>NW_020955196.1:3534018-3571735 GCF_003031625.1 Empidonax traillii
GCTTGAGCCCATGTCCCCTTGTCCTATTGTTGGTTGCCTGGGAGAAGAGACCAACCCCCACCTGGCTATAACCTCCCTTCAGGTAGTTGAAGAGAGTGATGAGGTCACCTCTAAGCCTTCTCTTCTCCAGACTAAACAACCCCAGCTCCCTCAGCCTCTCCTCACAGGACTTGTGCTCAAGTCCCTTCACCAGCCTCGTTGCTCTTCTCTGGACCCACTGCAGCACCTCAATGTCCTTCCTGAACTGAGGGGCCCAGAGCTGAACACAATACTCAAGGTGTGGCCTCATCAGTTTTGAGTACAGGGGAAGGATCACTTCCCTGCTCCTGCTGGCCACACTGTTCCTGATCCAGGCCAGGATGCCCTTGGCCTTCTTGGCCACCTGGGCACACTCTGGCTCATGTTCAGCCTCCTGTCGATCAGCACCCCCAGGTCCCTTTCTGCCTGGCTGCTCTCCAGGCACTCTGTGCCCAGCCTGTAGCGCTGCAGGGGCTTGTTGTGGCCAAAGTGCAGGACCCGGCACTTGGCCTTGTTGAACCTCATCCTATTGGAATCAGCCCAACCCTCCAGCCTATCCACGTCCCTCTGCAGAGCCCTCCTGCCCTCCTGCAGACCAACTTGGTGTCATTTGCAAATTTGCTGATGATGGACTCAATCCCCTCACCTAAATCATCGATAAAGATGTTAAACAGGACTGGGCCCAGCACTGATCCCTGGGGGACACCACTGGTGACTGGATCCCAGCTGGACGCAGCCCCGTTCACCAGCACTCTCTGGGCCCTCCAGCCAGTTCCTAACCCAGCACAGAGTGCCCCTGTCCAAGCCATGGGCTGCCAGCTTTTCCAGGAGTATATTATGGGAGACAGTGTCAAAGGCTTCGCTGAAGTCCAGACAGACACACTCACAGCCTTCCCCTCATCTACCAGGTGGGTCAGCTGATCATAAAAGGAGATCAGGTTGGTCAGACAGGACCTGCCCCTCCTAAACCCGTGCTGGCTGGCTCTGATCTCTTGTCCATCCTGTAGGTGCTGTGAGATTGCACTCAGGATGATCTGCTCCATAACCTTGCCAGGCACTGAGGTCAGGCTGACAGGTCTGTAGTTTCCTGGTCCTCCCTGCAGCCCTTTTTGTGGATTGATGCAACATTTGCCAACTTCCAACCATCTGGGATGTCCCGAGAGTTAATGCAGTAGCACAGATGAGCTCATCTCTTTCGGTGTTCATTTATTCTGAATGGACCCTGTTACAGTAAACAGCAAAGTGCCTTTGCCTTATAAAAGGACAGACATTTAGAGAGGTTCACCTTGCAGGGGAATAAGGAAGGACCAGAGTAAGACAAAGGAGTACTCTTTTTCTTATAGCTTTGTGATTTTTTTTTTCAAACAATAAAAATAAAAATAAATAAATATGAGCCATAAATTACAGTGACTAAAGTGAAAACATCTGGGAAAAATAAAAGGCGGGTGTTCATTGCTTCAGCTGGTATTCTGAAAGAAATTTCTCTGACTGTTCATTTTCCATATTAGAACATGTGTTTGTGGTGATCCTGTGTACGACCCCATTCTTGAGTGACAAGCTCAACTGGGAGTATTACTTTTAAAAATATACAAGCTCCAAAGTTTATCCCATGAAAGGTTTTAAGAGCTTTTGGTTCTTTAATACCTTGAGGTAGCGCAAAGAAAGAATGCAGCACACATTTTCTGAGGAGACACATTTACTGATAAAATATAGTAGAAAATAAGAGATCTAGGCAAAATTTCAAAAGGGTAACATACAGTCAAGATAGATCATTCCACAAAGCTATGAATTAGCACACAACTTAGCAAAATCCAATCTACTCAGTTTTAAGTTACCCAAAATATGAAGAAAAGAGTAAAGAAAGCGATTGAGAGAAGACAGGAGTAAAGAATGACAGAGAAAATAGATTAGGATAATCTCTTTGTTTACGATAATATTAGCTGCTGCCTATGGATGTCCAGCTTCATGTGGTGGAGGTAGTTTCCAGAGGACTGTGAGAGGAATGGAGGCCACAGGTGTTGCTTTTTATGTGGCCTCTTTGGCCACCCCTCGCAGGGTGGACTTCCAGCCCAGTGCCCACTCTGTGGCTCCAGAACAGAGTGAGGGGTGATGTACCAGTCAGAGGCTGGGTTAGGGGTTCCAGGGTGTGTGGTTGTGGGTGTGGTCCCAGGATGCCCTTTTGATTGTTGCTGCCCCACGAGGATGCAGGGACTGCCAAGTGAGCTCTGGGAGCCCTTCCCACACACAGGCTTGAGATGGTTATGACCCAGTAATAATAATAAAATAATCCAGTGTCTCACATCCTGCTGAGCCTCTCATGTACAAATTCTAGGCTGTTAAATAACGGAAGACAAATTGTTAAACATTACTGTTTTCATTTTGCAGAAATCTAAGAGGGCACAATAATCCTTGCTTTGTGTGGGAAAAGAAAAGGATGATAATAAAAGCTTTTTTTCGTAACTGGATTCCATGTCTGCCTAATTCTTATCTGGGAACTACTTTCTGCAGGATTATTAGAGTCAACAAGAAAGCTTTCCTTGGTCTTCTCCTAAATTAGAATGCTTCCCTTTAAACTAAGTATCATCTCTCACATTCTGCCATTCATTCCAGAAACATGAATCAGAGAGAAAAAAATTTTGGATTCATTTCAAGTTTCTTTCAAATCTAGTTCAGGGTCAAAAGGTAGCATAATGAAAAGTAAAAGCTTATGAGATGTTAATCTGTTAAATAGCTCACTCGCTTCCTTGCTCTTCAGTGAATTCTCAGTACTACTCAGGTCAAGACATTTAAAAGAAGTTCTGTTTTCAGCAGCTTGATTATCAGCACACCTAGAATGTACTTATTCAGATAGGTGTAAGGATGTTTTCCTCTTCCACTTAGTGCTGTTTATACTGGCTGAACATTTGTGCTTTTATTTTTTTTATTATTTTTTTTAAATATAACATTGTTCCACTACCTCCTTCTCTTTCTTCCAAGGGAAAAAAACATTAAATTTCTGCTGTTAAAAGATAAGCATGAAGATCTGAAATTTTATATTACTTTTCACTTCTGCCTACAATATTATTGAGGAGTTGCTGTTAAAGAATATGGGGGTTTCTGAGATATTTGATACAGGTTTCTTATACACCTATGACTTTAACATAAGATTGCAAGGGAAAATTACATTAGCTCTGCAAAATATTGAAAAAGTAACAAACTTTATTCTGAAAAATTGATATTCACCCACATTTCAAGTGTATGGAAGAGACAGTGTAGGACACAGTTTTATTTCCAGGTTGAAAGTCAGAGTAATTTTGAGAGTGCACACATTCTTCTTCCAGTCCAGGACCTTCTCAATAATAAAAAGGGACTGGAGATGTAATATCTGTGTTAGCCTGAGAGTATGCTTTAGCAATGCAATCTGATTCTTTTTTACCTTCATGTTTATTTTAGATAAACTTGACAGGTAACTATTGGTAGTTTGAAAGTGGATTGACAGAAAGAGTTCTCTCACTTTTATTTTATCTCCATACATATACAATATTCCTACTCATCTCTCTCAATTTTCATACAAAATTGTTAATCTCTGAGCTTGTTCAGTTTCTCCTCATGATGTTACTGAATAGAACGTGAGTTTTTGGGAGCCTGATGTTAGTGAGCGAAAAGCAAATTAGAGAAAGGCTGGGTGCAATGGAAGCTGCATCTCAGAATTGCTATTTCTAACACTTCTATCTTGATCTTTCTCCTCAAGGCAGAGGGAGAGGAAGGAGAGAAAAAAAAAATCGAAATTAATGAATATTGATATTTTTTAAGAATGTATTGAAATTACTGTTCTTTTAGGTTGCAGAATCACTGTAGGCAAGGTCCAGAATTTTGGTAACAAACACTAAAGAGCAACAGAAGAGTAGTGAGGAGATGTAATCTGCTATCGCAGTTACTAACACATGAAATAGCTACAGCTCAGTATTGCCTCTTGAAGCGAAGGGATTTGTTGGCTTGCTGGGTTCAGAGCTTCCTAGGCAATGGTGGCTAATTCTAGCAACTCCCACAACTAATTCTCATAACTCCCCATCATTCCCTGTTGTAGAACCAAAAAAACCCAGGGTTTCCCTAAATCTGAAAGAGAAAGAGCAAACTTCTTGGCATGTTTCAGCCCCTCAAGAAATATACAAAAATGTGCTAGAAATTTTAATTAAAGATCATGGTATTTATATATCAGTAGTGCTAGTCCTATCCATCTTGTAAAGATTTTACTAACATAGAAGAAAAGTCTGAGTCTGTGATAAGAAATGGTGACACTTCATGTAACGCAAAGAAGTTATCTTTTCATTTTGATGGGGAAGCTAATCCTGGAAAACATTTTCAGCCACATTAAGGACAAGAAAATCATCAGAAGCAGTCAGTGTGGCTTCACCTAGGGGAAGTAATACTTCACCAACTTCAACCATCATATGACTGGTCTGGCAGACAAGGGAAAAGAGATAGATATTGTCTACCTGGACTTCAATACAGTGACACCATATCTCCTGAGATCATCACAGTGAAGCTGTTGAAGTAATGTGCTAGATGAGCAGATAGTGAGGTGAACTGAAAACTGGCTGGATGTCTGAGCTCAGAGGGTAAGGGTCAGCTGCATGAAGTCTCCTTGGACTTATAATTGGCAGTGTAATGTAGAAGTCAGTATTGAGTGCAGTCCTTTTCAACACCTCCATTATTTACCTGGATGATGAGGTAGAATATACTTTTAGCAAGTTTGCTGATGCCACAAATTTGGGAGAAGTGGCTGACAGGCCACTGGGCCCTGCTGCCATCCAGAGGAACCTCAACAGGCTGGAAAAATGAGCTGACAGGAGCCTCTTGCTGTTCAACAAGTGGAAACTCAAAGTCCTGCACCTGAAAAGGAAAAAACCCAGTTATCAATATATGTTGGAAGGGAGATGGGGGGAAAAAAGGGACCTAGGGGTCTGGGTTCAACATGAGCCAGTAAAGTACACATGCACCAAAGAAGTAAAATGGTATGCTGGGCTATGTTTGCCAAAACATTGACAACAAGATGAGGGACGTGCTCCTTGGCTCTGCTCAGCAGTGGTAAAAACACAATGGGAGCAGTGTGTTTTTACTAGTAGCTTAATATTTCCAATACTGGAATGAAAGGGTTTGTGTTATCAATATATGTAAACATTCATTATTTTTATATGTAGTTCTACCCTGCTTATAAGATGATCCTCAAATTTTCTCAGTTTCCCTTTTATTTCCCAAAATATGTTCTCTTATATTCTCTATCTCCCTATGCTGCCTTCCTATTTGTATCGCCTCAGAATATTCTCAACCCATATTGATTGGACTTGTCTATTTGTAGGTTCAGGGAGGAATATTTACTATACATAGCATTTTAAACCTTTTGGATGGACTTTAGAGGAGATTCATATCAGCAAAGTACAAACATGCCAGAACAAACTTTTCTTGTGTAGAGTACAATTTTCTTTGAGGCAAGTGAAGGTATGGTGTCTGAGATATGCTGATGTATCTAAGTATAAAAGAGGGAGGGGGTGAACAAAAGAACCCTCTGATAAAGCAGGCAAATATTTACAGAACTTGCTACAGTGCCACATATGGTAAATATTAGTAATTTTGTGATACATTGTTTTTTAGATAGTGCATTTTTATTCTATCAGTTATTACTTATCTGACCTCTTTACATATAAAAGACTAGAGATTTCTGTATTTTGACTTTCTTTATTATGAATTAAAACACTTCACTCTCTAGTCACTGTTGCTACCTCCTAAAAATAATGGAATTATTACTAAACTATTGCGTATTTTTCCATGTTTTCACTGGAACTTATCACAAAACAAAATAATTTTTTTGCATAAATTATATACAGTAACTGGAAATAGTGAGCAGACAAGTGAATTGAGAATTTTTTTCTTTCTAGAACAGATGAAGTCTTAATCAAAATCCCTTTCAATTGCCCAATAACCACTAAGTTCAATCCTTGTCAGAAATCATGGCAGGCAGACAAAGACTGCTGCGTGTTGGCTATCTTCTTTCTGAACATAGGAATTACTGTAATTTCATCATGAGCAGTTTGTTTTTACACATCAATGAAGAACATTTATTATCATTCATTTATTATCCTGTAAAAAAAATACAGATAATATCATTGCCTAATCATGTTCAAGGGGATTAATTTGGGTAAAATGAAATAGTCAGCATTACAACAAAGAAAACATTTCAATCCCGTTCCAACAACAGGGTTGTTCCAACAACTCTCATAGGGTTTGAGATTATAAACTCTTTCTGCCTAAGGCTTAAAATATTTTGGAATTTTTTTTTTTTTGAGGAATGCAGTAATCATTATGTTATTATCTAACATTTCTGGTTGATATTTGTAGTTTCTGGATCATATTACTGGATTCATAAATTTCAATGGCACAAGTAAGTGCTATCAGGAAACTTAATCTGATCAGTATAGAACATAAAATTTTGACATACATTTCTCCATCAAAACTGTAATTTTCATGACATAGAGCTTGTCTTTTTGAAGAATATTCAGGGTTTTTTTTCCAAGCATTTCAAATTCTGTATCATTCTTAATGTACCTCTGTCAGGTGTCTCTACAGGCAAGCATTCTAATGATAATTCCAGGTACTACATGTATCTATAGTTATGGTCATGAAGTACAGCTCTTATTCAAAAGCATACCTACTGTACCTTTACATAGCTTAATAGAAGATATTTTTTGTATCTTCTTGTTCTTGTTTTCTCTAATTTTGCCATATCTGTCTTATTATTTGCTTACTCTCTATCTCACAGATATAATGAATTTCACCAAATTACAGAGTTCAAGAATGCACAACAACTAATTTATTGCCCTCAAATTGACTGTAAGCATTTCCAAAATTTTCAAGCATGTTAATTGTTCTAAATTATTCCTGATTTTCAAAAGTTCATCAGATCATTCAAGCTATAAGTATATATTCTGCGATTAGAATTTTAGCTTTTTTTAAATTAACCTGTTTAATTAGTAATGCATACAAATTCATTGTGATACAGACAACAAATTTCCAGTTGCATATTTCTGTAGTAGAAAGTACTGATCCTTTTAACTGCACTGGAATTTGGAAGTCAACTAAGAATTCCAAATTCCTTGGAAAAAGTCAAATGTCATTCAACTGACACTTGAACTTCTCATTTGAAAACCTTGCACTTCTCCCCTTGCTGAAGTTGTTGTTCCTATTCTTATAGCATGGAATGAGTGATCTGAAAAAGCTTTTTAACATTTGTAGAATAATTATGTTATATCTATGCCAAATAAACTGTATAAATGCTATCATTCTATTATTTTTTCCTGTGCTTGTGTTGGGAATACAGCATATTGAAGTCTTTGAAATTTAGAAAAAGATAAAATATTGAAAACTGAAATGCAATCTAATTTTTTGTGTTAAAATATGTAGTAAAAAACAGAAGAAAAGGTGCCAAGTAGGTTCAAATTGCCAACTTAAGAGAAATTTAGCTCCATCCAGTGTGAAAAATCTACAAATAAATAGTCATGACAAGAATAATTTTTGTTGATCTTAAGTCAGCTTTCAGTAAACCACTGATGACTACCACAGTCTTCTGATATCATTGCAGCATTTTGAGGACCACAAAATTTCCCTGTACTGTATTGATTTGTCTAAAGTTTGTCAGGATAATATTCTTTCCTCTTCTTTGAATGCTTTTATAAGTTCTAAGTTCTTTCTTATGTGAAAAAAAGCTCATATTTCTCACTATTTTTCTTGAGATTTTACCTTTCATGATTATGTATTTCTAAAGCATTTTCATTATTTTAGTGATTGAACTTAAGAGGGAAGAAACAAAGTTAAATTATATGTAGTTAAAGAATAGTTAAGGTTTTGGAAAATAAATTTTAAAGAATTTTTCATTGTGTAAGTGATATGATTAGGTTTTCATTTTTTCTTAAGCACTTTACTTATTTTATCAATAAAATTTCTCAATTTCTTCATGTAATTTGGAATACTGCATGTGTAAAACAAGTATTTATGTATAAAGTAGTAAATTTATGTCTAACCAGGTCTTTTTTCCACATATATATTGTGTATATCCATTTGCAATATAATTTAAATAACGATGTCCACTGCAGATATCTCAGGTTCACTCACATATCTATGCATTCTGGAAAGCTGAAGTATACTACACACTTGCACACACTCCCTGACAGATTTTACCTAATTCATTTTGGAACCTCTGAGACTTAAACAAACTTTCTTTCTTATAGAAAAACTGTCTGGAAGGTGGAAGGTACCTTCAGCACATGACAAAATAAGAATAGTGCAATTCTCTGCTCCAAAGGAGGTTGCAAGAAGAGTGCATTGACTAAGTCACAGCGTTTGTTCAAATTGGAAAATTGAGAAATGCCTGTGTGTCATTTAAGGATCACCTCTTTATTAAGAGAAATTAGAGGAATGCAATTGACCAAAGGCCATTTTACTGACTTTTTTAAGTTTGAGTAGATGGTTTGTGAAACTACCCATAACACTCCTTTGATGACCCCTAGTATTTTAAGTAATTTTTTTTTCTTTCCAAAAAGATCACAAATAACGTTGTACTTCTTCAGTCTATTTCTTCAGACCAGACTTTTTTTTTTTTTTCTTAATTGAAGCAAGAAACTAGCTATTGCAAAGTGGTTTTCTTTTTTTCCATCTATTTTTCTTTATGTCAAGCAGAGGGTTCCCAGTGCATTTCTGGCTTATTTTTCTTCTGGAAAGAAAAGACCAACATAATCTCTAGATTGAGAAGTTTAGCGTTAGTTCTTATTTATGTATATTAAACATGAACACTTGATCTTATTTGATTTGGTATATAAATATTCTGATCTTTGGTTGCATAAGATTACTCTTTGTATAAAACCATATGTAAACTGCATATGTTTGCAAATTTTTGTGTGTGTATTTGCTTAAAATATATTGTTATAGCTGTGATTTCTATTGTTGTGTTCATGAAAGAATAAAAAAAAAAATGCAATCTACACAGTAGATTTTTTTTCTTCCGTAATCTACATCTCTTTGGTCGAGTAATATTTGAGCAAGTCTAGTAACAGGGCTGGGAACTTACAATTATGCTTGTTTTGTGCATTTTCTATAATTTCTCTAAGTGAGAAAGCAGTAATAACAAAACCCCAACCAACCAACCACAATATCTTACAGAAAGTTTTGTGCTTTGGAGTTAATTAGCAAGTCTTCAGAGTTATAGTAAAAATAAAAAGTCAGAGATATGTAGTTGTGTGCATATATAACATATTGAATATACCTATATGCTTTTAATGCTACATAATAAAATCTTACGTTTAATATTATGTGTTGAGCATACATATGTGTTTCTTTATTATTTTTTCCCTCTCAGATAAAAAATAGATTTATTTAGTAGCAAAGGACTGTGAATTTTCCCAGAGATTGCTTAGATTGTGCAAGTAATTTACAGAGAGGACAAAACTCCTCAGGGTTGAGAAGCCAGTCAGAAGAGCCAGTTTAGAGACTCCTCTTTCCAACTGCACTGTGCTAGTTATTTTTGTATGATCAGAGGGAGGAGGCTGCTCAGTCTGAGAGCATTTGATATCTTATCAGATCTCTAGGTTAACCTGGCCACATACTAATATATACCTATATGCTTTTAGAAACATTATCCTCCTCTTTTCTTAGTTTTGTTGCCTGTCATACACTGGGGCCAGAATATCTTTTAATTGCATCTGTTGAAGTAGACACTTCACTTTATTTTAAAGTGCTTATATCTCTGACTTTATGAAAGCTTGCAGGACATCTGATTTTTAGACTAGTCCGGCAGGCTGCCTCAGTAAAGTGGAACTACTCTCACTGTCAGTGGCTTAGGACAGTGGCTATATGGATCCAGTCCTCTGCACTTCAATGTGATGAAATAATAGACCTGTAAACACACAGAGAACCCATACAACTACCTCTAAATATCACATTCCAACTTTCCAAAAAGTGTGGCAAATGTCTAAAAGCTACAATTGTGAAATACCAGTGAACAAGCTGAGGAGTAATCACAAGATTTCAAAACAAGAGAGAGATAATTTGGTGATGTCCGCACACAATCTTAAGAGGCAAAACTACAGTCTGAAACTACTCCCTGACATCAGACCTCTCAGCCAATTTAATTTTGTGCAATTACCAGATATTTTCCAGATGTATGAGAGACTTCAGAAAGAGTAGGAGCACTGGCCTATCATGCCCTGTTCCAGGTCTACTTCTGATCAACCTGCAATGATTCAAAAGAAAGAGACTTTCAGAAGCTAAGTTGTATATCTAGGAAAAGAAGTTCCTTTCTGGCAATGAGATTGTCTTTCAGCTCTCCTTTTCTCCAAACAAGACAAACCCAGAGTCCTCAGCAGCTCCTCATAGGACATGCCTTCCAGCCTTTCCAGTAGCTCTATTGCCCTCCTCTGGACACATCCAAGAACCTTAACAACACAAATGGATGTCATTAACCCCAGGGACACAGTAAATCCTTTCAAATGTAGAAAGTTTAGATGAAAAGTAGGAGATGGAATGATTATTTTAAGTCTTGTTATTTTGATTCACAATTCATTATGTCTAAATGTTTGGGATTTCCAATACCTGTATGCATTTTAAACATTTAACTATGTGGGTTAGTCTTTTTGGATTCAGTGCAGTGTAAACAAGTAGTTATTATCAGGTGACCTTCTAATATTGGCTGTCCAGAATTGAAATACTTTTATGAAAGATCCTATGGAAATTATTTTCCCTAAAAAATAATCCTAAAGAAACTATTTTTGTGTCTACTCATAAATTCCTTTCGTATAAACAATAAGACTTTTGTTTTACACTATGGATTTCACAGTGAAATTATTAGTATTTCAACTCTGTAAAACGGTTACAAAGGTTTAAGAAGAAAGGACAGTTTCATTTCAGTGAAATAGCTCATTCTTTTAAAGTACCAAATTAGACACTAAAAGACCTGAATCTATTTCAACATATTTTAAGTGAACTATAATTGTCTCTTAAATAATGTTACTGAGCACTGTAGTAACTTATTGCTCTTCCATTTCCAGTTCTAATTTATTTTAATATTTGTAAGAGAATACTAGGTCTTGAAAAATTCCTGCAGAGTGGTAGGCCCTTTATACTTAGATTAATAGGCATTGCTTCTTCAAGTTTCAGTTACTTTTAAGGTGAATTACTTCTATTTCCAGCTTTTCTTTGCTAATGTTGAGTTAGGGTGAATAAAATGAACAAACTCCGCCTTAAAGAAGCAAAATCTAGAGCTTCTTGCATCTGTTGTACTCTATTCCTTGATGGCTTTCTTTTATTTTGAATGTGTTAGTAAAAGATATTTAGTGGAAGGGAAGACCCATAGTTAAATGGTTCATATCTGGAGAAGCACAGAAAAAAACTTTTCTTTAAGCTATCTTTAAGCCATTGATATTTTGGTGAATAGCAAACAGTTGAAATACACTCCAGACTTTTCTCCTGCAATATTGAATCTTTCATCACCTAGCAAAACTAAGGGACATCTAAGAGAGTTGATACTTCGATGAACAGTGTTTCATGTGGAAGGTCCCTTCCTTCCACACCCATGAGGTGCTTGGACAAGCCTATGATGTGTTCTTCTAAGGATGGGTGCAACCATAGGAAAAAAAAAATAAAACCAGAGCTTTTTCTGATTATGTTGTTGCAATGCCTCTCATGAATTAACTGCTGTTCATAAAATATAAACCCATAGCTGAAAATTTCCTACATTTTAAGCAGAAATTTATGAGTAACAGAAGACAGGTGTTCACTTACATTTGAAACATATCCGTACCTTGCAATACAGAAGGTAGAAAGATGAATCTACAGAGAAAATTTTTTTTTCAATTTGTATATGTATTTGTATTTATATTTTAAATTCTTCATTCTCTTCTTGACCCAGTATTAATGAAAAGTTTTTATCCATATCTACATACTTAATAAAAATAAAATTTCAGAAGATGAAATAAGTATGATAGCTAAACCAGCATTAAACATCACCTTTGTCAATACTAGAAAGCCTACTAGAATGACCGATCTTTTGAAATGTACATATACAAATATGTTCAAACTGAAATAAAAATATGAATAGGAGATGGAAAAGAAAAAATAATCAGTGTTTATTTTAAAGAATCAAAGTTAAAAGTCCCAAAAATTCAGAGAAATCAAGCATGGAGTGCTTATGTTCCCACAATAGCTGTAATTTTAATGCTGATGCATCTAAGCATGGGTTGTTGTGGGTAACTTATATGGTTTTTATCATGGTTGTGATGCAAATGCCCTATCTTGAAGGTTCACTATGAGAGTTAAAAATTCTCAGATTTGCAGGTAGTTATGCAGGAATAGGAGCAGAAACTTCATAGTGCCTGAACCAGACTGAACTAAGTTAAACCAAGCCAAATCCTCAAATGGTTTTGGTAATTATCATTTTACTGATGCTTCTTCATCTCGAAGTATCTCATAATTTTGACTAATACTTAGCTGGTAAGACAACACAAGGAAAATTGAGAGGCAGGAAGTCCAGAAGTATGGTATTGTAATTTAGTGAACAAGAAAGGTGAGATAAGAAATATACATAAAGAAAGATTGACCAAACAACCAGTAACAAAATTCTTCAATATCACCTGAAAGTGGAGTACTAAAGAGAAGATATGAAAGTAGTAGTAAAACTGGGAGTACAGAAGGGGTAGGCGAGTTGAGTTCAACAGAAAACTGGGGATGATCAATGTAAGTGTGACCATGGGTGACCTTGCTGGGATAAGATTGATAAGACTGAATTATTTTTATTGTCCTTACTTCTTTATCTATAATTCATCATTTCATAAATAATTCATTCCACTGCAGTTGCTGAGAAATTGCAATTTTGTTACACGCAACTCAGTGAAAACTGTACAGTAGGAACACCAAATAATTCCTGCCTCATGTTGCTGTTATGCATCAAGGATCAACAGGTCACATGGTTTACTTGATTTTGGCCACATCTCCCACTGAAAATAGTGAAAGATGGTGTTAGCCTAACTGAGCTCTAGTGCCTCAGACTTGTTTTACCTGTAGGGGTTTTGTCCCACTATTTTGATTAGGGAAGATGGAGGTAAAAATCAATTATGGGATACATTTGATGCCATTAAATGTCAGGTAAATGATGCTCAGTGTTCTATAAAGATTGAAAGTACATTTTTTTGTCTTGTCACAGCTTAGATTATGCTCTGCAGTGGCCTTAAAAATATCACAAGACTGCCATTTTCGGTCCTAATAATCAGGTCCATGTACTTTACTTTTGGAACTGCATAAGATGCTTTTGTCTCCTCTTATTTGACAGTTGTCTTTTCTATGAGACTCACTTCTCGCTTTTTACCCCATGGCATTCTCAATAGCCGACAAAAATTCCCAGTGCCTTGCACAACCTGGTTGGTTCCTCTCTGCTAGGTATTTTGATTTAAAATACAACAATTATAAAAACACTGAGTTTGAAAATAAATTTACACATAAATTTACAAAGATCATGGAGTCTCAGGGCTGATGGCTATTGTCACTAAAGGGGCGTGATGTTTTTCTCTATTCAGTGATCTTGCTGACAATGCCATGGAAGCAGTCACTGAATATCTTTGAATTTCACAAGTTGTTTCATAAGCATCTGAAACAATCAATAGTCCTAAATAGTTTTTTTTTCCATGTTTTATACTTCTATAGGATATCTCTTAACATTATCTAATTATAATATTATAACTGAAGATATATTGTTGCCCGCCACGATATTTCAGTACCCAAATTTACTGAAAAAATTTATTTCTGCAAAGTATCACAAGTAAAATTTTCTGGTTTATAAGTGTTGTTATTACATTTTCCTTTGATTACTAAACCTTACAAAGAGACTAATTTTCATGAAAAGTTTTTTTCTGTCATTACCCTGATGTTGAAGGACAGAGTTATTAGCAGTGAAAAAAATACATTAGATTAGATCATAATAAATAACTTCCCCACTAAGAGAAGAGCACACTGTTTAATTTGCTTTGTGACATTTTCTGGCAGGAGATATGGACATTATGATTGAGGCAACTGGAGTAGTTTTCATACTTGGGATGTTGAATTGAAAGCAGCAGTACTTCCAAACACTCAGGAACACCTATTTTCTCATTGTCATTTTTGCTTAAGTGAGGTGTCTTTCATGCAGTGACATTTGACAAGTACTTTCTGTGCAGCAATAAAAAAATGAAATTGTTAATTCTGCACAGAACTAAAAGCAGATACACATTTTCATTTAACTGTGTTTTTTTTCAGTGCTTTTAGTTATGGGACTGAAAAAAAACCAGGAACCTTCTGGTCTCTGAAAAGTTTTAGGTTTAAACAAAGTAAATGTTGAGAGAAACTAAATATTATTGTTTGATAGCTGTATATCTATTGGTGGTCTTAATATATTTCTTTGAGAAATAAAGTAGGTGCTTAGTATAGACACTTTGCAGAGTTGATTTGATTCTTGGATCCTTGCTGCATGTGCACGTGTAAATTGTTTTTGTGAAGTTTTTCATGTCCAGTGGATTGCTTTATTATTAACATAATTTTCTGCAGAACTCCTTTCTGGAAGACGAACTTCAGTGGTTAATGACAAGCAGGATTCTGAAAGGAGAGTTATTGACGAGGGACTGTTTGTCCTAGGACACCAGACAAATGTTTTAATCTCCTCATTTAATATCTTAATTCCCTATATTTTATAGTGTCTTCTTATACTTCACTTTTTTCTTCAGACAGCCCCTCCAATGCTTGTATATTCTATTCTGATATGTATTTAAAAGTAACTTAAAAATTCCTAAGCCTCAAAATATGAAGTAGTGTCCTTAGAAGATTTCTTCATACTAATTTAATGTGTTAGTTTCAGACAATCCAGTAAATGTCCTGAATTTGATCAATATATTTTACAAGGAAAGTGGAACTTCTGATGGCTCAATATCTTAACAATAAACTGTTATAGACTACAGAAATTCTGGATGCATGAGACAAAAGGGAGGTGATATTTATACATTATTATTTTCTTTTTTCCCCACAGATATTTTTTTAAGAATTATCATATCTGAACACAGAAAGAGCAGTTTGTTAAACTGCTCAGTTCTGGTCAGAGAGGTTGAATCAGAACATGCTATAAAAATTTAGGCATATAATTTATGCTTCATTGTTTTTCTTCAGTGATGACACTAAGGTTTATTTAAGTTATGGTGTGGGTATGAGTCTGGTTTAGGGAAATCCAAACAGATTTCAATTTGTCATCAGTACAATGTATTGCAAGAGATTCATTTGCTTTGGAAAAATTCACTTTTGTGGACAGTATTTTTTTTCCCTTAGTTTCTTCATTCCAACTACTAACATTCTTAAAACTTCAGATCACCACACATACTGCAATAATATCTATAAGCTTTTGTGATGATAGAGGGGAAAAGAATATCATAATTTTTAATTAATTTAACACTTCCACAGAAAAATAAAAAAATATTCATTACACAGAATTGAACTTGTGTTGACATCTCCCTTAAAAAACCAAACCATTCCTCCCACAAAAGCCCCAAACTAAAACCAACTAAACATCCCACCTTGGGCATAAACATAGTGGGATGTGAAAGAGTATCATCATGGCTTATATATCCTACTAATATGCTGTACTCTATATCCTACTAAATGAGAGTGGCTGGCATATTCCTCAGAATCTCTCTTTAGTTCTGTCACAGATTCACAAAGGTACGCTTTTATAGATATTGAAAGGAACAGAAAACCCTGTGAATGAAAAAAAGGTCTAGAATGAGGTTCTCTCTGCCCATATGTATTTGTTTTTTAATATATAAAGACTGAAGTCCTTTGCCTGAAATATGTTGCTAAGTTCTGCACAGGAAGTACTAAGGTATTTCCTGATGCAGATAATAGAAGTCACACAACTGTAATAAGGACACCTCAGCACTTTTAAAGATATATTTAAAATGTACATATTTTACATGTACAATGTAAAGGAGAGGAAAATTTAAATTCCACTTTGGTTCCATATTAGTAGATTTCAAAGTCTCAGGACAGGGGAGATCTCCTTTGCTCTATGGCAGCAGTTAGATAAATTGCTATAATTTTTGAAATATGTTAACGCTACTGGTGTGAGTTTGTTTCATGAGTCAAAAAACAGTCAATCTTATGTCAAATATCCTTTTCCATGTGAAAGTATTTAGTATTTCTAGATTGAGCTGTCAAGAGATCAGTGGAATATCTTAATTTGATGAGAAAGTCTAAACATAGTCTGCAGTGCTGTAACAGATTAAAAGCAAAAAAAAAAAGTCATGTACAAAAGCAAGGAAAACTGCATATTGTCTTTTCTTGCCAAGAATATTCAGCTTTGCCTAAAACCAGCTTGCAATTTTCCTCTTCAGGACCCTGTCAGAAAGTCTTTGAGACATTTTCGTGGTAAATGAACTCACAAAACTACAAACCTCTGTATGTTCCTCTGTATGTTGTCTACAACGTGTGTTGATTTCTGTGACTTTTGGCTACAAAAAGATGAAGTTGCTACAAGTCAACTCTTTGAAAAAGCATTGTTTTAAAGACTTAACTGACCCTGAACACACAGATTTTATACAGATTGCTGATGGCATCATGTCATGGATTTTATCACTACTAGAACCATAACAACAATCAGAGATCATTACAAAGCTATACTGTAAAACAGAGCAGTTCAAATAACAGTGCAGAAAAGAGGCTGATCTACTCTATTCCACTAACAAAGAAATGCAGAGAATGATGAAGCTGGGGATTTGTGTGATAGGTCATAAAATGTGACATAAAGAGATTGCAACTTTTAATTTTCCATTGATTTCAACTTTTTACTACCCTACTGAAATTCAGATAAAGGATTTTCTTTTGGTATAGCAATTAATTAAATTAAATGACAATAATTAAATGACTTTAAATGACGTTAAATGTCAATTAATTCTTAATTAAACATATTTAGCCACACAAATAAAATATCCTCATTATGAAGTGGAATGGCAGGAGAGGTAGCTGAGTACTTTGGAAAACAAATTTTTTAGAAAAAGAATTTGCTTAATAAATGGCAGGACTAGACTCAGGCATTGGAACGGCCTACCCAGAGAGGTGGTGGATTCAGCATCCCTGGAGGTTTTTAAGCAGAGATTGGATGTGGCCCTTAGTGCCATGATATAGTAATTGGAGTTGGATCAGGGGTTGGACTTGATGATCTTGGAGGTCTTTTCCAACCCAATCTATTCTATGATTCTATGATGATTCTATGACTAGTATTAGGGAAAGTGTGCATCAGATATTCTTGTTAATGTAATCTTCTTCATCTGTGTCTTAGATCTAAACTTTCTAGCTCATCAGCCTAATTGTACAGCTGTTTGAGAAAGAGGAAGAAAAGAAAAAGCTAGTTATGTAATGTAATAAACCCCTCTAATTTTCAACAATTTTAACAAAACCTCATCTTTTTTAATACCTTTGACTTTTGGATGTTTTATAAATAAAACATCAATGCTCAGATTCCATCATAGCAACACTTCTTGTTTTGAGAAAAGCTCTGTCCTTGCTGGTGCTGCTCTGTACTCACTCTGATTTCTGAAATTTGTGAATAATATTTTAGTTCAGTGCAGACAGATACAACAACAGAGAACAGATTTTAAACTGCATTTGTTGTAAATAAAAGTTTATAGTTTACTTAAATTTATAAATATTTTAGAGCCAGAAAAACAAACTAAATATATTTAAGAAAAAAAAGCTCAAAGAGATTTTGAAATAGTAGAGGAGATATTTGGTGATTATTTTCGTATCAGATGGTTTATCCTTCAGTATAATATCAAAACAAATCTTCCTGTGCACCCAAATATCTGACAGATGAATTGTAATTATTGTTTTCATTAAAAAATGCTTGTTTGCTGACATAAAGTTAATGTCAGTAGAGATTAGCTTTTACTGTTCTAGATCAATAAACATTTCAAATATGTCTGTAAGAAGTTACACTTTAACAAAAAAAAATTAAAACCAAGCCTGTTACACAATAGACTATAAAACAGAATGTCTGAATAACAAGATGATTTCTGAACGAACTGGCCTAAGAAAAAATATTCAAACCCTAGTGTCATCTTGCACTTCGAGAAGTCTGTTTGAATGTCATCCAAGTTTTGCACTGCTCCTCCTTGATTTCCTTTGGCACAAGTTTGGTAAGTTTTTAAAATGACTAGGGGTTTTTGAAGCTCCTTACAGCATTTCTGGCATCCCCAAACAAAGATAGGAAGTATTTTCACATCCACTGTATCCTCCTTCTCTTAGCACTAGCAAAATGTTAAAACTCACTGCAAAAAAAAAAGGTGCTTCCACTCCTCTCTCCCACCCACCCTGCACACCCTCCCCCCTGCTTCCCCTGCACTGTTTCAGAGAGGTTGGGAATATCTCAGCTGGAAGCTGCTGTTCAAGTTAGCTTCAACCCGTTACAGATTGTACTTCAATTATCAGTTGTTGTTGAGGTACAGAGGCAGCTGCTGCATCTCAGAAATAATAACAGATAAGAACTGGTCAGATGGTCTAAGGAACATGAAATACCATAAACAGCTCAAATAGATCTAAATTATAATTAGCTCATTGTCCTCCCTCTGTTGCTGAAGAAAAGAGATACATCTTACATAGAGATTTGTTCTGAACTCTTTTTTCCATAGCTTAGTTTAACAATCTTTTATTCACAAAATACTTTGTAAAGGATCAAATTCAAGATAAGGAAAGAGGCAAACCCTGAGAGATGACATAGCGTTTCATTTTCCCTTACACAAATGACTCAGCTGAGATAACTCCCCAGAACATTCACATCTAGGCTGAAGGTATTAATCTCTTGTTGATGAGCCATAAGGGCCATAATGGACTCAGCTGCACTGACATAAGAGACAGCTGCAACATCTTAGAAGGTGTCAAAGACCACCAAAATATCCTGTGACTCACAGTATCACATCATCCAACATAAAACTCCTTGCCCTGGGGGAGGTGTTGGAGGTGTTTCTGTCTGAACTTAGGTGATCTTGATGATCCATCCTGATGGATCCAGACTGTGACTATCACTTTGACCAGACTACAGTCAACCACTGAACATCAAACCTGCAACAGCCAGGTCTCATTGCTGGAGCCAACAGGTGTCTTGTGGGTCCTTTCCATCCCCTGGGGTGTCTGCAGCCCTGCTCCAACTGCCTGTACAAGCACTGCAGCCGCAAGTGTTTGCCAGTATCAGATTCCAACCATCCACCATTTCCTGACAGCCATGACTCTCCAACTGTTCCTGCCAGGTTTTCCAGGTGTGGGAGAAGTGAACCATGTGGAAGGGTGCCCAACTTGCCTCTGTCCTGTGGCCACATGTGTTTTTTCCATGGCGTGGAGGCCAGCCACCATCTCGATTTGATCCGGTGGGTGGGGATTGGGAGGTTTCTCCTCATCAGTTGGTTTAACCCAGTTTTATCAGTACTGTTATTAGCATTTCCTCTTAGTAAAGAGCTATTTTTTCACTTACATCTGGGTATATTTGGTCTCACTCTGTATTGGAGAAATCAGTGATATTGAATCTGAGGGAGAAGACTTGTGTCCAAGGTCTCTTGCTCCTCCAAATTGTCTCAGACCAAGACAATGTTTAAATGCACATAGTTTCATATTGAAGTTGTCAGGCAAAACTCTGTTAAAAGTGACACTCAGGAATTGCTGGAACTACAATATCTACTATTCTCTAGTTTATATAGATATTGAAAGATTTTAATGCTGTAAGGGAAAAAAAATCTTGCTTAATATCAGAGTACAGTTCTCAGTTCTTCTTGGGCAGGGTTGGAGAATCTTTGAAAATGGACGGTCATGATCAAAGTACCACCCCCTTTACAAGTGTCTTCAATAAATAATCAAAGAGCTTCCCTGCTGTTTTCTTCAGGATATAATGTTCCTTTTACAATTACTGGTTTCAAAGTTAACTTTTCAGAGAGATGGGGGGAGGGTAGAGAAGAAAAAAGATGTTTTTACTACATATCAGTGAAAGGGAAGTCTTGTTGCAAACATTTTTGGATTAAATTCTTTGTCAATGAAGTGAGAAATGTATGGTCCTTTGTATTCAGTTGAACCTTTTATCTGCTCAAGAGGCAGGAGGATTCTTACGACAATAACGTGTTTCTTTTTTTCCACCTTTATAAGAAAAAAAAAAAGAGAAATATTTACATAATCTATGGCAATGTTGGGAAATTCAGGCTACTGTCAGGTCTAAGAGCTAAATCTATATAGAGAGGTTCAAATCTTGCTTTGGAAGCCTGAGGAAGATTGTAATATATGGGGCTGGAGATTTTTTTCCTCTCTGTTTTGTTCAACACCATGATTTCACATTAAGAAAAAAAGGAAAAGAATATCTCAATATATTAATATGTATGTCAGACCCATCAACTTTCTTGAAACACAATAGAAGATGTTATGTGGATTAAAATGATAAAGGTGATTTTGGTAATAAGGTGGGAATAATATACAACCTGAGACACTGGTAAGCTGTCCTTCAGCCTAATTTGGCTTCCAGTATGATTCAGGTTTTGAGATGAAAATGTTTGAGTAATTGTCATAAAGACTCAGAAAAAGATGTTATGTAGTGCCATTGCATAACAGTTGATCTTTCAACTCTTGCAGAATAGAAAGTCATTTATAATGATTTCTTTGAGATATTTTTTCTATCGTTTTTTTCCAAATGCTTCTTTGCAGACTTCTCATTTAGATATATTTATTAGTGGTCTAGAGGAAGAGGGGGAGTAGGCATCAGATAATATCAAGTATAGGTGAATCAGGTGATATGTGCAAGAGAAAGTTTCCATCTAGAGGGACTGGGTGTGTTGGGAGGAAGGGACTGACAGGAGCCCCATGCAATTGGAGTAGCACTGATCAATGTCAGTGCTATTGACATTGTGAACTATAATGGTCCTTCTAATGCACATTATGGTCTATCACAAGTAGGCTGAACTATCACGTTTTTAAGCTGGCAGATCATTGCCTCAATAGATCTCGGTAGACAGCTTCTCTGATGCAACAAAATAAAAAGTATTTAATATGCTTGAAAGATTGTTATTGAACGAAATAAATCAATCCAGAAAACAACATACTGACCAAAGCAATTAGATTGTAATGTGAACATTACAGATGAATCCTTTGCTAAATTGTATTTTTTTAGGATGATGTTTTTTTAAATATTGAAAAAAAAAGGTCTTAAGCACTTTACATTTTCATTAGAAATAATAATAATTATTATTAGTGAATACTTGGATTGAAATTGCCCTCCATGTTTCAGACAATGAAAATGAAATTTCTCCTTTAAGTTCTTTTTTTTTTTTCCTGCCCTCATCTGGTCTACTATCAAAGCCTTAGAAAGTCTCCACTGCACTGCATAGACATCTCCTAGGAGATTTACGCCAACTATTTATCTTGGTGCAGGGAACCTGACAGAGCTCCTTTGAAACTGAACAACACAGATCCTGAGTTGGCTATAGGAATCAGATGTTGTGAAGGCCTTCCTTTCCCTTCATATCAATATTCTGAATAGCTCACCAAAATGCGGGAAGGAAGAAAAAAAGTTGTTGTTTCACTGAATCATGCCAATTGCATTTTTGGACCACTAGTGCAAAAACTCTACACTTCTGTGAATACCATAAATATCTCATGTTCACAGGTTTTTGCAGTCTCTGATGGTACTATCACCACAAACTTCTCCTAGAGTATGTTCATACCGTAAAAGAGGTTTTAATTTAAGAAAAATGTTGCTGGACTTTTAGCCATTATTACTCAATGAAGACAGAATAACATGGACTGTCAAACCATTGCTGCAATGAAAATGTAATGGTAAAGCACAGTCTGATTCTGTCACAGATTACACCAGGATGGTTTGATTGACATCAACAGTACAAAAAATTAGAGTAGAATTTAGGTGAGAGTATACAAAATCTGATTATAGACCACCCTAATGGTGTTAAGGAATCAAATCTTTGCACTGCTAGAACAGTCCCAGTTCTCTAATTTTTCTTTATAGTTCCCATTGTAACATTGTGTAACTGACAGCTCCTACAGCACTCCATTTTCATTGTTTCATTCAGATCAATTTAAAGTTATACCATGAATGAAAATATTCCTTAATTTCTGTCAAAATTGTTTAATTCTATTATTTTTCAATACATTTAATATAAGTTTTCAGTATTTTTTTCATAATGCATTTACAGGACCAGAATTTTGCTTGTATCTCTCTGTACTCTTGCAAACCACTTCATTATTTAGTCAGGTCACCAAAGGTTCACTTTTCTCTGAATGTCTGTACAGTTTTAAGCAGAATCTACATGTGCGCACAGTCCGTGGTATCCAAAACACCTTTTCTCCCTTTCTTTCAGGAGAAAGAACTGTGCAACAGACTATAGGCCCAAAGATCACATCCTCTGCATATGCCAGGCAGGCAGCTATATGCTGCCTTTCTATTCCTTCCCATGGTGTGGACTTGCATACACGCATGATGACATGTCATTTGCGTGAGCTGAGGCTGTCATGAGTACATGCTTTGAAGTAAGAGAAATTTCTCTGCCTAATGAAAGGACTTGCTTTATTGGTGAAGTGTTGCCCAGCTGAGTGGAAGATCTAATCAGGAGTGTTGGCAACTACCATGCCCATGCTTCTGCCTTCAGGAGCTTTGTTCTTGACTTTGTTATTATTTGCTTTGATATCTCAGGCACATAATTATGTGAAATTTTCTAAATTTATGTAATTCTGCATGCTTTAATTTCCAGTTTTAAGTGTTCGAAATGAAATTAGTTAGGGTCTGATTTTCAAAGAGATCAAGAATCCATCTCGCAAGATTAATGTCAATTAACTGAGCTGGAGAAACAAATCATTTACAAAGGCAGAGTAGTGCCTGGGTTCCTAGGCAGTTCACTTCTGTTTAGCTGTTCTAATTTAAAGTAGTTTGCTACCAATAGTAAGTAGTGAATGCTGTAAATTCAAAGGAATTATTTAAAGAGACATTTTTCAGAATTCATATATGTTTAAGATCTTCAGATCAAGAATGAAGAATGAAGAATAGCAGGCAAAGTTTTCTGAGCTGTTTGGCTTAGCATGGGCTAACTATGAAGAGTTGCAGAAGAAGTTTGTTATCAAATGATTAGGTAGCAAGTAGGTGATAACACTAAATACAGAGATAAGTGATGCCATTTACACTAAACAAAACACAGCCCTACCTTTCTTGGGTGGTGGTGGGTTCAAAACTGACTTTTAAACATAGGACTAGAATCTTTGAGAGATGATGTATAGCTTTATAAAAATACTTAGTAAAAGTTAAAGAGAATAGAATAGTGAGTATTTTAGCAAAAGAATCCAGCCATATACAGTGCCTACATCTCCAAGATCAGGTCAGTTCCGGTATCTATTTCAAACACACATAGAGAAAGTGAAAAGATTGTTAATTATGTGAAACAGATTCCAGAAATAAAATTATGAAACCTTGTGATTTCAGTTGTGAGTGTGTGTACAGGAAGAAGTAAACTGTGGAGGTCTTTTCAATCATGACTATAGTGAAGAACAGAGATATATTATGTACTTTCTCCTCTAATATAAGAAATGTAAGATATAAACTATAACTATCAGAGAAAAGATTTAATTCACAAAGGATGGCACTTCACATTCTAAGCAGATATACTCTAAGATGTTCACTGTGAGATTTGTTACTTGTTTACAGTTGTTGCTAAAGCTATTGAACAAACTCAAGAAAAAAAGGTGCATCAAAGGTACAACCACACACCTATGATTCAGGATCCTAATCATATAGACTAAATACAAAACATGAAGGGTTTTTTTTTTCTATGTTCATGTAGCTATCATTAGAGACAGAATACTGAACCCAGCGTAACTCAATGTTGGCCTTTTTATTTTCAAGTAGGAGGACAAAATTTATTTCATTTTAAGTGTATTTTATATGTTCTTTCATCTCTCTGGATCCTTTTATTTATATAAAAGTGAGAGCATAGATTTGATTCAAAGACCTTAGAGGACAGTATACACTAGCTGTATTTTCAGTCCCCCTTAATTTCCAAAGAGAAGAAGAAGTGATGAAGATTGAAGGTCAAAAAAGACACACCCAGAAAGGGAATGATCTTATTTTATTTCAAACATACATACCAAAAAAAAAAAAAATCTATTTCAAAATGTAAGAGTGTACATTTAAATGGATGACCAACACAATAATTTCAGCTTTAAGGGATAAGTTCAGGAACACACAAGTTAGTGTGTTGCCACAAGTTAGTAGCTGACACAAGACAAGTTAAGACCAGACCAATAGCATTATGTTAATCTGCTGGTTCTTATGAGGGTATTATTTAATAATTTTGGTGAGAAATACAGTGGACTGGCACTGAAATCAGAACTGAATTGCACAATATAAGGGAATAGAATCTGTAGTACATAAGGCACCATTTTTCACAGTAGACGTCATGGAGAAAATTGCTTGCTGGCCTGTCAGCTCACCTTGAAAAGGTGAGCTTTGGAGACCAGGTATGCAACAATTTCAGCATTTCAAGCTGTAACTAGACTGTGATAGCCCCTGAAAGTTTTCAGAAAGGCTTTGGTGAAATTCTGTGCCTACACGCTTCCTCCATTCTACCACCTCCCCAGTCTTTGCATCCAGTAATACTCTGAAGGCAAGAGAGGCAAGAAGGACAAAAACTGAAACAATGTAAGATTTAAAAGACAAATATAACTACTCCCTGGTGTACAAATGACTCTGAGGCACATCATTTAAGGTACACAGACTGCTTATCTGAGTCAGCAACAGGACAAGAATATCCATATTTAGACTCACGATGTTACTACTAATCTCTCTCCTCTGCCTAAATGCTGCTTAATTGCTTTTTTCCTACTATGTCCTATTGCACTCAGTCCCTTGTCATTCAAAGACTTGCACTGTTTGTCTGCATCTGTTGACAGAACTTATTCTGTCCTACAGTTTTATTAAAAGATGTCTCACATACTTTTAGGCACTAAAACACCTGTATCAGAAGACACCAGGTTTGCTGCCTTTCAGTTTGACCAATCAAAGAAGGTACCAAGTACCTTTCACCTTGGGGACCATGAAAAAATAATGATGTTTCTTTTTCAATTAACCCATATTAGAAAATAGGTGAAAAACAAAAATAATAGGAATATTTTTTAATTAGTTAATTTTGTTGCAAATATTCTATGGATACTTTTTTGGGTCCAAAAATTTTCTTGAAACAGATCCAAACTTCTGAGTACCATTCACAATGAGCATGAATTTTTTAAGCACAAAGTAACAGTATCAGAGGAACACACATCATCTAGGATCATAATGTTCCACAGAATATCACATTATGTGTCTGCAATAAGCCCACTCAAAGATCTAAATTTAAAAGCCATAAATATGAACTTATACTCAAGAATCACTTTACTGCATACCCTGACATGTTATGAGCAAGTTTTAGTAATTAATTTTGTTCGGGAGTTGATTTCAGTCTTCCAAAAATGGTAGACTATGGTAGTAACTGATTTTACTGTGTTTTCATGGCACTGTTTTGATAGGGGCTGGGACAAGCAGGGTGGCTACAGAAGGGATGGTGACTAGATGATGAGAAGCTGCTAGGAGCTTCCTCCACGTCCAATGGAGCCAATGCCAGCTCCAAGATGGACCCACAGGCCAAGGCCAAGTCCATCAACAGTGCCTCTGGGATAATGTATTCTAGAAGGAGAGAAAGAGTTGTTGTGCAGAAGCAATTGCAACCAGGGAAGAGAGGAGAGAGAATATGTGGAAGAAACAACCCTGCAGACACCAAGGCCAGTGAAGGAGGAGCAGAAGGTGCTCCAGATGCCAGAGATTCCCCTGCAGCCCTTAGTGAAGACCATGGTGAGACAGGCTGTTCCCCTGCAGCACATGGGGGTCCATGGTAGATCAGAGATTCACCTGCAGCCCATGGAAGACCCCATGCCAGAGCAGGTGGATGCCCAGAGGAGACTGTGACCCTGTGGAGAGCCCATGCTGGGGCAGGTTTCTGGCAGCCCCTGTGGCCCTGTAGAGAGAGTAGCCTGTAAGGAAGCAGGTTTTCCTGGCAGGACTTGTGATCCCATGGGGGATCCGGACTGGAGCAGTCTGTTCCCGGGGGACTTCACCCATTGAAGGGATTCATGCGGGAGTATTTCACAAAGAACTGCAGCCTGTAGGATGGTCTCACAGGGGGGAAATTCATAGAGGACTGTCTCCCGTGCAGGAGAAGTGTGTGAGGAGTCCTACCTAGGAAGAGGTAGGAGTGATAGAGGAAACAAGATGAACTGACTGTAACCCCCATTCTCCATCCCCCTGCATTGCTGGGGGGAGATAAAATGCAGAGTGAAGCTAAGGCTAAACAGGAAGGAGGGATGCTGGGAAGGTCTTTTAAGGTTTGTTTTTGTTTCCCAGTTTCCTACTCTGATTTGATTGTTTGTAAATAAATTATTTTCTCCGAGTCAGGTCTGTTTTGCCTGTGGTGCTAATTGTTGAGTGATCTCTCCCTATCCATATCTCAACCCATGAACCTTTTGCTATATTTCCCCTTGCTTGTCCAGAAGAAGGGGAAATACAGAGTAGCATTGGTGGGCACCTTATATTCAGCTGGGGTCAACCCATCACACTGAAACTGTAGACTGCGATTAGAGCTGTGAAATCCCTAAAGGTAAATATTATTTTAATAAATTGGAGTGTCTTTCTACCTGAATTACCAAATCCACATGTCACCTTGGTGGCAACTTTGAATTAGTTCTCCACAAGATGGAAAAGCAGATACTCTTGCAGCAGTAATGCCTATGTTGTGCAAGAAGAAATTAGACTAAATTGCCATCTTTTCCTCTGAGTAGTCATTAGTAATGCTTAGCAATTTTCTTTCCTTTCTCTGACTCTTGGTGTTTCTTTACATCATCTCCAGACTCATCTTCATAATCAGAAATTTTGATGTGGGAACAACTAGGACAAAACTTGACTTCACTGCTTGCCAAAACCACTATTTTGTAACTAAGACTGTCAATAATTTTTTTTGAAATTTGGAAGTGTAGAAAAGAACTTCCAGATGTAAAGCTGTCTTCTTTTGGCCCCTGTCTAAAGGGAGTATAACTAGTTGTAAAAATCATAAATATTACTAAAAAGTTTTAACTTCATCTTTCTTCTGAGATGAAGAATTCACTCTTTTGAGTTTGATCAGCTTATCTAGCTAACTTACAGTCACGACTGAATTTTATTGTGAAGGATCTCTGCCTAGATGAGATCTGTAATTACATTCATTATTCAGAGAAGGAGCTGAGGTGGAGATTAAGGTCAGAGTTTAAACTTGCATTTTTGGGGAGATTGTTTTCTACCGACCCTTTCTGGTCTTTCAAACCGAAGCCTTAGAACAATCTTTCCCCACTGTGCTGCCAGCCATTTCAAGTACTTCATAAACATTTTCTCTCTTGTTGAGGGCCAGGAGAATAGTGGCAGACTTAAAGGTTTGACCTTGACTTATTTGCCCTCACACTAAGACCTTCAAACAGTTATCTATATTTTTTCTCCCTGTATTTTATTTGGAACAAACTAAACACTTTTAAAGTGTTATTTTATTAATGTGTGTGTTAGTTTTAAAAGAAAGACCCGTGTTTACATAAATAAACAAAATAAATATAACATCATATTTCTTGTGCTCTGTGACTTTTATAACTTTAATAACTCCTTCAGCTGCAGCAGGATTTGGTTAGCACTGGTAGATTTATATCTACTTTCAAAGAACACTCACAGCACAGAGTAGGAGATGCAAGAGATGAACAGATATAAGTGACAATATAATTTTTGTAGGAAAGTTATCTGAAATTGTCACATAACTCAAGCACAACGTATTTCAGTGTTCTGGAATGCAAAGTTATTCCTAAATACTTAAACATAAGCACTTTGCATGAGAACACTCTTTCACAGTGATAGTAGAATCACATGATCAGTAGAAGTAATTCCATTATCCTTGTTAATCAACCAATATACTGGTTGGCATGTGTGATCCTGTAAATCTTGTTTCATGTCATGCTTCCATTATCATTTTAAGGACTCATATTATATAACATTTTACTACAAGAGATGTTGCTGTTTTAGGGATGGCTCCACATACAAGTGTATGTGTAACATATGCAAGTAATACTTTTATCTACCCTTCTAATTCCCACACATCCTTGTCACATTTTTGCAAAAAGTATGCACTTGAAGGAGAGTGAGAAGGAAGAATTAAATTGGTAATATGGATTTTGAGAATAATTATCTTTTCAGCTTTTCCTGATGAAAAACAGAAATGACCAGTTTCAAAGCCATCTTCTCAGCTGCTGCTAAGATTAATGTACTGATTAACACCTTTTCCAAGTTGGATTGGAGATGGAAAGCAATTCCATTTGGCAAAATCTCATCCCATTTACTGACATCTTCATTAACCTCACTGATAAGAAAACCCTTTCACAATAAAAATTTCTTAGGGATGGAGATTTTATCTCACAGCTTCACCTGACAATGTTAATTCTTTGTGTGAAACATGCAGGTTCAATTGCCTTGATAATTTCACTGTGCCCTATACCTTTTTTCCTTTGGTTAAAAGGTTGACATAAAAGAAACCAATTACTTTGCACTTACTACAGATGATTGATTTTCAAAAGGACATTTCCCCTTTTAACAGAAAGAGAAAACAAGGGTGTAGATAAAAGTGAATGAAAGGGTCATCAGATACAAAAAGTTAATTGAAAATACACAATGAAAGAAATAATGCCATGTGATCTTATTTGGAACTATGCCAAGTTCTTCTGTTGTATTCTGAAATTTCATTGGTTGGCCTCCCAGTTTCTCTATAACATAAAATTGCTTTCTGAAGGTGTTAAATACATTATCAGTTGCTCAAGCATGTTAAGGTGAAGTTCTGGAGTAAGCAACAGACTCTTTCCAGTTATTTTTAGAAGGCATCTGCTACTAGAAATAAGTGCTGAATTTTTAAGAAACAGCTTGTAATATGGAAGCGAGCTGTAAAGCTATCTTAATGGGGAAACTTGCTTCGGACTGGTTATAGTCTCGCAAAAACCTTTTGCCATGTAGATTCTTATTCAGAAGGAATTTAACAATAAAAGCTCAGGGTAGTTCAGTAAACATCTACTTACTGAGGTATAGAATTTTTTGATTGCAGGACTGTTTCCCACCTATTTTACCTTTTACATTTGGAGTTATTGTATAAAATCAATGACATGACAGATTTTCTGTAAATGTGAGCATGTTTATGTTCTCACTTGTAAAAAAAAAAAAAAAAGGAAATTTGGTATGCCTATTTAAATGAAATGTAAAGTTTATTCAGTGTTATGTCATTGCAAAACATACTTGAAATACTGTGTTAGGCTAAAGAACAGTATTTTCTTGCCCTTGTGCTGTATGCGTTCTCACAGAACATTACAGTGTTAGACCTCTTACTCCTGAGCATAAACTTCACCTGAAGTTTAGCAGCTGAAGCAGCTGAAGATACGCTATCTACTCTGGAAAATGTATTTATTTTTAATTCTTTAAAGTTACAATGAAACAATGCCATTTCTGCTATAATTCCAGGGAAGTAACTAATCTTACTTTAGATCTGATCTGACATTCAAATTTCTGGAATCTGGAATCTAGGATCTGAATGCATTAATACAACAAGTAAATTCACAGTGATCTGGAAACTCACTTGCGGTGTAACACGCGTAGCACCTTATGCTTATATGTTGTATATGCTTGTATGCTTTTAAATTATGCCTTCAAACACCAATTTCAAAGGCATGTATGGCACAAGATGAACTATCCCATGAGCAAGAATTTTGTTGTACGAGGAAGGTCTGCTGTGTACTTTCTATTATACAACAGAATTAGACACTGTGAATGTGACTCAATGCATAAATTAGTCACTGTCTCTAGAGGAGATTTCCTCTAATTCTGAGAACTTGTTCTTGCCTTTTTCTTTTGGTAATTAACATCCAGGCTTTTTCTTTTGTAACGCTTTTGCACATTCAAAATGCTATCCCACTTTCCAAAAATAGAGTTGTTACTTTGACCACAGATATCACCACTTTTAAAACCATGTTCTGGCATCATTTCAGTTCTTTTAAATAAAATAGTCTGTCTTTGCTGTCTAAATAAAAGCTGTCTGTTGTATGGTTACCAGCAACCAACAACAACAACAAAAAACACACAACAAACAAACACACACAGTGTTTTAAAAGACTTCACAGTGCCATCATTTTCCAGCAAATAATTCAGTTTCTGAGCACTAGAAAAATGAACGATGTGGTGTTTGCCACCAAAAATTTGAGGTACTTTTTTCTCTATACAAGGATGCATATAAGAGTTACTGCAGTTTTTAAAGTAGAATAGACTCCTTCTGGAAATCTGACCTAATAGCCTGGGATCAGATGCGCAGTGAAACAGAAAGTAAGCCTGTTTATCCAGTCCAGTGTGTCTCAGAGAAAACAAATATTTTTAATTTTTAATACTTTTGGCCTGGTGTATTTCAGATTTGATATGGAATAAGGGTATTATGAATAACAGCACTGAAAATAGTTTCACAATGTAAGTAAAGACTATCCCAAATTTCATCATCATGGCTGGGCTTTGCGAACGAAGATTTGAGAGGGGCTCTACCCACGCTTGCTACAAACGTGCTGGTGGCTAAAAAAGCCAATGCGAGATAGACAAGTCCAGTTGCAGAAGGCACAGCAGAAAGACTCCCCAGCTGATATCGACGAGACACGATTCTTTCTGCGTTGTCTTTTCTCCTCGAGGGTGATCCTGCGTGTGTTCTCAAAAGCAGCAGCAGCGTTATAGATGGTGTGTCTCCAGGCCTCCCAATTGGAGGCCAGGGTAGACCAATGGTTGTGGTCAATATTGCCAAGGCTGAGGGATTGTTTCAGGCAGTCCTTGTATCTCCTCTTTGAGGCTCCTCTCTTGCGGCAGCCAGTGGCAAGTTCCCCATAGAGCACGATCTTAGGGAGGCGATGGTCCTGCATCCTGGAGACGTGCCCTGCCCAGCACAGCTGAGTTCTCAGCAGCATGGCCTCAATGCTCGTGACTGCTGCCTGTTCAAGGACAGATGTGTTGGACACATAGTCAGTCCAGTGGATGCTGAGGATGGTACGGAGGCAGCGCTGATGGAAGCGTTCTAAGTTAACAGTCTTCAAACAGCTACAGTGAGGGACAGTTTCCTGGCAAATCTTCAATCCAGGCTTGAAGTTCATTCCACAGATCCCTCTCCCGAAGCCCTTTGGCAACTTATCAAAAATAGCATTCTGCAGTCCTCTGAAGAATCCTTAGGGTTATCCTTCAGGAAAAACAAGGACTGGCTTGATGAAAACAATCATGAAATCCAGGAATTGTTGAGTAAGAAGAGAACTGCTCACCAAGCCCACCTTGCTCAGCCATCTTGTCATATAAGAAAAGCATCCCCAATTTGAAGCCCAGATTTTTAACCTTGCTTAGTCTTAAGGTCATCATTGCTTGAGAACAAGCTCAAAACAAGAAAAGGTGAAGGCAGAATGCCAGATGTAACATGCTGGACAAGAATAGATTTTAGGAGACAGGTAGGGAATTTGTGCATTAAATATACCTCTTGGTTTGTGTTTGAATTCTGTCATGATAGACAGATTTACTGAAATTAACGTTGCACATTGACTGGCTTAGGACATAATCTTAGACTGTTGCATTTTGTAGCAACTTGAAATATTCTTGAAAAATATGATTTTAAACATCATCTCTGCTAATGCTGTTTTTTGCCTTGTGGTTTCAGGTTTTTTGTGGGTTTTTTTGTTTATTTTTTTCAGTTTGATTTGGGTTTTGTTGTGTTTGGGGCTTTTTTGTTAGTTTGTTTTGTTTTGTTTTGTTTTGCTAGTAAGAATAAGTAGCAAAGGTGTTTGTATAGAGCTTCAGTGATAACATATGCTCTTGAACAAGTCTGCTACTAGTTGCTACAGCTCCATAAATACACCAAAGTAGAGAAACAGCTAGAGCATTGAAACTGCCAATTTCCCAAGACTGATTTCCTAGATTATAGCAGATGGATCCTGGATAAAATTCCTTATTTGAGTGATTGCTGTTAAAATATACTGATAATGTGTACTTTTTAACATATGTTATGGCACAGAGCTATCAAATTATATTATCAGATAAAAGCTTTTACTTACTTTAATTTTTTTTTAAAAAAGAGTTTTAAAAGTGAATAACCAATACAGCTACAGAAATTAATGTTATTTTGTCCTATATGATGCCAACAATAAATCAGAAGAATTAATGGAAAAATTGTCTAGCAGGGATGTTGAAGATCTAAATGTAACTTTTGCCCTTAGAAGCCCCAAAAATCAGAGGAAGATTTATCTGGTATTCTTATAGGCTATTTCCTAATACACAGTACTGGCCATGTTCAAAGCCATACTGAAGTACAGGTACTACAGCAATAGCTTCATTGAGTATACCTGTTTCGCTTGTAGAAGATGAAATAACTTTGATGTATCCTGACTGTTATGACTATTCACTGTGTACCTTTTCACTAATGGAAAAAAACCCTGAAACACACTTTCAGCAACATATTCAGGTTGTTTTTTGACTCTGGGTCTGTTGTCCAGGATCCTTTTCTTGATGGTCAGAATTGCCTTCTGTCGTTTCAGAACTGGCTGTCTGTTATTACTGTTTCACTTCAGTGAAATAAGAATAATAAATAGCAAAAGGTAATATTTTTTAAAATATTATATTTTTTAAAAAATTTTCTTAAAATTAATATTTTTTTATAAATTATATTCTAATTTTGCTTTCCATTTTTTCTATCTTGTTGTTTTTGAGGACTTCAGCTTGCATAAAGTGATGCAGCTCAAACAGTTTCTGGAGTTATGATGATTTACATCAGCTAATGATCTATTTTCCAGTGGAGAGCTACTGGCAGTGCAGAGTAATTTCTATGCTACCTCAGTACATTTCTCTCATCTACTTTTAGCAACTTTAAATGTTTTTAGCTACTCTTTTTGTTATAGACATAGAAAAACTTCAGTGTTAAGAAAGTTACATCAAAACTGAAAGATAAAACAATTCCAATTCTGCATTACAACAAAAAATTTTAACATCTTGTGTTATGCAAGTTAATATATTGTGAAACAAAATTCCTGGATTTCGGACGGTTTCATTCATGATTCCAGTCTTCACAAAACAAGTGTTTTTCCACTGTAAGTATGATATATTTATTCTGCAAAACGAAATCAATGACACCTATAATAGTAGAATGTTAGTATTCACTAAATTTGATATCAAAAGTAGCAATTAAGGGAAAGAATCATAGAATAATACAACCATTAAGGTCGGAAAAGACCTCCAAGATCACCAAATCCAACCTTTGACTCATCATCACCCTGTCAACCAGACCATAGCAATAAGTGCCACATCCAGTTGTTTCTCACTTCATCATCTACCTGGGAAGCATGTCACAATGTTGACAACCCTTTCAGTGAAGACGTTTCTCCTAATGTCTAAACTTAACTTTTCCTGGCACAGCTTTGGACTCTGTCCTCTCATCCAGTCTCTGGTTGCCTGGGAGATGAGGGTGACCCCCACCTTACTATACCATTCTGTCAGGTAGTGTAGAGAGTGATAAGGTCTCCCTTAGCTTCCTTTATTCCAGGCTAAACAACCACAGGTCCCTCAGCCGCTCCTCATATGACTTAAACTCTAGACCCTTCACCATCTCAGTTGCCCACCTCTGGACATGCTCCAGCACCTCAGTGTCTTCCCTGTAGTGAGTGACCCAGAACTGGACACATGACTTGAGATGTAACCTCACCAGGGCCGAGCACAGAGGGACAATCGCTTTGCTAGTCCTGATGGACAGTGGCCTTCTTGACCACCTGGGCACACTGCTGGCTCATGTACAGCCACTGTCAACCAGCACCCCCCGGTCTTTTTCCTCTGGGCAGCTTTCCAGACACTCTTCCCCTGGCCTGTAGCACTTCCTGGGGTTTCTGTGACCCAGCACACTGGACCTGGCACTCCACCTTGTTGAATTTCAAACCATTGGCCTTGCCCATTGATCCAGCCTGTCCAGATCCTTCTGTAGAGCCTTCCTACCCTCCAGCAGATCAACACTCCCACCTCACTTAGTGTCATCCATGAACTTACTGAGGATGCACTCAGTCTGCTTGTCCCCACTAGTGACTGTCCAGCAACTGAATGTGATACCATTCACCACCACTCTCTGGGCCTGGCCATCCAGCCAAGTTTTAACCCAGTGAAGAGTGCACTTGTCCACCCAGTGCACTGGGCCACCAGATTCTCCAGGAGAATGTTGTGAGAGACAGCATAAAAGGCTTTGCTGAAGTCCAGGTAGACTACATCCACAGCCTTTCCTTCATCTGCTAGGTGGGTCACCTGGTCATGAAAGGAGATCAGGTTGGTCAGGCAGGACCTACTTTTCTTAACCTGTGCTGGCTAGGCTGGATCCCTTGGTTGTCTTGCATGTGCCATGTGATCACACTCAAGATGATCTGTTTCATAACCTTTCCTGGCACTGAGGTCAGGTTGACAGGCCTGTAGTTTCCCAGATCCTCCTACTCTACTGCATACTCGAGAGCCCTCCTGGAGTAATGTATCCAGCTCTGGAGTCCCCAGCACAAGAAAGATGTTGTCCTGTTGGAACAAGTCCACAGGATAGCCACGAAGTCAGTCACTGAGCTGGAGCACCTGTTCTTTGAAGACAGGGTGAGAGGTTTGGAATTGTTCAACCTGGAGAAGAGAAGAGTCTGGGGAGACCTTATAGCAACCTTCCAGCACCAAAAGGGGCCTTTTGAGAAAGCTGGAGAGGGGTTTTTCACAAGGTCATGTAGTGGTGGGACAAGGGGGAATTAGGCTGAAGAGCAGTAGGGTTCAGTAAGATATCAGGAAGAAATTCTTTACTATAGTAGTGGTGAGATAGGAGCAGGTTGCCCTGAGAGGCTGTAGTTTCCTTGTCCCTGAAGGTGTTTCAAGACTAGGCTGGATAGGGCTCTGAGCATCTGATCTAGTGGAAAGTGTCCCTGTCCAGGGAACAGGCGTGGGAGTTAGGGGTCTTTAAGTTGCTTTCCAACCCAAACTATTCTATAGTTCTATGAAAACAAAATTAAACAAACAAATAAACAAACACAGATACAAGCAATTAACTTGACATCTTTCTGTTGGTATTACTAACTTGTGACCAGATAACATTTTTCTTTGTTCTTAAAAAAACCCAACAAAACAAAGAACTAAAAACAAAACAAAACAAAACAAAACAAACACAAAAAAACAGACCAAACGCAATCAGATTTCTGAGTCCTACTACAACAGTGTCAAAGAAGTAAATTTCATGTTCTAGAAACACTCTGTAAGAACTTCTGTTCTCACAATAGGTCTAAGGGGTAACCCAGTGTTTAGAATAAATCTGATTCTACTGATAACTATATGCAGAATAATCCAGATGCTTTTCTGGGCAAGAAACAGAAAATAGTGGAAGTCTGTTAGTTGTTTAAAAAAAAAGGAGAGAAAAAAAATGTGCAGAATGAAAACGTAGTGTTTTTCTTCATCTGAAAAGTGGAGCCATCAGAGAAAACTGGTTGTACATTACAGGGAAAAAAAAGAGGGAAAGGAAAAAGGAGATTCATTGATTCTAACTAACAGTGCCAGCTAACTATTCCCACACACTTAAACTACATATGAAGCCCTTATTCTTTGAACTGAAAACTGCTCTCTTGATCAAAGGACTAAGTTTGCAGTACCTGCAGTATTTACTTCTTGGCAGGTCTAAGATGTCTGCTACAGACTTTCACCATCTGTCTTCAGATCTATGGCACTGGTAGGGCGTAAAAAATTTATTGTGAAACTCATTTGGTGACTTTCTTCAAGGAGTTGTATGAACATGTTGTGGCATCAAAGCAAGACATAAAACCAAAGGTTGCAGTTATTTAAGTTGGCAAGGGGCTGCTGAACAGAATATATAAGAAAATAAAGAAAATAAAGAAAAAGGCTGTGTGATTTTAAAAGCAGGGATAGACATAATCCTTCCTTAGTTTTAAACTCTTTTGTGCCCCTCTAAAATTCTGTCTACATAGCTGTAAAGGCTCTAGTATCAAGAGAGAGAAAAAATTTGGTGCCACCTTTTAAGAACGAAAAAGCCCATTAAATATATCAGACTAGAAAAACTGCAGGTCCTGAAGAGCACTGGTGAGTTTCAAACATAGGATAAGACAGGCTGAAGATAAGTGCCTTTGAGTTATCGTTCCCTACTGCCCATAATATTCTACATTATATTATCATTCCAGTACCAGAGACTGTCATTCCACATTGCATGAATTCACTGAATACCTGTTCCACAAATTTTAGATTTTTTTTATATTTCACTATTTATTTTAAAACTATTAGAATTATTAAAAAATGTGAGAAAAACACAGATCTGTGCTCAATATTACTGTTTACATCAAGCATGAGGCCTTTGCAAGTGCCTTAAAATTAGGTTAACACAAAAGAATTCTTTTCAACATTTGAAGGATGACAATGAGCCTATGTCAAAAATGTTTGTAGGGATTATATTCTAAAGCAACTGAAAATGAAGATTCAAACCCTGTATGAATGCGGTTTGTTGGTGTTTTTTTAGGTCATACCTTCTTAATTGGCCTTCAAAGCCAATTACTTTTGGCTTTGTTGCTATTTCTGTGTAACTTTAAAATTTCTAGGGAATATTTAATATTCAGATGATTTGAAAGAATAACTGAAATTTTCTTTCCAGTTCTTCATAGACAGAAGCGGAGGGGTGGAGTAAGGAACAGAATGACCCAGAAGTGATCCTTAATAGTGTGTAGACCAGATCTGAAAAACTCTCTTAAAACAGTATCCATGGATATATTCCATAATCTCAGTACTGGTGAAAGAGTAAAAGAATTTTTCTTGTCTGTAATTTACCCTGGGTGTGCTGATGACATATGACTTATGCCCATGGTACCTTGACAAATTTGAGAACTGAATCCAAGATATTAGGTTAGCCTTGGTCTTTTATAAAACTGATTTGATGACTAGTTTAGAAAATTCAGTATCCCTTTTAATTGCTTAGACATATGTATTGCCTGATTTAATCATAGAATAATAGAATAGATTGAGTTGGAAAAGACCTCCAAGATCATCGAGTCCAACCCCTGATCCAACTCCAGTTACTGTATCTTGGCACTTAGGGCCACATCCAATCTCTGCTTAAAAACCTCCAGGGATGGTGAATCCACCACCTCTCTGGCAGGTCATTCCAATGTCTGATTACCCTCTCTGTAAAGAATTTCTTCCTAACATCTAACCTAAACCTCCCCTGGCAGAGCTTGAGCCCATGTCCCCTTGTCCTGTTGTTGGTTGCCTGGGAGAAGAGACCAACCCCCACCTGGCTATAACCTGCCTTCAGGTAGCTGAAGAGAGTGATGAGGTCACCTCTAAGCCTTCTCTTCTCCAGACTAAACAACCCCAGCTCCCTCAGCCTCTCCTCACAGGACTTGTGCTCAAGTCCCTTCACCAGCCTCGTTGCTCTTCTCTGGACCCGCTCCAGCACCTCAATGTCCTTCCTGAACTGAGGGGCCCAGAGCTGAACACAATACTCAA
>NW_020955196.1:3572310-3591588 GCF_003031625.1 Empidonax traillii
GGCCCAGAGCTGAACACAATACTCAAGGTGTGGCCTCACCAGTGCTGAGTACAGGGGAAGGATCACTGCCCTGCTCCTGCTGGCCACACTGTTCCTGATCCAGGCCAGGATGCCATTGGCCTTCTTGGCCACCTGGGCACACTCTGGCTCATGTTCAGCCTCCTGTCGATCAGCACCCCCAGGTCCCTTTCTGCCTGGCTGCTCTCCAGCCACTCTGTGCCCAGCCTGTAGCGCTGCAGGGAGTTGTTGTGGCCAAAGTGCAGGACCCGGCACTTGGCCTTGTTGAACTTCATCCCATTGGAGTCAGCCCATCTCTCCAGTCTATCCAGATCCCTCTGCAGAGCCCTCCTGCCTTCCGGCAGGTTGACACTCCCTCCCAGCTTGGTGTCATCTGCAAATTTGCTGATGATGGACTCAATCCCCTCATCTAAATCATCGATAAAGATGTTAAAAAGGACTGGTCCCAGCACTGACCCCTGGGGAACACCACTGGTGACTGGATCCCAGCTGGATTTGTCATATTCTGTCCTGTCCAGACCAAAGCTTCAGATCCTTTTAACTGCTTAGAATTGGTATGCAAGTGATGCGATTACATTGTGCTGTCAAAGCTCTAAATAAGAGATTATTGTTGTGTTTTACCTGTTACCGTGCATAAATATTCAAACCAACACTTCTAAAATAATCAGTAAAAGATACCTATTTCATTACCTATTCAGTTTTGGGCAAGAACCCTGAACCCTGCTTTGGCAAGAAATACTTGCCCTATGTGAGTCAGATAGAAAAATTTGTAGCTACTTCTTCCTCATTTCCCCCATCAGCAACAGAGATACTGCTTTGTTTGTGTGCTGCTGGTGCTGCTTGGATCATTCACAGAAGTGAAGGAAATAGCAAATAACCTCTAATAACAGAATAAACCTGTAAAAAGTGTTAGTAAATTGAAAATTCCTGATAAAAAATTTTTGTGACCTGCAGGTCTTAGCTCAGGAAAACACCAAGTATGTATCTAACTCTAAAGCTATGAAGTATCACAACCTTAAACTCACCTAAAGTCACCTTAATTTTCAGTTGCCTTCAAATCCATCCAGTTTCTTGGTTCCACAGGAACAGGATTACAGCTGTGTCTAATATTATCACCTAATTAATGCCCCTCTCAGTCAGATTCTCCCTTCTAAACAATCCTCTGATAAAGAAAAGACAGGAAAATCCAATCTCTTAGATATAAAAATCTGGAAAAAATGGTACTCTATTACTCTAGTCATTTAACCTAGTATCTTTTGTGCTGGGTGCTCTGCCCATTGGATCCTGTTTCCTTTCACTTCCTGAAAACTGAAATACAGACCTAATCCAGAAAAATTCTCAGGAATATTTTCCATTTCTAAAGGCATCCCACTGAAATCAAAAGCTCTTTATCAAACATAAACCTTAGTTCTTCTTTTGGCTTTCCCAATAAAATAATTAGAGGCATGTCTCTGCTCCCTAGGTGAAATAACTATTGAAAATTCCTCTGTGCACTCAGAGATCATAAAACCAAATAGATAAAATAATTTTATTCCTAATAAGAAATGTTCAAGAGTTGTCTTGCAGTGTTACTGACCCGAAGGGAGCAAAAAGTACATACATATTCATCTTAATGGTCAAACAAAAGAAATAAAACGTGACCTTTATGAGAAAAAAGAGAGAAGAGCTTCTGTTGTTGATACGGGGAAAATCAGCTGTTTGAGCATAACTGTGCAATGGAAGTTCATTGGTGTCTCTTCATCAACAGCAACTGGTTTTCTTCAAAAAGTACTTTTCCCATTTTACAGGGGTAACAGCACAGACACAAAGACAAGAAGGCTCAGGTGTATTTAGCCACGCAGCTCAGTTTGATAGCTGCTGAACCTTAGCACCTAATGATGCTCAACAAGCAGAAAAAAACTAAGAGCTGAAGACACCCTGAGCGGTCATCAGCAGAGGAAGGGCCAAATTCTCACAGACCATGATGTTGTGCTGTGTCCCTCTAAATATACAAGTTGCTCAAGCAATGTGTGGCAACTGCTGCTGTGCTCAGTGATCCACATGGACCAAAGGCACGTGGCAGCTCTCAGACCTGGGCTGACAGAGACTTTGTGTAATCTTCAAATCAATCCCCCAATCACCCAGTCAATCAATCATTATGTCTTTATGAACTTGTTTGATTGTTTGCCATCCAAAATTCTAGTCGTGATATTGCCATGCAGGTCAGTAATTTGTTGTGGACACTCAGCTAGCATATTTCTATGCTGTTCTGTGATATGTTTGCACCCAGAGCAGTAGCTGAAACAAGGATCTGCAGTTTTGGCTGCCTTTTAAAGCAGAAACATCTGCCAAAGGTGCTGGCTGCTTGCTGCCTGGTCTGGGCTGAGTGGAGCAGGAGGAGAGATTTCTCTGGTTTTTATTTCATTCCAACCAGTTTCATTAGAATCACCAACAGCAGCTACAAGAGACATGAAAAACAAAAACATAGATTCATAATGAAGTACAAGAAGCAAAATTTTAGAGCAAAGCTCTTTATCCTTAGATAAGATAGAGAATATATATAGCTCCACTTTTTCCCCCGCTAGAGTTTGCATTTTCAAATATTTCTCAGGTTTTTCTTCTGTTCCCCAAATTTATTGAGCTACAGTACAGCCTGGAACTCGAAGTAAGAGTTGTCACTTTGAGAATAGAGTTGATTTATCAGAAGAAGGGGTTTGCATTCTGCACAGAATATCTGATGAGGTAAATTTTCCTTCCTAACAATGACTTACAGATTATTATCAGAATGCATCTGAAAAAAACAAACAAACAAACAAGCCTGCAAAAAAATCAAAGACATTGCAAAAAAATAACAATCAGTGTTTATGGAATAAATTTTCTCACATATTAAAGGAAGAATTAAAGGATTGTCCTGTATGGGGCTAAGGGTTGGAATGATGATCATGGTGAGTCCCTCCCCACTAGGCATATTCTTTGATTCTGTGATATCAGGATGAGTTTATACAATTATCTGAAATAAGAAGATGAGGAATATTTTGGAATGACGATATTTTATCCTTTGGTAAAATAGGAATATAAGTACCCCTCTAGATATTAGACTTGAACACTAAAGAGGAGACTTTGGTCTATTACAAGCATGGACATTCTGCAAAGTTCTCTCTTCAGATTCTGTCATTTATTAGTATAAAAATAAAAAACAGTTCCTTGAAGCTATCAATCACCCTTTTCAAGCAAATTTCAGGCAGAAAGCCAACCATAATTGAGAGTCCTTTAATGAGATGCTCAGCATGATTTCACAAGTTCCACAGTCAGGGGCAGGCAGGTTGTCATTTTAGGAGACATTTTGGATTTGTTTTTTCATGCCTAGGGATTGCTATGATGGAGATGAAAAGCTGGATCTTAAAATAAAACCATTTTTGGAAACCTTACACATAAGGAATCGGACATTTATTGCTACTTTATTAAAATCAGTCTCTTTGATACCAACTCAGACCTCTGAAACACTTCATTTATTTGCAAAGCTATCCTGAGATTTAACTGCAGTGACATGCCATAATAGCTGTGAGGGAATTTCTTGTGGACCAGCTCAGGTCCAGGACAGCTCAACTAGGACAAAGGGCTGAGGAGAAGCTGAAGGAACTATTGGATAACCAGGGAGGCATTGTTTCTTCAAGATAAGAAACAATTCTTTTTAAAGTGCGTTTCTGAGTTACAGCTCACGTATACTGCAGGCATTGCTGCAGAGTCTCTAACTCACTTCACTTGGAGCACCCAGGGATCAGCAGACAGACAGCTTTGCTTGTTCCCGTATAGCACTCACTCCAGGAAAAGATAAAAGGGCTGCTACAGAGCCAGTCCTCTTTCTACATTTCTGACCCACTCAAGTTGCATAAACAAAGCCGTCAGGAGGGCACTGATTTCCTTTCTACCCTAAGACGGATCTTCAGGTTTGGTCTGCATTGTGGCTTATTGGGAACAGTTTCAAGAGAAGAAGGAAAGAAAAAAGCACTCAATAACAACCAATACTTTTCCTAATTCTAGATTACTTTATCACATCTACAGTTGATGGCACTACCAGGAAATACTGTGAAATAAATTACATACTTACAACCCTATATGAATAGGATCCACCTACTAAATACAATCCGGGATATAAAGCCTCCTTCAGGCCTGTGTCATAACAACTACTAGATCCTGCCAACCCTTCTATCTTAAAAACCAGAAAGAAATTTAGCTATATAATGACCTGATATGAAAGTTTAAAATTGATGATAATTTTTAATTTCTATGACAATATTGATTCACTATTTTTATTTTAGTGAACCATGGAGGCTTAATATTAAGAAGCATGTTGACAAGTTTTACAAAACAAAGGCTCGGTACAAGGATTTCTTAAAAGGATACCTGTTTGTCTATATTTATGTTTGCACAGGGTTGGTTACCAAAATGTGTATGATGGTATGATGGACTGTTGTGTCTGTTGCTAGTTACTCTTTGTAAACAAAGAATATATTTGTGGTTATAAATATTACAATTACAAGAAAATCCCTTTCAAGTAGAGGTTGTCTTCAATATTCTGGCCATGAGATACATGAAAGGAACAAGCATAGAAACTTCTGTCTTAACATACTGGGATACAAATTGTATTTCTTGGAAATAATATCATCAACACAGGATTTATAAAGATGTAGGGCAAAGATCTACAGCTTGTGATTTGTAATTTCACCTCAATTTCATCTTTTTTTTTACAAAGACTACCATTTTTTGAATACTCTCAGTTGGTCAGGTTTCAAGTCACCACCACAAAAAATATGAATGCCTATATAAAGACTAGGAGTCTTCTTCTTATTAACAAATTCTATTGCCCCTACAATCTTAAAGGGGGAGATGAAGGGAATGACATACTTTTTTTTAGATGTTCCCACTGAAGAAAAGTAATTTCAAAATTACCACTTGCAGAGGGAAAAATAAATAAAGACTGCATCCTGAATTAGTGAATCATAGGACTGTGAAGTTATTGTGCTTTCATGACAGGTCCATTACATTGTAGTTAAAATTACTGTTCTATACTGTAATTATGCAAGGAGAATGAAAGTTGCGAAGTTCTTTATATAAAAGTGTACCTAGATTGAACTGTGTAGGTCTCTTAGAGATGGCTATTTTAGAGCCTGTAGTGTGCAGTGTGTGTTTCCTGGGGCTCTCACTTCACCATCTCTCCAGGCTTCAGCACCAGCCAGAGTGTGTTCCATTCCTCTGCACATCCTGGGAGGAGGTTGGGGTGCACAGGCAGGGTGGTTTCTGCAGCAATGATTGGCAGCAGGACACATGCAGGTGTGCATTTACAAAAACTGTGTCCAAGGTGAGTGCTTAGGTGCCAGTGCTGAGATTGCAGTGCCTACCTGCCTGGGAATGCAGTGTGATTTTTCAGAAGCCTCCTCACATTTTTAACTATTTTTTCTGTTAAAGTCCAAGGCAACATATCTTTTAAAACTAAAAATACAGTTGTTTTTTTTTTTTCCTCTGCATCCTTAGGCCCTGTATAGATAAAAGAAACTGCTGGAGAGGGACAGTGCAAACGGAGGCTCAGGCACCAAAGAGAGTTCCATTCTGAGGGAGGAAAATAGTAAAGGGAGTAACAAATTCTGCTTATATGAACCACAGTCACTTGTCTTTAAGGCAAGCCTGCTTTCTCTCTTCAGTCCAGAAGCTGAGATACATGCAGTATTTCTCTTCCTCAGATGAGAGTAGGTTCTGTATCTAGAACAATCTATCAAAAAATTTGTTGTTGTTCTTGTTTAGGCCTAGTCAACACTAGGATCTATCATGATTTATTTCTTACTGACCCAGAGAAAATTTTCTATATGAGTAAAACTAACTAGTAAGAATATTCATTATAAGCAAAAATAAATTACTGTCACAGGCACTTCCCTGGAACAAATGTGTGTGCAAATAGCAACAGAGAAAAAAATCCCATTCAACCATGTATGCAGTAAATAGAGTCATAGGAGCATTTATTCTGGAAAAGACCCTTAAGGTTATTTGGACCAATTACATACCCAGCCCTGCAAAATCCATCACTAATTCATGTCTCTAAGTGCCACATCTACACCGTATCTCTAGGGATGGTGGCAAAACCACTTCCCTGGGCAGCCCATTCCATTGCTTGGTAAACATTTCAATGAAAAAGGTCTTCCTAATATCCAACCTAAACCTCCACTGGTGCAACTTGAAGCCATTTCCTGTGGTCCTGTTGAGTATTACTTGAAAGAAGAACCAGCTTCTACCTCTTAACAGTTTCAGGTGGTTGTGGAGCATGATGAGTTCACCCCTGAGCCTCATTTTCTCCACGTTAAATGACACCGGTTCACTCAACCACTCCTCAGAAGACTTATGGCTTCAGTTCTGCAAACCATCAGTTTTATAGGATTAGTCCTGCAGTTATCATGATACTTAGAGCTTTTACACTACCACTACAGTGTGCTATGTTACCACAGTTCCTGCATAGTGCTTGTTTGGTCTAGACAGCACTCGGTAAGCATAGACTTCACAAAATGCAGATATTAAGGGATAATTTTTTATTATTTGAAGCAAAGACTTTGAGTTTATTTTGCTGCATGAATTATTTATTAAAGTCTCAAAGAAACAAAAGTCCTTGATTTTTGGCAGTGTTCATTTTAAGTGAAGAAAAGTTTAAGAACATTCACTCAAAAAAAATCAACTATTATGACTCTCTGAAAGAAAATAAGAATGTTTTTACTTTGAAAATTACATTGAAGAGTTTGTATTAATAATATAAACCACAAATAAACTGATTTAGAAAAGAAATGCATTATGACTTGTAATTTCCTACCACTTTGGAGTCCGTCATTAAAATCTATGTCCAAAACAGCATTCTTGTCAATGTTCTTTGATTTGCACATAACCTTCAATATTGCTTCATTCGTCTCCCAGAGTCAATTTTTTTTTCTTTTTTTTTAAAAGTTGTCTAAGGTTTGATTTCTAAATCTATATTTATGTCGCTGAATTGACAGCTTGATTTTACAAAAGCCTTGAGCATCAAGCAGTTCTCATTGATTTAATAAGAATTGGATGGTGTACAATCAATACTTATAGGTGACTAAATACATTCCAGCATTAAGGCTGTGGTAGTTCTGGTGGCTCTGGTAACACTGTGATTTTAGCTACTGCCAACAACATTGCAGGACCAAACCCTATTTCCCCAGTAATGAATCTGAATTCAATTAGTCACACATTAAAGAAATTAAAGTATCATAGGTGATACTTTTGTAATGGTTACAAAAATGCTCTGGCAGAGAAGGTCACTGGCAACTGAACCACTCACCTGATAAAAGGTAGAAAATAGTAATTTCAGGAACAGAAGCAGAAGCTCATCCAAATACATTTCACTGTGCTAAAAGACGCTAGTATCCAAACTATGAGAGAAAAACCAGCAGAGGAATCAAGTCTGGTGTGATATAGAAAATAGTAGAAGAGATTTTTGAGTAGTTTAGAAATTAAATGAGGTGTTTTAAGTCACAGCAGAGCTTTACAATGAATTGAAAACAATTGAAAAAAAGAGAATGAAATAACAAGAATTGTTCACACAATGCTCAGGCACAGGATGTGATACTTGGGGTGACCTGCACAGGGCCAGGAGTTGGACTTGCTGATCCTGATGGGTCCCTTCCAACTCAGCATTTTCTATGATTTATGATTCTGTGAAATATTTAGACAAAAATGTTGATGTTTATACTTATAGATATATGTATATATATACATATATATATACGTGTACGCAATATATACTGTCTAAAAACATACATATATACATACATATATATGCATAAGTATATACTATTTAGGCTAGTATAGATCTTTTAAGATATAAACATGTATCTTACAAAATGTAGAGAATAGATCCAGAAATCAAATACACTGGAAAGAAAGTTGCTATTTTAAGCGTATGATCCCCTATTGAAACAAAAACTTCAGTATGAAGGGTAGGGACACAGTGGTTTAGATGATGCTCTAAAGAAGTAGGAAAGAATTTAGGAGTGGAAGAAGTTAACAGCCAAGACTTTGGATGAGACTGAAAGCCTGCCCCATTAGCTGCTGGGATCATTCCCTGTAGCTAGGGCAAACCTTGATCAGTAACAAGTTCACAAACATATTATATTGCTACTTGTAGAAGGAAGCAGCACATCTTTCTGTTAAGGAAACTATCTATTACACTTCTTCATATCTTAGACAGGATTCGTAAGATTCTTCACATAATTCTGAAAAAAATGTGTCCATCTCTATCTGTCATTGCTGTACGAGCTCAACAATATGGCAAAGTCAGAGAACCTGTTTTAACTCTGTGATGAACCAGATGGTTCCATTTAAGAACCATATCCAACATCTTTTAATGATTCTTTCTTTAGATATTGAAAGTAGTTTTGGACTTGAACTCCTTATATGTCTATCACTACAAAGTGTTAGCGGAGAGGATATCTGTATTCCAGTGTGAGGTATAAATCAAAATAACTTGAAAAGTCATGAAATTATAGAGTCAAGGAATAGTTTTGGTTGGAGGAGATATTTAAAGGTCATCTTCTCCCTGCCTTGCCATGGGCAGGGACATCTTTCACTAGATCAAAGCCCTGTCCAACCTGACTTTGAACACTGCCAGTGATAGGGCATTTATGGCTTTGGGCCACTGTCTCACCACCCACACCATAAAAAACTCATTCTTTATATCCAATCTAAATCTATCCTCTTTCAGTTTAAAATTACTTTCTCTTGTCCTGCTAAATGAGGCTCTGGTAGAAAGTCTCCCTCCATCCTTAGATTCTTTCTTTGTCACAAAACTTCTCAATCCTCTGGCATAATTTTGCTTAAATCAAGGTAGGGCTCTTCTGAATAAAATGCAATAATTCTGAAGAATAGGTTTAGGAATTAGTTTTATATCTAAGCAGATATAAAAACTGCCACTCAATTTTTCCATTCAGTATCCTGATTGCCCTACATATACAGTTTCCTCCAAATACCTGTTGCAGGCCATAGCAGAGACTTTTAGAGATGATCTTTTGTGAAATAAAAAAGTATGCAATATCCTCATTTGGAAGATTGTGATGAAAATATGAGGTTATGAGTTGGTTTGGATTTTAGGATTTATTAGGAGCCTATGAAAAGCATAAGCCTGTTGGATACTCAGTGTTTAAAAATACTTTTGAAAATATCACCCTTAAAATGGTTCTTTGGCACTTGGTTCTAGTCAAAATTGGTTGCAATTTCTAGTTCTGTTTTTATTGATATTTTTCTGAGTTTAAATGTAAATTACTCTATTTAAAATTCTTTCTTTAATATCAACTCAGATTTGGAAGCTTGCAAAATTAGATCATGGTGAGTTTTGTAGAAAATTTGCCGAAGAACAATGTTTATTTAGGACATACACAAATAGGTACTTACAAAACTTCCACAACCATGGCTCCAATCTGTATTTACCATCTTCTAGTTACCTGGTCACCCTTTTTTTTTCTTTCAGGAGAGACAACATTCTATGAGACTTTGATCTTGGTCCATCCTTTGAGAACACGAAGACAAGGCAACATCTTTAATAATGCAACTTGTGCAATCTCTAAAGCAAATAGCAAATTAATCAGTCTCTGAATCCTTGTTTTTTTGAAGACTTGTGCATTTTTAAAGAAGATGGAGTAATTGTTTAGTGACTTGGTGCCATTGATTTTCATTATGGATGGTGTTGACTAGGCCTGTGTCAGGTCACCTGGGAGAGCTAGCCTTTGCATAGCTAAATAAAATGGAGAAAGTACCATTTCTTATTCCATATTCACGAGGAAAGCTCCAGTCCTTGAAATAAGTTTTGTGTGACCTTCTTGACAAAGCAACTTTTCCTTCTTAGCCATTTGAACAAATGAGAGAAATGCAAAGATGCTTAGTCACGAAGCGGAGGTCTGGATTTTACAGACCAACAGATTCCTGGTTGAGAAAAGTTGCTCAGGAGAAAAACTTTTGTATAACAGAGAAATGCTTTCATTTGCAAAATGTATGTGGTATCACTTGGTTCCTCCATTAATAACAACTGGAATAGAAATTTAAAGAACAAATGAAAACACACTTACTTTAAGGTGTGTGGTAGTTTGTAAGTTCTTATAAATTTTTGATAGTTATGTTGAGCATAAGGCAGAAATGCCATAATAAATAATCATATTTATCTGAAGTACAGATTTAGCATACCAGCCTCCAGTCTTTTTCTCCTAAGATAGTGCTCGTCACTTTAAAGAATTTATAATTTTTACATTTTCAGAAGTGACACAGAATTATTTCTAAACTATACTAAAATTTTTCTTTCTTCCATACCAGAGGATTTAAAATATATAATTTCAGTCTCACTTCAGATTTTACTTTCAATTTAGGTAGGTTTTATGGGTATATGTCCTTGAAACTTTTTCTTTTCTTACTTTCTTCAGCTCTCTTTGTTTCTGAATTCACACACACACATTCATACACCTCCTTCTGCTCTCTAATTCTTCTCCATTCTTGCCATCTAAACTCTTTCTGTTCTCAAATACCTCAATTTCACTCAGTCTCATTGAAACAAAGTCTGTAATCTTAGTGTTTTACAATAGCTACTGGTTCTAGGAAGAAATCACAGACTTGTCATATTATGATGACTCAGTGAATTTCTCTAGAGGAAAATGTGACTTTTAGAGGATTGTTGGCTGGCAGTGCTTTTTAGATACATGCCACAGAAAATTCTCTCTCATAAGGATAACTACATGATAAGAGTTTGTGAGCTGTTACATAGCTCAACAGACAAAGAATGAAGTTTTTCTAGAATTAGGTGTTTTGGAAAATAGGACACTTCAATCTCTCTGATAATTTACTAGTAATTATAATGACCGAAACCATTCTTATTTACTCAATCAGCTTCCATAAATATGTCAATTAAAATTCCATCAAAAGTATTCATAGAAAAAGGCAAAGGAGTGTTATTAAAATATATGTTTTGGGATAGCTGACAGGTAATTTGAAACTACAAAACCTTTTGATTGATTGACCAAGCATTCCCCCTATAGAGGAATGAAATATGAAACTTTTAGGAAAGGTATAAAATATTCCTTATACCTCCTGTGTCTGCTCTAATAAAAGCTTTGGGATGCATAATAACCAATTTTCATTCCTACTGGTTGGGTCAGAGGGAAGGAAACTGGAGGAAGCTAATGAATATGAAGAAAATACTGGTGCATATGACAGTGATAAATTAAGTGGATTATCTTTAATGAGAAAAGAACAGCTGTTTTTACACACCATTCTGGTTTGATGGAGCAGTCACCTGCTGTGAAAGGATAGAAAGAGGCTTTGCCTGAGCTCTTAGTCAGCCTTGCAGTCACCCCTGCACTATTTTCTTATCTATAAAGTCCAGTGGGCATGCATAGTATTATTTGCTATACTGGATTGTAAATAAACGTTAAATTTCCTTGAGCTACAGCCTCAGGTAATATGCAGCAGTGGAAAACATACAGTTTACCCCAATGTCTTTCCTACTAAAAACAGGCTGAGCTGAAGACATTTCTGAAAATAGGTTTTGTACCTTCCCCTGCTACACAGCAAAACAACTTTTGAGTATTTCAACCTGAAATAAGTGATGGGGACTCAGGTGGCATTTGTTAACTGTCAGTGATGTTATAGCAATGCCTGTTAATTATGTCTTTATCCAGAAAAAAGGATGCTGGTGAGCTTAGGGCTAAGGAGGGAGAAAGGGTAAAGCTTTGCATAAATTACTTGTAACAGTAGGTGCTGATCTCCTCTCTCTCATGACCATCAGTAGGACACAAGGAAATGGAATGAAACCCCATCAGGAGAAATTCAGACTGGATATTAGGAAAAGGTTCTTCACTGAGAGGATGGTCGGTCACTGCAACAGGGTCCCCAGGAAAGTGGTCACAGCACAGAGCCTGGCTGAGTTCAAGGATGATGCTCATAGTCATATGGTTTATTTTCAAGCAGCCCTGTAAGAAACAGGCAGTTGGACTTGATTATCCTTATGAGCCCTTTCCAACTCGAGATGTTCTATGACGCTGTGATTCTCAATTGTTTTACAATCCCGTAGGATTCCTATATAAACTGTTGTCTTTCTTAGTAGATTCTTTGAACCACTTTACACAATATAGATAGAAAAGGGGATATAAGATTTGTCGAAAAAAAAAAACAACAAAGCAGTGCTGTCTCAGCAGACTTACCCCATGGTAAATAGATGCAGTCACTATTGCTGCTACTTCTCTGTGCCTAGGAACAGTATTACTGCTCCTCATTGCCCCAAAGCTGGTATCCCTTCCTCATTGCTAACCCTAGCTTGAGTGTCTGCAAGCAGACATGGGAAAAATGCTTAAGGTCTTCACTGGAATAAAGTACCCTAGTTAAACTTAAAGAAAATCGGTATTTTAAGGGTATTATAATCCAAAAATCAACTAAAGAGAAAACTTGCTGAGGGTGATATAAGAATAGAGTTTCACAAGTGTAACTGCATGCAAAAAGAGGACAAACCCTGAAAATACCTGAATCAAAATATTAGTTGTTCCATGAGGGAGTAGTATGCAAAGCAATAGTTATAATGTTATTTTTATCAATATTTATAACTCCTTGCAACCAGTAAGCCAGTTTAACCATTTTTTTGTATATCTGATGTTTTAGTTGAATAAAGAGAGAGTAAAGTATTCTTTTATAATTTCCCACAATCTCTAAAACCTGCTTAGTTTAAATTTCCCAGAGAGAAATAGGAAATCCTCTGGTTCTGTTTTATGAGAGAAAAACTTGGCTTTTGCTTTCATAGAATAGATTGGGTTGGAAAAGACCTCCAAGATCATCAAGTCCAACCCCTGATCCAACTCCAATTACTATATCACGGCACTAAGGGCCACATCCAATCTCTGCTTTAAAACCTCCAGGGATGGTGAATCCACCACCTCTCTGGGTAGGCCATTCCAATGCCTGATTACCCTCTCTGTAAAGAATTTCTTCCTAACATCTAACCTAAACCTCCCCTGGCAGAGCTTGAGCCCGTGTCCCCTTGTCCTATTGTTGGTTGCATGGGAGAAGAGACCAACCCCCACCTGGCTATATATACATATATATATATATATATACACATATATATATACAGACACATACATATATATTTAACTGTTATGGGCCAACATGTGACACCCTTCCAGTTATATCACACTGTTATCTACAGGTAGTCTGCTGACTGGTGAGGGAATATTCTTACATAAACTATTTCTTTAGGATATATCTTAGTGAAAATGTTTGCAATTGTCAACTATCAATCAACAAGGTAATAATTGCTAAAAACAATTATAAGCCATACTCTAGTTTCATATGGATTCACTGTCAATAGCCACGGTTTGTTGAGAAGCACTTAAAGATGCAGTCTATGAACATACAGAATATAAGAAAAAGGTTAGGTAAGTATTATACCTTATTTAAAATTTTTTAAAGATTATTATGTGGGAAATCATAGCCTTACAGTTCTGAAAGATAAAGAGTTCATGCTCTTCCCTTTTCTTTGAGAAAGTGATAGTCAGGAGATGGAGAAAATATCACCTGGTTTCAGCCATGTGACAGTGCCTAATTAAATCAGTTCAATATTTTGTCATCAAAAATGCTTGGTGATTGAGATTCTGGATTTTGTCCATAAAATCTTGAACTCATGTCTTGGATAAAATTTTGCAAATAGAGTGCAATTTAATGAAGAGTTGCATAGATATGGATGGACTTTCAATGAATGGGAGGAAATTCTCCAAAATCCACTTTTGAATTCTGTTTCTGATGTGCCTAGTCACTATCAAAGCTTTTCTAATGTGAGACAATTGAGGTGAAAATATCATGTAACCATGAACTACATGAATAGGCAGTTAAGGAGAGAGAAGCAAGAGACTGAATGTGACTGTTTATGTTTGCAAGCATGGATCTCAATATAAGAAAGTTATTTAATCTGTTGCTATGTATGCTGAAGGAAAAGTGTCAATTAACAAAGGAAATATCATACAAAACCCCCATCACATATAGAGAAAAACTGATGCTGTCTCAAATTTCCTATCTTTTCTCATGCAATATTCCATTGGTTGCAAGAGTGATTTTTGACTTTGAAAAGTTAGGTAGGTCTAAGTGTTTTATGTGACAGCTCAGTGCAAAATACTGACATTGAACTACTTCTACACACAAATTGAAGCACTACTTTGAAGGTCACTACGGACTGAAATGCCCCAATACATTATATCTAAAGAAAAACCTGTGCTAAATAATGATGCACAGCGAAGATTTGTTGTTTGCTTTGTTAACGCATCTCCATTAAGTCACGCTTTCATTTGAGGATCAAATAGGGATTTAGAGCACATTCAAAATGACAGCTTACTATTTATCCTACTGTCACTATGATTATGAAGGTTTGGTGAGAATCAAAATGTTAGTTAGGCAGAATTTCCACCTTGCGCAAAAGAGTAGTCTAGCTTTCATTCCTTTTGACAAACTTCAACAGTGCTTCTCAAAATTATCAGGGACATAATACAATTTAACCAAAATGAAAGATGAAAATGTTGCAAACACTTAGAATAGATAATTCTGAGTAACACGATCCTTGAAATTAACTCTTTTTCTGTTTTCATAGTGTCTGTTAAGACAGATTTCTCAAATATGTTTTAATTCTATGACATATATAAATTTCTAATGACAATTATGTGCTGCTACATTTCAACAATGTTGATTAATTAATAAATTTTTTTATATATTAAATAATTTCACTCTGTGATTTAACTTTTTTTTTCTTTTTCATATTCTGTGATTAGAGGCAGAGGTAGAATTTCTGACTGTCTTTGCATCTCTTTTTTTTCCATCAGAACGATGAAACATAAGGATATGAATCTCTGGATACATTTTCTTCATCCCCTATAATGTCTTTCCTTGTTAACATTGTGAAGCCTGAACTGACCCAAGTCTTCTGCATTAATACTGTATGTTAGCTTTTAACAAGAAGATATAAATATCCAGAAGCAGACTAATTCCATGTATTTTTTATGCACATGGAAAATTTGAAGCGTAATCTCATTACTTTATAGTGTTCCTCTTGCTTTATATTCAACAGAGTGCTTTTATTTTCAGCAGCTGCAGAAACAGCATTTGCTGCCGTACTTGTTCTATCTAGAGTCAAATGTGAGGTAAAGCAAGGATACTAAATGACAAGTAACTTTGATATCCTTGATATGGCAAGAGTTAATTTTGTTTTACTGTCATGCCCACTTGGGGGACACGGTGACTAACACACTCTGGAATGGAGCATGAGGATGAGTGACTGAATCTGATGTTATATTTTATTTTTTTCCTTCCTTTTTAAAATATTAATTTTAAAACACATACTGTCACGCAAGCTTCCCAAAAAATCTTAAGTATCCTTTTCTCATTATACCGCTTCGTTCAAGGCTGCACAATTGCAGCTTGTGCGTGGACTTCTACTGATTGGAGCACATCTGTTTCAAACATTTGAATGGTTTTCCTTATGCTTATACTTTCCTGGAGAATGTGACATTTGGGAAGTTTTCAAAGTGATGAGGTTCTAAATCTGGAACTAAGCAGCAATGATAGGGAAAACAACTGGGGATCAGCAAACAGGCAAGGACGGTAATAGCTGGTTCCATGTACAATTTTGGATTAATAGACTACAAACATGACTGAGCTGCAGGTATAGACACAGGTGTACTTTATTTTTAGCTGGTTGGTGGAGGGTAAGTATGATTTATTATAAGTAAAACTGTGAGAAATTTTATGAAAAAGTGACTTTAGAAAGAAAATAACTGGTGTGAAGAATTAAAAATAAACCAAGTAAATTAAAAAAAAGTCAATACTGAGTCTCAGTACTAAACAGAGTAAAACCCTGCAGTCAGATATTCTGACAGTATTGGGTGTTGTCTAGGTGGATCAGGTGCATTAAGTCAAACATTCATTCTCTGACATTGATCACTATTCCTTGTTTCAGACAAAAATGTGGGAAGGGTCTCAGAGGTCAGACATTTATTTCAGCATGATATTTAACTCCTAAAGGTTGGCTCCAGTGCTGAGGACTCCGAGCTGTTACCTTCTGCTCCTTATTAGCACCATGGCCGGTTCTTGTGATTGTTCTCTTTAAACATATGCCTTGATCTTCTATGATAAACCTTGGCCTCCTTTGACTCCTGGCAGCATTACTGTTGCAAATACACCGAGTGCCAGGCAAGTTCAAATATATCAGCAGCACTGACACTGTCTTCTGGGTCTTGGCCATCACCATAAGCAATAAGTATTCTCTTTTTGCTATCTCTGGCCTAGGAATGCTTCAGGATGGGACTAATTAGCATATAAAGTCTGATACATGCTGCAAAATTCCAGCTTTGATCTACACTGACCAGGAATCTCCAGAAACAGTAGGATTTTTCTAAGGCGGGGGGGGGGGAGGGGAACAGAGTAACAGTAGGCTAAAGCTAGAGATATAGTTGCTGGCAATATCTTGTTATACAGGTTACAGCTGAAGGGACTGAAACCCATTCTCCACATCTTAACAAAGATTCTAAGCACAGTTGTTAAAGCTGCCAGTCTTGGTACAATTCAAACAGAAATTAGAGTGATTTGAGAAAAGTACTTGAGTTTCACACTTTTTTTTTTCTGAACAGCTAAAATATCTCCAAATTAGGTCTTCTTTTTCTTCCTAGGAAACCGCAGTTGTGTCATTCTTAAAATTATTATTTTCCAAGATCTGAATAAATGAAGTAGAATATTCTAACCATCTGGCAAATAAGAATATATTTCTGAAGTTGGGTTTTCACATACTGGAAATTGCAGACAAATATAGTCATTAAAGACTGCACAAAAGTGTAAGAATTGATCCCTGAAAATAAAAAGCCTAGGTAAAAAAAAAAAAACAAACAACAACACCCAAAACCTATAACGCAAACAAAACAACAAGTGAACCAAAGTGGTGAGAGTTCATTTTCATTTTTATTGCAGCCTTCTTGGTGTGTCAGTTTACATATGCAAACTTTAGCAAAACAGCTGCAGTTTCCTGGAAAGATCATTATTTTTTATGTCTTCAAATAGCAGTTAAAACCCTGAGTAGGCAGAGTATTTCTGTGATACTATAGATTTGTATTTTTTAAAGCTCAAATCTTAAAATCAAGGGTTTCATGAAACTAACATCAATGTTTCTAAAGTTCAATGTGTATAATAATATCTTCATAAGGATACAGATGCTGTTGAAAATAATTCCGTAACATATTTTAATTGCTAAAAAAGCATTTGGTTTTATGTATTACCCTAGTGTTTTTGTTTCCTCTTTGTTTATGTATACGTATACAAAATATTCGAATTACTTTATTTTTCTCTTTTATTTCAAAATAATTAAAACCCATGTAAGTAGAAGCAAAAGGAATATATTTTTTATGCTTGATCTGTTTAAACAAACCACACATTTTCTCAGAATATGTAGAGTATACATTGCTCCAGAAATGAAGGTATCTTACAGCTGCAGGGTGAAAATTACTGTTGTATTTCACATACCTATTACCAGTCTAAGCATAACTTCTGTATACTTTAAAAATTGTCCTACTTGTCTAATGTTTTAACTTTACAGTCTTATAATTTCTCTCCAGTAACTGACTTATTCAAAGAGTAATTAGGAAGTGTAAATCTGCATCCTGCTATATTAGATGTTCTATCAAGTTTCCACCTTAACTGTTTTTACCTCATTCCCCCTTTTTGTATTGGTGAATGAAACTAATAGTTTCCACTTTCAGCTACCCTCCAAGCCAGGCTCAGCTGCTTTGATGGGTACAAATGAGAGTCTGTTGTGAGGTACAAAATGTTTTGTAGTCAGAGATGCCAGCACTTCGGTCTTTTTTAAAAGCTGAAGAAGCCAGGTGAGCATTTCATCACACTCTGTTGTTTGTGTGTTTCAGCATGGCTTCAAACACAGCCTGTCATTGTTAGTCATCATGATGAGTAAAGAAGTGGAGATTTATAGAATACAGAAATACCCATGCTTTACTCTGTAGGAGAAGGACTTTTTTTCGCACTAGAGATCCCAATATGTGCTTCCAGGGCAACTTCTGAAAAGGAGTAAGATTATGCAGTTATTTATTAATTCGGATTACCAACAGTCAACACTTTGCTATCATCTTTACATCTAAATTGTTTGCTACCGTAGCCATAGATTTTATGTGTTGTCCTTTGTTTCTCTTTGTGCTTACTCTGCAAATTCCTATATCTTCAGGGGTGCATAGACTAGTCATAAATCTAAAACTAGCCAAGTGCAACCAGTGTAAAGAAACATATTTCTTAACAATTCAAGAATTGAATCAGGTAGGTATGTGCAGGTTGTAGCTTGAATTTTTATGATGCCAGAGTCTCTGAGCATTATTATAGTAAACCATGACATTAAAAATATCAATGTGTCAGAGCACCTCAGTGCTCATTGTTTTCTGTGAAATTACGAAGTGTTATCTATTGACGTATAAATGAGAAATTGAGCCATTAAGCAAGAAAACATCATTGTAATCATAAAACTGACTGTACAACCATGACTTTTTAATATTGTCTCTATCTACTGGAGCAAAGAAGTATTGCAGACAATGTAAAAATGAAGAGTCATTATTACATGTAACTAACTTCAGATCCTCAATCAAGTATGCAACACTGACTAGAAATATCCTGAGGCAAACAAAATCACCACTTTCAGGTGAATCAAACATTAAGTGAAATGCAAAAAAAAATGGCAGTATGTAAGCTAATTCGACTCAAAGCTAGTCAGCACAAGTTGATACGCACTAATTGGTGCCGGGTCCTGCACTTTGGCCACAACAACCCCCTGCAGCGCTACAGGCTGGGCACAGAGTGGCTGGAGAGCAGCCAGGTGGAAAGGGATCTGGGAGTTTGGATGGACAGGAAGCTGAACATGAGCCAGAGTGTGCCCAGGTGGCCAAGAAGGCCAATGGCATCCTGGCCTGGATCAGGAACAGTGTGGCCAGCGGGAGCAGGGAAGTGATTCTTCCCCTGTGAGTGATGGCCAGCCTCTTCGCGAACGAAGAACCGGGGAAGGTCTTTCCACCTTCCAGCCTGCGCATTGGATTTTTTTAGGTGAGACACAGTGTGCGCGGAACTGAGCCCACCCTTTAATCCTGAGGTTCATCTGCCGGGGCCAAGCACGCTTGGACGGTGGCAGCGAGGTCCTCAGGACGTAGATGGATTGCCTTACGGGCT
>NW_020955196.1:3591952-3609231 GCF_003031625.1 Empidonax traillii
TAATCCTGAGGTTCATCTGCCGGGGCCAAGCACGCTTGGACGGTGGCAGCGAGGTCCTCAGGACGTAGATGGATTGCCTTACGGGCTAACGAGCTCCATCTGCCTGGGGAGGGGCCCCGACCGGGAATCGAACCCGGGTCTCTGCAGTGACAGTGCAGTGAATTTTCCCCTGGACCACCGGGGGCTCCCCTTCCCCTGTACTCAGTGCTGGTGAGGCCACACCTTGAGTATTGTGTTCAGCTCTGGGCCCCTCAGTTCAGGAAGGACATTGAGGTGCTGGAGCGGGTCCAGAGAAGAGCAACGAGGCTGGTGAAGGGAGTTGAGCACAAGTCCTATGAGGAGAGGCTGAAGGAGCTGGGGTTGTTTAGTCTGGAGAAGAGGAGGCTCAGGGGTGACCTCATCACTCTCTACAACTCCCTGAGAGGAGGTTGTAGCCAGGTGGGGGTTGGTCTCTTCTCCCAGGCAATCAGCAGTAGGACAAGAGGGCACGGGCTTAAGCTCTGTCAGGGGAGGTTTAGGTTGGATATTAGAAGGAAGTTCTTTACAGGGAGAGTGATCAGACATTGGCATGGCCTGCCCAGAGAGGTGGTGGATTCACCATCCCTGGAGGTTTTTAAGACAAGGCTGGATGTGGCACTGAGTGCCATGATCTGGTAATCACAGCGGAGTTGGATAAAGGGTTGGACTTGATGATCTCGGAGGTCTCTTCCAACCCAGTTAATTCTATGATTCTATGATTTTGGGACAGATCTCTGTATATGTCATCTTTGACTTGACATACACATACAATTGCATCTATGACCTGCTATGGAACATCAGCCAAAGAAAAATTGATATCTGGAAAAAGACTATCTAAAGGTGATTATCAAGCAGTTCACAATAAGCAACAACAGTTCTACTCCAGGTTAATTTTCAGAGATTTAGTATTTGGTCCTTAAGATTTATTTCTAAATATTTTCATTTTATATATTGCAGTAAGTTTCTAGAACCTATCATAAAATCCTGTTGTAATGAGTAGTGAGAATATTGTGACTCTAACCTGCTCATATTTTCTAAGCAAAGATGTATAGAAAGTAACAGAACAGATGCTTATCTATTTATGACTACCATGCTAGATATACCAGTTTTTATTTATTTTGCCAGAATTTCTTCAAGCTAGCATGTAGACACTTATGGGTATGCATTTTGTTTAGAGCCAGAAGTTGTCACAGAGTTCAATGTTGTCTCTGTAAGTGTCATTACATAAGATACATCTAAATATTCTTATTTAAACCTGAGATATTTGTTTCATATATGTCTTGCAACAGCAAGATAATTATTTCCTATTGGTTTTATTTTGCTGTTTTTGAATTTGTTTGTCATCCAACAAGTCAGTTCTGCATATGTTAATAGTTGCATGCACTAGATTTTAGATTTTTCAGACTATCCCCATCTATACCCAAATCTACCAACTATCTGATCCAAACCCTAGAACACAGATATTCTGATGAGCTGTGTGTTCAGGTGAATGTGTGGCATTTTTCATACAAATTATTAGATTTAGAGATCAAACTCCCAAAGGGAAAATAATACATGAATAAAATTGACAAATGCATTTCTTTTATTAGGAATGTTTATTTTCCTCTTAAAAACAAGACAGCTAACTAATACATCCCTTTATAATCCTTCATATTATAAAACAGCAAGTAAAGTTGGAGATAGCTCAACAATAGCTTTTAATACCTAAACATACATCTCTTTAGAAGAGAACCTCACATTATGATAAAGTCAAGCACATGCCAAGATGTTTTGCTGGGAAGAATTGTTTAATTCCAAAACAAGTAGTAAAGGGCTTTGAAGTTTTATTGGTTTACTTCAGGTTTCTATGAGGAAGGAGAAGTTGTTCAAAAGAGAAGATACAATTTACACTTACACAGTTTTAAATGTTTCTTATTGCTTTATTTCACTTTTGCATTTGAAACATAAAAGGACAAACAGATGTAGTGGTTTGCACAGCAAGATGTTGCTATGTGTCCTCTCAGCGTAAAAACCTGTGGAAATTTATAGAGAGTGGAAATCTCAGCAGTTTTTTAGCTTTGCAATGTCAGGATGAATCAAATTTATCAATAGAGTTTTGTCAGAAGCAGAAGTCAGGCTTTAAGGGAAGATTGATGTGGTCAGCATTATGCATTGTAATCAAGCCATGAGTCAATAGAGATTAAATATTGACAAAGGTACTTTGACTAGTCTGAGGCTAAGGTAAATTACTGATACTTTCCGGAAACATTATCATTATACCAATGAATATATGTTAATACTGTATATTATTCATTACACAGTGCTGGACTCTGAAGATGCATTTTCATGTGGAAAAGAAATAAAAACATAACAAAAAGCAAAGAAAAAAAGCCCTGAGGCTGAAGAAGAAAACTGATATTGGATTTAGCAGCAGCATTAGACAGAGTTTTTTAATGAGCTGGTTCATACACCATTAACCCATCAAAAGACAAGAGAAAAAGTAGTAGCCTGGAAATGTCTTGAGAAGTGAACCCTTCTATCACATAGTTAAGGGGCAAAACAATGACAAGCCTGGTAGTAGTGGAGATTTTACAGGGAGTAAGAAATGGTCCACTCGTACTTGTATCAGCACTTGAATAAAAAATGTGAAGGTCAAAGTTTTAACTTCAACATGCTCCCTAAACCTTTACAAATCATGTGAATGTCATTATCTTTATGCTATTCTTCGGTGAATATTTCCAGCGATATGTCTCTGGATTTTGCCCAAAATAAAATTCCAACAAGTGTAAACATTTTTCTCCTTGAAAAATCTATCACAAATGGCACAGCATTACCCCTGATTTTGGGCAATATTAGGCAGAAGTATAGCTAGTATTTGTTTCTTTTGATCTGTTAAGGAAAATACAACAAAAGAAGTCAAAATAATATAGCACTTGGATTAAATTTTTTTCAAATTACTAAATGAGAGCAAATTATTTGGAGTGGATGATTACACTTGATAACATGTCATGATATTTAAGTCCTTTCCTTGAAGACCATTGTCCAGCCTTGCAACATAACTCAGACTGCATGATTACAGACCAAACGTCAAAGCAAGAAGTGATTGTGTATATTGCAGTGACTAATTTGGCAAAACTTGCAATGCCATAGCCATGTTTTCAAAAGAGGAATTTCCTGTCTGCAGACTACAGTTTCTCTTCACGTGTGCTTCTGCACTAAATTTAACAACTGTGTTTCAAGTTTACATTCACTTTGTGTGACAAACAGAGGCCTGTAATATAAATTTCATCTCTTGAGAACAATAAAATGTTTAGGAGTTTAACATAGCCTTCAAGACTCAGTAACATTGCATTAGGTTAATAATTTGCAATTAATTTGGGGTGGATTTATTATGCAGGTTAAAATTTCGACTGCAAGAAGCCAACATTGACACTTTAAGAAGAGAGACCTACCAGATAAATCAGCTACTAAATCTACATAGGAGCACTTAATTTCTTGAGACTAATATAGAAGACAATGTTTCAATAACAACAAAGATGCAGGCAGGAATATAACAAACCTTCAAGCTCTGAAATTAAAACTTTAAAGATGTCCTTACAATCAAATAGCTTGTATTGACTCCTCATTCAAAGTGAAAACAAATTGTCAGCCCTGGCTTGGAGGTTGTTGAATTTCATTCCACCTCTGCTGTTGTTTAAGGGCAGCTGTTGATAAACATTTAGTAAACATGTTAAGTGTTACATGTGTCTTGCTCTGAAGGACTACATTAACTAATTAATCTTCAATGTATTTTCATATAAAACTTTTTTTTCTTGAAAACCATACATTAAAATTTACAATATCTGTATACAGTGAAGTTCAGGGAGATATCCTTATTCATGGTAAGCTGTACATGATGCACTTTTAATTCTACCTAATCATCCATGATTTATTCTCACTGGAATGGCAGCAGTCCCTTTGGAATCTGCAAGACCTAAAAATTAGTGAATAATGTAGTCACAAGGTTTGGTGTTCCACTAAGCTGAGTCACAAACAGCAGCTTTTCAAGCTAGTATTTTTGCCCTTGTTCATAGAGAGCTTCTTGCAAAGTAAAGAGTAAGTTCAATTTTTTAATCAGCTATAGATATTTTCTGCACTGTATTTTCTCTTTCAACCTGTTGCTGATCAATAATCAAGACTTCAAATTTTTTGGCAGCAAATAGGACTTGCAGACTTTTAGACCGGTCTTACTCTTCTTTTTCCTTCCTGTCTGGTATTAAATTTCTGTCAATTTATATTGTCCAAGTAAATACACTTTTTAGTCTGTGCAAATTATGCTTTAAATTGCAAGTCCTATCTCGTTTCAGAAAAAGGATGTAATTGTTAGGGATATGTGGTCTTTCACTGTCTTCACTGCTTCTCTCAGATCTGAATTACTGAATTCAGAAAACAGAGCAACTTCCAGTGGCAGCATAATTTGTACTCACAAGTTATGGTCACAAAAGGATAATTATTGGAGGCAAAAGCTGTCACACCTCCTAAATTTTAAGACCATGTGTCCACCTTGCACAGAAATCACACACAGAGAAGACAAAATGGATGATTTTTTATTTCAGGGGTGGGCTAGCTTTTAGGTGGTAGAGCATGGAATTTATGGAATTTGGGAGGATCTAAGGGTGTTTTATGCAAATAGATGTCTATAAATGGAGAAATTGATCTAAACACATCCAAATATGGGTGAGAAGAGATAGAAAGAAGGGGGAAAGCTATAAATTTTAACTATCAGGGGCCAGTAAGCAGGGGGGTTACAATCCATAAATAGGGATAGGGCTAACAATGATTGGAACTGCATATTACACACAAAGTAAGATTTTCTCTAACAATATTGTTACTAAATTGAATAAACATAACACTTTTATAACATGAAAAGCAGTCTCTGAGGTAAGAAGTTGTCTGTTGTTCAGTAGTTTAACTGCTTTCCAAAGCTGGTTTTTCTTCAGTTCTCTTTCTCTCCAGAGATTTTTCTCCACCATGAATATGCCTTTCGTGGGGAACCTCCAACAGATAATATTAGGCAAACATAAAGAAAACGTTTCACTTGAGTTGGCGGCCAGTCACCAGTGGTGTTCCCCAGGGGTCAGTGCTGGGCCCAGTCCTGTTTGACATCTTTATCGATGATTTAGATGAGGGGATTGAGTCCATCATCAGCAAATTTGCAGATGACACCAAGTTGGGAGGGAGTGTCGACCTGCCAGAAGGCAGGAGGGCTCTGCAGAGGGATCTGGACAGACTGGAGAGTTGGGTTGATTCCAATGGGATGAAGTTCAACAAGGCCAAGTGCTGGGTCCTGCACTTTGGCCACAACAACCCCCTGCAGCGCTACAGGCTGGGCACAGAGTGGCTGGAGAGCAGCCAGGCAGAAAGGGACCTGGGGGTGCTGATTGACAGGAGGCTGAACATGAGCCAGCAGTGTGCCCAGGTGGCCAAGAAGGCCAATGGCATCCTGGCCTGGATCAGGAACAGTGTGGCCAGCGGGAGCAGGGAAGTGATCCTTCCCCTGTACTCAGCACTGGTGAGGCCACACCTTGAGTATTGTGTTCAGCTCTGGGCCCCTCAGTTCAGGAAGGATATTGAGGGGCTGGAGCGGGTCCAGAGAAGAGCAACGAGGCTGGGGAAGGGACTTGAGCACAAGTCCTATGAGGAGAGGCTGAGGGAGCTGGGGTTGTTTAGTCTGGAGAAGAGAAGGCTTAGAGGTGACCTCATCACTCTCTTCAACTACCTGAAGGGAGGTTATAGCCAGGTGGGGTCGGTCTCTTCTCCCAGGCAAACAACAATACGACAAGGGGACATGGGCTCAAGCTCTGCCAGGGGAGGTTTAGGTTAGATGTTAGGAAGAAATTCTTTACAGAGAGGGTAATCAGGCATTGGAATGGCCTACCCAGAGACGTGGTGGATTCACCATCCCTGGAGGTTTTTAAGCAGAGATTGGATGTGGCCCTTAGTGCCATGATATAGTAATTGGAGTTGGATCAGGGGTTGGACTTGATGTTCTTGGAGGTCTTTTCCAACTCAATCTATTCTATGATTCTATGATTCTACTGTTGATTATATTAGTAAGTCATCTTCATGTAAAGGAAATTAGCTGAATGTCACCACTCCTCCTATTCAAGAAAATCTCCAAAATCAAGAGGGGTGCAGAGAGAACGTGGACAGAAGTCATCTTCAGAAAACTTCGTTCTCCTGAAGAAGTTTGACCAAGATACCACTCCCTAAGAGTTCTGAGGTGTCTGTAAGAGATCTTGAAGAATCCTATAAGTATAATGCTTCATTAGGTAGGAACTTATGAGTAAATTTAATTTGCTCTGTTTCATAGGGAGTTCCTTTCAAGCCTCAATATGATGATGAAAAAGACTAAAAATACTGTTGCTTAGTATCCTTTTTTTATATGCTCTGATGGCACATTATCTACAAATCTAAGTCCATAGTGAAAGCTGAAGGACAGCAAGAGCAAAAGCAGCATAAGGGACATTACATGTCAGATGAGCATGAAGGTAAATGTCAGAGCTCATCTTGCTGAACCCCATGGAGTTTTTCTCATTGCTCTTTTAGTCAGTTAGAAGAAAAATCCCTTTGAACCAAAGTTTTCAAACATTCATTAAAAAAAATAATCTTTTACTCCCAGAGGCAAGCATTTTGTACAGTGCAAAAATTGCAGAGTTTCAAGACAAAAAACAAGTTCTACCAGAAAGAATGAGAGAAGTTCTGATTGCAGGGTGAAAAGTGACTCTCACATTGACAAAAAGTCCAGAAAACCTATGAAGATGTGTATTATATTTCACTTCCTGTCCTTATAAAACCCTGAGATTAGCTCAGTTGGTTAGAGGCTGGTGCTAACACCAAGGTTTGATCCATGTCTGGGCCATTCACTTAAGAGCTGGACTCGATGATCCTTGTGGGTCCTTTCCAACTCACAATATTCTGTGATTCTGTGAAAACTTAGTTTTCCATGAAATACACAGCAAGTGTTTCCTATCCCTCAAAACATACCAAGGCAAGTGAGAAAACTATATTTCTGATATTTCCACTGGCGAAAAGTCTTTACACTGCTCTTCCACAAATAAAGTTCTCTACTTCTCCTGTTCTAACAGAAGCACTTGCAGCAGATTGAGTTGTAAGGAACACTTCAATGTGCTGATCATGAAGCAGCCTGTATTTATACCCTTCCTATCACCCTTGAAGCAACACCATGGTGCTCTGCAGGTCCTGGATACCCTGCAGAATAACACTGAGAACTGATATCAGCTGCTCCACCACTGTCACCACCAGTAACTCCCCCTGCATCATGCTGGCCCTTTCAGTTTATTTGGTCCTGAGAACACAACAGTTATTGTTAGATGGCTTGTAGATACTCAAGTACTACACAAAGGAACTCTTTGGCCTCAGAGAAGAAGGAATTTGAATATTTTTAGACCTTGTACTCGACTTCAGTTACAGCTGCACAGATTTAGAGGGTTTTTTTGACATGTCTTTTGAATTCATTTTAACCTTCCAGAAACTGAAAGAGTTTGCCCTTTCTGGGCAATGAATTGACAACATTTACTGGATATCCATGCTGTAACACTGTGCACAGAAATTAAGAAAGAAAATTGGGTGTACAGTTATGCAGGGATTCGCACAAAGAGAATTGCCAACAGTGACTTTTTCATACTACACAAAATAGAATTCTGTATAAAATGGTAGCAAAATATATAATACTTCACTGGTACTGAATAAAAGTTTCTATGGGCTTGTCAGTAAAAACTCTTGAAATCTTTATCCTAACTCAAGATCTCTATAATTTTGTATATACATAAGGAAAGAACAGTATCCAAGGTAAAAAAAAAAAAAAAAAAAAGTGCATCTAGTATAATATTTTACTTAATATATCATTAACTCTGTTGAGATAGCACAAAGAAAGGATTAAGTCTGGATTCTTTGGTATGGTTGTTGGTGGGGGTTTTTTTGGTGGTTTGTTGTTGTTTTTAGTTCTCACAAAATATTCTGATGAAATCCTTTTCATGATAATGAAATGTAAATGCTCTCACTTATTAAAGAAGAAATACTTTGAGGCATCAGGATGATCCCTCTTCTAAATGAAACGTGGATAATTACATTAGAATGGTTTACATTCAGCTGAGCTGCATAGAAGATTTTATTGAGTTAACAGTGTATTTTTTCAGCTCAATAGAATGGGTACAATTCACTAGAGAGAAATCTCATGATGGAATTTATTTTAGACATAAGCATTTGTTTTAAATAAATAACCGCATCTTCCTGTCCCAAATATTTTTTATTGATGTACTATTGTTATTGGGCTGATGTTATTTTCATCAGGGTTTATGGATTTTTCTGAGGTTCATGGGTTTATGTATCTGTATGTTTATCCGTTGCCTCAGTGTTATCCTGTATAACCAGGCTAAGTGATGAGATAGTAAAATATGTAACAAAATTCAGACTCATAAATCAACAGCAATGATTCTATATATGTAATAAATCTGTGTATTGGGCAAGGATGTTTTGTAAAGAGTTTTGCGCAAGACATAAAATTATGTTTTAATCCAATCATTTTAGATTCATGCAAAATGGAAATTTGATTCCTGACACTAATGACTAGTACATGGTGAAGATAATTTATTTAGAAAGTAACCAGTCACCAGTCCAGACACACACACAAAAAAAAAAACTCATACTATTACCATTACTATTACCATTAACACATAATTGATTTTTGGATGGGAAGAGAAAGAGGGTCTTCTGCAAGGCTAAGGTTACAAATCTCTTAAGAGCTGAAAGCAAAACAAAGAGGGATTGGACTTGGCCATCAAAGCATTCTCTCCCTTCCCTCTCGCCCTCTCATGTTATGGTTTGAGGCTGTCTGTAATGAAAACTGAATTTACATCATTTCTTCTGATATACTATAAAATGTAGCTGTCTTTAACAGACACATCAATCTGTTTATATCCGTGAACTGCCACACATACTGTTACAATAAGATACTTAGATCGTACAGAATAATAGTCCAAGATGTCCAGTAATGAATAATTGATCATAGCCCATTATATTCCGAAGTACTTTTAGGTGGATTTGTTAGTCTAACATGGTTTAGGAGCCTGTTGAGTGCATGTGATCTGCTCGTCACACAAGCCAAACTTGTGGTGTATCATGCCTACAATAGTTTTTAAAAGTTTACTCCTTAAAAGCTTGCTGCATATACATATTTTAGCACATAAGTAGTAGTCTGCAAAAAAAACATGCTTGACATAGTCATTTGGTTGTGCAGCTCTACTGATGACACCTTAAGACATCAGATAATGTATCTTGAATCTGTCAAAAGAGGACTTTTCCCAGTCTTCTTAGTTGCTAAAAAGGGTCTGAAGGGGGATTATATATTCTGCATATATGTAATGCACAGCAGTGATAATTTCTTTTCTAAGCTATGTCTGAGCACATGTAGACATAAGCGAGAACAAGAGTGCTCAGATTCTAGCCCTCCTATGAATGTATTTTAAGCATTTTCTTTTCCCTTGCAGTGCTTCTAGCATCAAAGAAGAGTTAAGCTTAGATCAGCAAAGCCAGCAGTATCACCAAGTCCGGGATGAAAGACGAAACACTTGACCTTTGCACCTGTTCCTTGAACTTTATTCATGTGTCCTCAAAACTCCCTTCTTAACCTCTCCTAATCCCAATTTTCCTGTTAAACTTCAAAAGCTGTTACAAACAGCTATGGAAAGGAAGTGTACAACTCAGGTGCATATGGCTTGTTCAAAACGTAAAAAGTGTAAATCTAAAACTTCTTTTTTCTGTTTTGTCATTAAACCATTTTTTCTGAAGGGAAGAGCGTCACGAATCTTATCTTTCAGTTTTCTGGAGAGTATTCTGGTTGAGACTGGGTGAAAAAATAGTTAGCACTTCATGTAAGATTCAGAAGTCTCTAAAATTGGAAAGTTATCAATGTTGTAATCCTAAGATGACTTCAGAAAGGCAGCTGTGTTTTTGTATTGCTATGTAAGAAGAGACTTCATACAAAACTTTGCATTTTTCTATCTCACCCTGTTTATTTCATAAATCATAAATTTATACTTAGCCACATTCACTACATAAGGAAGCTGTTGTGCAGAGGATACAGTTATATTAACAAAGTAGGTATCAACTTCTTTCTTACCAATCAGTGCTTGTTTGATGAAGAAAGAAGTTTCTAAGCCCTCTGCTGTTGTTACTGTTCTTTTTCTTATATTACACTTCTCTGATACTTAACTCTTGTAAGAAATTTATCATATATGATAAGAATTTCAATTAGTATATACTATTGCAGTTTACTGTTTTCAAATGTTATTTGCCCCACTCAACTATAAAGTCTTTTCTCAGTATATGATTCTTAAATACTTGAGATGTCTCATCAAGTTTTTTTCTAAACAGTAAAAACAAATAAACAACAAAGCCAGTTAATGAAAACTTTTTTTTTTTTCCTTTCCAGAGGCACATAAAGAAAAGCAGCAGTAAGATGAGAAAAATAAACCAATGCAAACTGGAAGTGAATTTTTATTTCTACTAGGATGGACAAATGAGAAATTATGTTGTTAAAATTCTAAAGAAAGTGGGGGCGTATTTTATTTTGTTTTTCATCCTGCACTACCTTCAGTCTGTGAAGTTATAGGAAACATTCTGTAGGTTCTGAGGCCAATATCTTTTTCAATCAAACACTCTTCTACAAACCTGTACACTTTCTATGGTCCAACACAGCTCTAAGCCTCAAAGTAAAATGTGTATTTATGAAATGATAGTGTACAAGTTGAATCTTAATGCTTACCATGTACTCTGTCCACAGCTGGCACTTCTGCTGCTACTATTCCTGGAAAAGGAATGGTTGCCCATTCTCCTCACCCTCCATTTTGGAAAATATCAACTAAATAATTGCTTTTCTGCTGCAATGAACAGCCCAATGTGGTTGCAAAAGAGCAAACTGAGAGCCAGAAGCTCATTAAGAAGTCCCTGGATGGCAAGTTAATGGGCAATGCCCAACAACCTCTGCTCACCCTTAACCAGATAGAAGACATGCAGAGTGTTGCCAGTGCAAGTGCATCTCAAACAAAGGGCAGAGGGAAAAAAAAAAAAAAAAAGACAGAGGAAAAATATTAGATCTGGAGCTCTAAATGAGCCTGTGTACTGTTGCTACCAGTACTGTAGCAATGTGGTAAATGAATCTGTTCCTTACCTACTGACATAGCTTCTTTTACTTTGGGATGAAGTTATTTGCTCTCTGCTGCAGGCATCAAACTTTCAGATACTTCAGCTGCTGCGAAGGCAGAACATCCACAGGGAGAACTGAGTTGTCACCAATGTTCTTTCCATTTAGCCTCAGGAATAAAGTAAAACACTGGGTTGAAAAATAAAAATTAAATTTACAGTATGGCAAGGAGAAAATGTCTTATACCCACTAGCACCTCAAGGTTTGAGTCCACAAAGAATATAGAAACAATTTAATTATACTGTCACTTTCACTGTGAATATAAAAAGCTTGTACTAGATGTATCTAAACACTGAATCACCAGAAATATCTCATTTAGTGTTGACAATAACAACTTGTAGTAAGTTGAAATAAAGCTCTATAAATATTATTTCAATTTCTGCCCTGTAAGCTCCTAGTGGACCAACTTGAACTAACACATAATAATTCTACTTAAAAAATTTCATATACTCCATATAATAAAATTTTCAGATCCTTCTGTGACTAAATTCTGGTATCTTAAGAGCCAAATCCAACTCAAATTCAGGACAACAACTTATGGAGCCTGATAAAGTATTTTTAAATTACATATATTAATTGTGGAAAGTACTGAGTTACATTTCCCCCAAAGAAATTTGCCAATAAAACTAATTCCAGCTAATTCAAAGTCCAAGAAACAATGTGTGCGAAATATCTGTGCCCCCCATCAGAAGGTGTCTGGTTTGTTTTGACATTTTTTTAAGGGGAGACTTGCAAAACTCTGTGTAGGACAGAGATGCACAAATTCTATTAATGACACTTCGGTACAGGCTTACATAAACTTGAGCTATTTGAAAATACACCTTCTAATGACTAATGAATAGTACACTCAGGCTTCACCTAGTATATCAGCTGTCTAAGGAAAACTAGCCATGGTTATATACAGAGTTAAGATGATTTACAAGAATTCCTCAGCTGCAATAATTTGGCCCAAAAAATAAGTAAAACCCCAAATGGAAAGAAGTCATAGAGTAACCTATCTCTTTAAAGAGAGTAAAGGCTCTGCACCGAAAGCTCCATGGAAAAAAATGGGAAGGAGTTTCTGAACGGGAGAGGATTTTTGGGTTTTTTAGGCCTTTTAAAAGGGCAGTAATTATGATAAGTTTTCCTTTAACTTTGAGTCTTAGCTATTATCTCTGTTGAACAATTCTTTTGAGATCATGTTTGCAATGGATCTATCAAGAAAAATCACAGTCACTTACAAGCTGCTAAGAAGCAAAGAATAGAACTGAAATGTAAAGCAGAAAATGGAGCTAAGAGGGGGAGAGTTAAATGTACAAAACACATCAGTCAGACCTTGCTTATCTAACACACCTCACCTTCATTTGTTTTGGTCCGGATATGTGATTGTGATTCTGATCATGTCATTCCCACAGTCAAGACCTGAAAGTTTCACAGATCTAATTTTTCACTCTGAGCAACTCCTCCTGAGGGACAATGCATGACAAGAAATGAGCAATCATTTCATGAGTCATTATTTTTGTTGCCAAAGCACCCTAGTGGATTACTAAAGTCATCTAAATATAAATACATTTTTTCTATCTCACCCTGTTTATTTCATAAATCACAAGTTGATACTTAGCCACATTCACTACATAAGGAAACTTGTGACAGAGGACAGAGTTATTCCCTTTCTCCTCCTTTCTCCTACAGAAATTCCCTTTCTCTTCCTTTTTTCTCTGCAATAGTTTTATGTGGTTTAAACCCTTATTATCTTTCCTTGTGGGTGAAGAAAACTTTATTCATGATGAGGCTTCATAGCATATATATTCTTCTGTTTCTGACAGGTCAATGCCCATTTCTTCAATGTATTTGTATATAATTTTAATTCCATATGTTTGTAAAACCATTATTTAGTTTGAATATGTTTCCAAGAATTCTACAGAAGTGTCAACTATTAGGTTGCATTTGCTTTTTTATTTTATGGGAACTACAACACTGTACATAGGAGGAAACTGTCATTATCTCAGTCTTACTAGTGGAGAAATTGTAGGACAATTTTTCAGTGCTTTGCTTCAGGACTTTAAATTTTTTGACAAGTTTAGTGTATTTGGTTTGAGACATTTAATTAGCTTACTAACATTGTACCTCATAACCATTAATACTGTGTTCATCTTGATAAAATGTTCCACTCTTGTAATTTTGATCTTTGGAAAAAGAAATTTATTTTTAGTTCAATACCTGGATCCATACTGTCTGTGATCTTGTGGGCTTTTTAACCAATCACTGGGCCTGCAGGTTTTTGCCATTGACAGAGCTGAATGATCATATGGAGTACTAGGTTCAATTTAAACTCTTTCGATATCTTGACTAATCAGCTTTTGTGATGACAATAATACTGCAATGACAGCACACTCAGGGCATAATTCATACACGTCTTTTCTACCCTACAGGTTCAAAGAATTAAAGTTCCTCTCAGATGTTATCAAAGAGTCTCTCTGAAATTAATGACAATGCTCAAGTTAGACAGCTTCTTTTTAAATGAGCCAAAGTTTTTCCAAAGAAATCCACCAGCTGTTTCTCCACTTCTATCACATTACTTTCTACAAAGTTCTTAAGATCATTTTTGAGGTTTTGCTTTGAATACACCAACTCCTGCTACCACCATTCAAAACACTTAATATAAACATGGAACCTTCTTTCATAGAATATGTGTTCCTTTGCCAGGACTTCAATGACTATGGTTTTTCTAAAGTCTTTTTTTCTGAAATACATTTATATTAATGGTGTTGCCTTTTTATATAACAGTATGAAATATCAGTCACTTTAACCAGAATGTTAGACAAGTTCTGGGGCAGTGATCTGTATCTTCAGAAGAGTATTCAGGCACATTAGTCTTACTTTGATTACCTCAGAAACTAAAACAATTGCATTTCTTCACAAGACCTGAAGATAAACGTAATTTAGTACAGTTTCTACTCAAAGGTGAAACAGTAAAGCAGTAATGAGTTGACTCATTTTACCACTCACTTTCAGCCTATTGTTTATTTTCACCTGCATACCCGTCAGTCTTAATCGGAGTGCTTTCCCCAAAAAGTTTTGCATTTTCATTGGAGATGAAAGCTACAATTACGGCAGCTTCAGAAACCGTTCAAAGAAAAACTGAACGAAGTAAAGCTTTACCTAAGTTTTATTGTTGAAAAAAGTTCTTAAGGAAAAACTAGCTCTGTACCTGAATTTGAAACCTGTGTTGAATTTCTGGCTTACATGGTTTAAAAACTCGGAATTTGTAGTTGGAATAGTGAATTTATTTAAGACCTAGGCTCAGAGTTATGGCACTGATAAAACTCCTGTAAGAAGATATCAAATAAATTATTTAAAGTTATGTTAAATGTTTGTGATTGCTTTTGAATCTCTATTTATGGTCATAGTTTTATATTATTTGAAAGCCTTTTATTCCTGCTCTCACTCTCTCTTGCAGTGGTGCTGTAACAGGGGTTGGAGCAGGGTCAAGGCACATAAGTATGCTGATGTGCATACTTTTCACAGTTGTCACTGCCATTGTACACTCCAGATAGAAGGAATGAATTCTCAGCATCTCTCAGCTTACACAGCTTTCAGTATTTAGTAAAGGTTCTGTGCAAACAAGAAGGATAGCATAAGGCATAGGTTCTATTAACTTTATGAGTTACATTACTGATGTCACTTTATTATTTTCTTAAATATCAATTGTTATTATATGCTACTTTTTGGAAAATCAAACAATAAATATCTTACTCTTATGCTCACTGATCCTCATACCCTTCAAAGTAAATAGGAACATGTACTATGTATCAGATGGGAACAATTTGACAATAAAATCATAGCCATACAACAAGAGAAAATTACAGTTGTCCAAAAAAACCCACAATGATTTATGATGAACTCTGAATATGCAGAAAAATGGTTTCAAATATATTGGAAGTGAAGAAATTCTCTTATATTTATTGGAAGTGCCTTAAGGTCATTTGAGCCTTTGCATTTAAAATTAATTCCCTTCTTCATAGGACTCAAGCAGGTCCTACTGGCATAGACTGTTACGAACACTGCCCAAAATTTAATGGAAGTCCCATTTCTACTAGTCTTGTTTGTTTCAGAAGGAATGCAGGGAAAAATAAAGCATGAGCGTTCTTCAGTCACTTGACAAGGTCACAGTGCTGTGCACTTAAACATTCAAGGGAAGCACCTCCACTTTTGTATGCTTGTGAGTTATTTCTTCCTCAGTTTTTCCTCATCACTTGAAAACTAATACATTTCCTCAGAATGACTTGCAACATAGCAATACCTGACAGCATCACTGTCTAAATACACTTTGACATCTGCAAGTCAGAACCATCTACATCTGGGGTGAGGAGAGAGCACCCAAGTAAAAGAATAGAGTAGCCTGAGGGGAGGAAGAAGGAGTTTCTACATATTTCAAGGAGTTAGAAGCCAGCTACCTTGGTTACCTGGCCATCAGTTGTACTGAGGGCTGATAAGTAGAAGGGATGTACAGGTTTTTGGCGCTATAAACTGTTTGTCAGCTGTGTTGCTGAGAGCTTGTAGCAGAGTAGTGGATAGCAGACTCTTCATAAGGTGTGAGAAGGACAACACTAATAGTGTGGATTATTATGATTAGATTTGTAGCTAATAATGTATCCAAACACTGCCGGTGCATGTCTAAAGGGTTATGGTATGTGCAAGTTTATCTAGAAATGTACATATTTACAGTATGTGGCCTTGCAGAATGAACAATTACAAGGCAGTATAAGTTGCTTCAAAATTACATGATGGGTGTTAGAAGACTTAGCTAAATTTTGTGCTTGGATTTCATAAAGGAGACTTAAAAACTATATTAATCAGCTTTAAACCTACTAGTGCAATCAGAAAGCCTGCTAACAAGACAGATCAGCTAGAGAGATAATATACCACTTGTCTTTACTGATAATTAATTACGTAATTTAAAGAAAATTCTAGGCCCAACAGTGAAACAAGCTTATCTGATGCAATATTCTACAGACAGAACTAACTGCAAGACACAATAATTATTTAGCATTTCCTATGTCTTTTCATTTTCTTTTATAAGATGTATTTTTTTTTTTTTATAAGGCATACTATTCAACACGCTTGTAGCAAGCATGGGTAGAGCCCTTCTCAAATCTTCATTCGCGAAGCCTAGCCATGATGATAATAAGGCATGCTATATATATTATTGTAAGGTTCTCATGTCCTTCTGCATAGCAAGGTCACCAGACAAACAAAGAAACAAATATTTTGTCTTCCTCTTTGTTTATGAAGTACCAAATACAGCTACTTAATTTAGTATATGTAGGCAGCAAAAAACGATATTACAGTATTGTTCCTTGGTCTGGTAAAGTAAAAAGCATGACTTCCCGGGAAGAAAACAGGATTTTGATACTATCAGTATTGTATGTAGCCTGTAAAGCCGGGCTTGGCTTTGGAGATAGGAAACAATGTATATTTTATTCCAGGTGATAGTAGTTATTTAAAAGCTTATTTAAAAGTTATTTAAAAAGAGGGAAGAAACCAAACTAGGCAAAACAGACAGCTCAGAGGCAGGATTAGCAAAAGTAAATCATAGAGTAAATCTGGGCTAGCAGTGGAGACCAACATGTGACTTTGCTCCATCATGGCTGGGCTTCGCGAACGAAGATCTGAGAGGGGCTCTACCCACGCTTGCTACAAGCGCGCTGATGGCTAAAAAGGCCAATGCGAGATAGACAAGACCGGCTGCAGAACATACAGCAGAAAGACTCTCCAGGTGATATCGACAAGACGCGATTCTTTCTGCGTTGTCTTTTCTCCTCGAGAGTGATCCTGCGTGTGTTCTCAAAAGCAGCAGCAGCGTTATAGATGGTGTGTCTCCAGGCCTCCCGATTGGAGGCCAGGGTAGACCAATGGTTGTGGTCAATATTGCCAAGGCTGAGGGACTGTTTCAGGCAGTCCTTGTATCTCCTCTCCGGGCCTCCTCTCTTGCGGCAGCCAGTGGCAAGTTCCCCATAGTGCACGATCTTGGGGAGGC
>NW_020955196.1:3611755-3703331 GCF_003031625.1 Empidonax traillii
ACTTAAGATGGAGGTTAAGTTTACAGCGCACAAGGCGATGATCTGTTTGGCATTCTGCACTAGGCATCACGCGGGTGTGACGAACATCGCGGATATCTCTCTGTCTGACCAAGATGTAATCAATGAGATGCCAGTGCTTGGACCTAGGGTGCATCCAAGTTGTCTTCAGACTATCCTTCTGCTGAAAGATAGTGTTGGTGATGGTAAGCTGATGCTCAGCACAAAACTCTAGCAGAAGGGACTTTGCTCCAGTTCATTGATGATTGTGCCATTCTTGCAGCATTATATCAGATCTATGCGTAGAAAAAGGAAATGCTGCTTTGTAGCCAAAATAACAGATAACCAGTGCAGCTGTATCTCTTTTGAGGCTGAAAAATTCAGAAACTAATGTACACTGATTTCAGATGGCGTATGTGGCACCACACAAAAACCTTACAGACTCTTTATGGTTTCTGATATGAGTTCCCTTATGGAACCCTGAGGCAGAAGCAAAGGAATGATACCAGAGGTACCACCTATCACTTACCACCTGCAGAGATTTCTGCTGTTTAGGGAAGGAGAAAAAATACTTCTCTGCAGTGAGCAGGATGATAAAGACTTATGTCATGTTAGACTGAACAAAAGATAAAGACTATTGTCTCCTCCCCACGGTCAGCAAATGCCAGTCTCCTACAGCATTTTCTTACTGACATAGTGCATGGTGAATTAGAAGCCATGAGTTGTCTCAGTGGGGTAAATATAGCCCCCTCTTTTGCAGAGACTGCTTGCAAGCTGAGCTCTGAGGTCTACAAGGCTGCATCTCCAGCAGTCACCCCTCAAAGGCTGCTTAAAGGATTAAATGCATATTTTGTAACAGCAGCCTAAAAGGACTTGTCTAAGAAGGTTTGTCAGAAACAGCTACACAATAGGCATCTGTGCTGCTGTCTGCATCCTCAGAGGTGTCTTCTCCCAACTGGGCATCTCTGTGGTGTGACTAAACTACTCCTTTATCATGCTGCAGGCTTCTCCTGCCTCCAACACCTGCAATTCTAGCAATTCTCTCACTGCACCTTCTTTCTCATGGATTCTCTCCATCATTCTCAGCAGAAAGCATAAGGGCTCACCCAAACCCCATGGATCAAACGCACCTAGTCACTCTGAAGAACATTCCAGAACATCCCAGAACATCCCTGTTATTACCCTCTGGATGCACTGAGGGAAACACACTGTGCTGCATACCAGGACTTCTGTACAGTTCCAGAGCAATTACTTTGTACCATATTATCTTTCTCTCTGTTCCAACAAGTCTGAATAAATGTACTAAGCAAAGACACCCAATTACTGCACTCCAATACAACTTGACTAATATTGCTAAAGACAGAGAAGTCCTTGGGCTTAAATTGCATCTTTAAATCCATTAACTTGATTCAAAAAGAAGGGTAAGTGACATAAACTTTTTCAAATACCAGAATGCAGGAACTTGCATCAGATATACATGTATGTACATCTCAGCATATGTATGACTGGAACCACAGGAAGGAATAAGCACAGTCTTTGGAACATGGCTAAGACATAGTCAGTCTATTTATGGTTGTTTCTTAATAATTTTCCCCCCTCTTTCAAAAGGTGTTAATTAGTTGAATATAAACATGTCATATCCAGAGTCCAAGAAGTGTTTAGGATTGTGATTTAGATATTTCTTTATTGCAAAGATTTTGTGTAGTACCTTGTTAGATTAGATGACAACAAAAGTTTAAACATTTCTGATGAAGCTCTGCATATGTGTCTCACCATATGCCTCACCACCTATAGCTTTAATTCTGCAACAGTGATTGATGTAAAAGGTCTTCTGCATTCACTGTAATCTAGAAGAAAATAACTTTATCACTTAAGAGGTAGGACCAGACACTCCAGAAGGAAAAATCAGCCCATTAAATGAGCTAAGAACTTGACTCATAGAAGATCATATGGATTATGTGTCCCCTATTCTGCTAGTGGTCTACTGCTTGTGAATGTCCAGGAAAAAAAGTAGTCTTACCTAATAAAAGAAGACAGTAAAACCTTCTGAAAAACCCAACAGTAACCCAACAGTAACCTAACAATTACTCAGAGTACAACAAACAGAAGCAAAATAATTTGCTACTTTATGAGAATATTGCATGTTCTCAGTACTGAGACACCTATTTTAGTGGCTATGTCACTGTAATACTAAATACTTTGAAGGAATTAATATGTAATTATTTTATAATATTATTAATATTTATCTTATTTATATTTTATTTTAATTGAATTATTATATTTTATTATTATATTAATATATAATTACTACTCTAATTACTGAAACGTTGGGGGGATTTCTGCTAGGAATAAATCAGAAAGTCTGCCTAATTTCCTTTTTCCAGCGATCTCATCTTGTAGTGGATGTATTAACTGACTTTACCGCTATAGCATCTGTTTACAACATCTGTAGAGAACATGCATACCATCAATTCATGCAATCCAAGGAAAGGCAATTAATGAGAAGTGGTCCAAGTTCACATATGACTCACCCTATGTTTCTCCTCTTCTAATTCAGTACTTAACCACAAATGCTTTCTACCACTTACCAAAGTGCATCAAAGGGACAATAATGAAAACTATGTAGAGATAAATCACTAACATTTCTGTCATGGCATTTTGTAATTCTATTGCATTTTTACTGCTATGAATCATATTTTGCGAGTGAAATAAGCATCTCTCAGTACAATGACCTTTTTCCGTGAGTGTAGTAAGTACTACACAGTGTATCTTTCTTATCTCAGACATGCACAGTCTGAGAGCCTGAAGTCATTTTAAGTCTTTTTACTTTTAAATCAAGGAACTATTTTCAAGATCAAAAATGCCAAAGAAAGTGGCTGCTATGCAAAATAACTTCCATTGTCACTTGTTATTTCCAAGTCACTCAAAAAAGTTCACCTTTCTAATGACATTTTCCGTATTCCATCTATGCCCAAAAGTGAACACTTTAGAAACACTTATGTAAAAACTAGCCCACTTTCTGAGAGAATAGATTTGTCTTTTGTTTCTTTTTTGGATTCTTTATTTCTACCTCCTGGACTGCCTATACTATTTTATCACATTAAAAAAGGACTCCTTTTCAAGAATACAGGAAATAAAGTAGCTTTATGCTTTTGTCTTCAAAAATAAAAATTAAGAAATTAATGCAATTTTATCTAGGAGAACTTCTTAACTAATCGAAATAATCATCTATTGTTCATAATAATACTTGTCTTTAAAGAGAGAAGGATTATGTATGTTCATTTCAAACTTTTTCTGTCAACCTTGCAGATGCTTTTGTCTAAATGTTTACTGGTTAAAGAAATCAAGAATACAAAATATTTTTTTCTTCTATCCTTCCAATTGCAGGGAATACTGGAAGAAACAGGAATACCCAGCTGATCGACACTGGCTCTGAGACTTGTGCCAGCTGCAGTATTTGAGGGTTTTTGTTCATGGGTCAGTCTACGTGACACCAAACTTGTTGGCAGCAGATGGGGTGCACAACTTTCCTAAAGGGGAAAGGATCTTTGCACAAGAGTTAACAAGACTCACCAAAAGAACTTTCAAGTAGATCTGAAAGATGAAAAGGATAAAGAAAGACTTGCTAGAGATGAACCTGGGGATGGCATGCGAGTGTTTGAGGAACAAAGTGCTATTGAGCCTGCCCCACAATTTTCTGAGCACACTTGAAATGTCCCTATAACAATGGAAGCAGCACCCTAGCCACCTCAGTGGGGGTAGGGGATGGAGATCCATGTGCCAACAAACACAGAGGTTGTTGATGTGTTAGTAATCACAGAAATACCTGAGAATGTTGGCTTAGAGATTAAGGTTTCACTCCCCAAAAAGGTGTCAGGGTCAATAACCACATGAAGTGTATCTACATTATCAGGAATAGCAGGTGCTGGAAGCCATTGTGAAGCTGGAAAATTATGATATTACCACAAACATGGAAATATGATTGATTAATTTATATAACTCTAGTGCTACAATGGATGGCTATAAACTCAGAATGGACAAGTGAAGAAAGAGAGGTGGTGGGATAGTTCTCTATGTTAGAGAGTGCTTTGACTATTTAGAGCTTGATGGGGGTAAGAAAGGGGTTGAGTATTTATGGATAAGAACCAGCAAAAACTCGTTAGATAGAGACAGGTAGTATGGCAGGAGTCTCTTACAGATGACCTAAACAAGGTGAAAAGGCAGATGAAGTGTTTTATAAGCATCTGGAAGAAGTCTCATATCGGCTAGTCCTTGTTCTTGTGAGAGACATCATCTTTCCAGATGCCTGCTGGAAATCAAACACAGCAGAGAGGAGACAGTCTAGAAGGTCCCTGGAAGATAATTTCCCAACACAATGGATGAGGTAGCCAGCTAGGGAAGGCACATGCTGGACTTGTTGTTTGTGAACAGAGAAGGACTGGTAGGTGATGCGATGCCCGTGGCGTAGGAAGTCATGAAGTAATACAACTTTTAGGTTCTTGCAGATGTAAGGAGAAGTGGCAGCAGAATGGCTGCCTTGGACTTCCAGAGGACAGAATTTGGGCTGTTTAGGAGCCTGGCTGAAAGTGTCCCTTTGGAGGCAGTCCTGAAGGACAATGGAATGCAGGAAGGCTTGACAGGGAGAGCCGAGACCTCACTATGGTCTTCAGCATCCTCATGACGGGAAGTGGAAGGGCAACTACCAATCTCTTCATTCTTGTGAACAGTGAGAGAGCTCAAGGAAATGGCATGAAGCTGAGTTAGGGAGGTGTAGATTGGATATCAAGAAAAGATTTTTCACCCAAGGGGTGGGTGAGCACTGGAACAGATGGGGTACACAGCTTTCATCAGGGAAAAGTTCACAGCACCAAACCTGTCTGAGTTCAAGAAGCATTTGGACAATGTTTCCAGGCACATGGTGGGATTCTTGGAGTGTCCTGTGTAGGCCAGGAGTTGGACTAGATGATCATTGTGTGCCCTTCCAACTCAGCATAAACTATGATTCTATAATTCTATGACATTTTTCAAAAAGAAATTGTTGCAGATGTGCAAGCTGCAGGAGCAGCTATTCCCATGTCTCAAAAGGAAAGCCCCTATGGGGGAGACCAGTTTGTCTGAACAGACAGCTTCGATTTGAACAACAAAAAAAAAAGAGTTCATGATGCCTGGAAGCAGGAAACTCAGAAAGACGACAAGTATGTTACTGGGTTACGAGGTGACTCAGGGAGAAATTTAGAAGGGCCAAAGCCCAATTAGAACTGCATTTGCCTGATGCAAATTCTCAGCTCCAGCTCTCATCTAATTATCATCATCTTGCTTTCTCCTTCTCATTAGTCCACAGGGTTGCTAGTGGGTTTCAGCCATAGTTTGAACAGATGGCTCTTGCTTTCACTTTGAGCAACTCTGTTCAGCCCCAACAGTACCTGGATCCTCCAGTGGGCTCAATGCACACACACTCCTACACTAGCAACATGCCTTTATGGTGGATCAGATTCCCCAGAAAACTGCCTGTCTCCTTTACTCTGCAATAAATAATTCACTGGCCTGTTCCTCTCTTTACCTGGATTTTAGTGCTTTTGTCTGCAAGCAAAGACCTTTGGTTTTGACTTGTCTTAATGTCTCCTTGGCTCTCAGAGCACTTTGTAAACACTGAGAAGAGACTGTTATTATGTAATCTATCATTTTTATGTTTATACAGCGTGTGGCACTATTGGACTTACCTGACAGCTGAACTTAAGTGCCCACAATACATGTATGAAAAACCCAACATGTTATGTGTAAAATTACCATTGATAAATAGAGACACTTAGACTTAGAGACAAGTCTGAAATCACACAGTTATCATGGGAAAAGAATTCAGGTAAGTTCTGATTACAAGGAAGTAGACTATTCCTTCATCTGATATTATTCAGTTTGGCAGTTTTCTGGGTCTTTGATTGTAATCAATCATCAGTTATATTTGCTGGTGATTTGGGTTTATTATTTCTTGGCCTAATTCTACTCTATATCATTTCAGAGGGATTTTTTTCTTCATGTGTGTTTTTAAATGAGACCAGTCATTTAACTGTGGGCATACATAAAGGATAGAAAACTTCATAACCATTAGTAGATATTCCCTGTTTTTTGTTGGTTTTTGGAAGGGGAGAAATAAATTTCTAAAGTACTGTCACCTGTAGAATTTTACTTCCCCTATATCATAATTTCAGTATAATGCTGCAAGGACTAAGCAAAAATCCAGGTTTATTATGCAGCTGTAAAATTCTTCATAAGAACAAGATTTCTTTCCAAATGTTTTTGTAAAACTTTAAATTTTGTATCTGAAATCTAGGACTGTACATCAGCTTTGCTTTGTTTTCAAACTCTGTTGCAGGTTGGATATCTCATTTAAGTTCTCTGGTCTGCAGTTCCTGTTCTGTGACATGAAGTTGAAATTGCAGTAACTCGGGAGTAAAAAATTCGTCATTGCTGACATATATCAGCAGAAAACCTTTTATTTATTTTGATTTTACTACAGACCCCAGAAGACTGTAAAATACAGACTTGTCATTTACATATGCTTAGTAGGCAGTCCCCTTTATTTCCATATCTAGTAACAGTTTTTTCCAATCACATTTTCCTTCTTTATATGGGTTTTTTCCTCTGCTTCTATGTTCTTTAAAAAGGAGAGAAACTACACATGATTTTATGGGATCAGATTTTTAAAAATTAAATGATATTTTTCCCAATTTTAGACACGAGTCTTACATAGCTCTGTAGTTCTTGTCACTTTACAGTAAAACTCTTAGCTCTGATCATTTGAAAGTTCCTCAGTTGGATCCCAAAACACATTCCTCTGAGGAAAAATGTGATTTAAGAAAAAAAGAAGAAAAATATAGATGTTAAAAAACTCTTTAGCTGAGCCTGACATTTTACTTTTTAAACATTAATATACTTTGGGTTTCTTCCTATTTACACACTTAAGTGCTTGCCTGGGAAAAAAGGTACTATGTTATCTTGAGGAAGCTGAAGAGTAGCTTTGTTAGATAAAATTACTTGCAGCTGGTAATTTTTGGCAATTAATATTATAAATTCTTGTCACATGGGGCTTGGGGAAGGCACTTCCAGGTTGCTGCTTATCTCTATAAAATGCAGGAAAATGTCAGAAATAGCTGACCCACTGAGAGGATCATTTCTATAAGAGAAAAAAAACGCTAAAATTACCATATTTATGGTCACTGTAGAAAATGAAGGTCTGAATGAGCTGCTAGGTTTATAGAGAGTGCTAAAGATTTTTTAAAACTTTCTAGGCAGCCTCATATAACATAAAACCAGCAACTACTTCTCTCAGAAATGATGCATTAGCAAAAACCTTGAAGTTTAATACGGCTTTGCTTATAACTACTACTGCCTATGACTGGTAATCATAAAGGGAAGAAAGAATGCCTTTTCAAGAAAAAGTAATTCTCTACTATTTTCAAATTCCTATGGTTAGCTTTTGGGTTTGGGGAGGATACAGTGCTCATTTTCTCTCTCATGTTCTCCTCGAAGGCTAAAAAAAAAAAAAATTTAAAAATATTGTGCAAAAATTTGTTTCAACCTTCTTGTTCCAGAGCAAGTGATTTGTACACATCATCTGTGGTGTCTTGACAATAGCCAACAGCTAAGCACCACACAGCTCATTATTCCCTCCCCACACTTAGCAAGACGGGAGAGAATACAAAGATCAAACCAGAGAAAGTTCGTGGGTCAAGATTACGACATTTTAATATGTAAACAAAAGAAGAAAAAGACAAAAAAACCCAACTCCAAACAAATGAGTAAACGTATGCTACAAGTAGACTGATGCACACCGAGTCTCCACTCACTCTATCCACCTTAAAACCCTCCTCCCCTCCTTGATGAGCATTATGGCATAAAGTATGAAATATCGCTTTTGTTAGTTTGTGCCAGCTGTCCCAGCTGTGTCCCTTACCAACACCTTGCCTGTTCCCAAAATTTTCACTGGAGAGTCAGTGTGAATGCCTTGATGATGTGCAAATGCTGCTCAGCAATATTTAAAACACTGTGCTGTTCCCAACAATGTTTTGGTCACAAATTCAAAGCACTGCACCATATGAGCATTAGGACACGCTCAGGTTTCAGTGATGTGTCAAATTTTTAGAGATTTCTTTTCATTCCAGTGTTGCCTAACTTAGAAACACCGTAGTAATTAACTCTGCTGTGCAGGGAAAGAACAGGGAGGAAGACAGTTCTTAAACAGCCATTGACATTCATAGGTACACTTAGGGAGTCAAATCACAGTTTAGTGTGTCTCCTCTGATTCTGTCCCTAGCTGGTAGTGTGTGAAAGTAGTGTGTATTTTTTGGGTGAAGTGGCAATTACAGAATGACACTGCTATGGCTGTATGTTTTCTGGGCCAGAGCTACAACATGATTGTCATCCACCTGGTCACATAGTTACACACATCTGTAAGAGGTCATACTTGGATGAGCCCTGGTATTATATTTGCTGGCAGAAAAAAATAAGAACTGTGGCTAAGTAAAAAGACACAGCAGTAAACTTAGGCAAATGGGGTGGATGGACATACAGTAAAATGAATTGGTTTAATTGACATTTTGTTTTTCAAAATAAAATAATCAAACTTGTGACAAAATTATAAATTGTGACAACATGCCAGTCTACTTTATCTTCATTGATTCCTCTGGAAATTTTCCAAAGAGAATTATTGAAGATATTCTAATAACTATAATCTCTTGTTAACAGAGAGGGAACTGACCCAAAGACTTACGGTGCTAAAAGTCTCTGCTAGAGAACCATGGCTCTGTGTACTTCAGACTCTGCCTGCCATTTTTCCGCTGGAGTTCAGACCTTGATGAGCATCTGGATAATTCCTCCAAGACTGGAGTACAGTAGGAATAGGGTTATGTGGGTTATGTCTTTTTTTTCTCCTTCTGTACAAAACTGTTGTAGATTAGATGTACATGATTAAAGGTTTTCAGACCTAGTCAGAAATTAAATTTTAAAGCTTTGAAAAAATAACTGAACAGAATTTGTTCTGTATCTGACATGACTGCATCAAAGTGCTACATGGCAGCGAATTTTAATAGCCCATATAGCAGGTGAAGTGTGTTTTGTTCTTCTTTTTCACTGACTGAGGTTTGGGCTGCTTTACAAGAGGAGCTAAAAAGTTAAACTTCCACGTATTTTACCTTATTTGCTTGCTTTGGTGTTACCTGTGCATATTTTTTTTTTTTTTTTTTTTTTTTGGGGGGGGGTGGACTTACAAATCACACTGAACAAAACCACTACTTCTTTTTCCCTTGCAACCTTTGTGCTTGTGCAGCTTAGCTGCCTGCATATTAATAAGGCTTTATCAAATAATGCTGTACTACCTCTAAACAGTATATACAAATATCACAGATTGTTTCCTAGGTCTTAGTATTGGGTACAAGCCTAGCACCAATCACTGCTACTATATTAAAGCTGCTGGGCTGTTCAGTTCTTCCCATGTTAAATTGGATTGGACCAAATATCTGCCACAAAGCATCCAACCCATGTACATCTCTATCTGAGCTGACTAAAGGTTCCTCCCTCCTGTTACCATTCATTTTCTTATGGCTAATGACCTTTTAAAAAGCAATCCAAATCTAAAATCAAAACCATCTTCCTAATGCTTCTTTTTAAATAATACAATTTTTCCTCAGGAAAGCAGGAAGTCAAGAATGTAACACTGAATTTTTCCCATAGGAGAATACTTCAATTTCCATTTGAAACATGCACATTCTCTCTGGTCATTTGATATTTCTACCATTGGAAACACTGGGACATTTTCTGAAATTACATGTTCTTAAAAATAAAATATTTTCAGTCACAGGAATAAAACATGCTAACCTCAAAATATGCATTTTACTCCAAGGCCTTACACTGGAGGAACCAATGTTCAGAATCTGACCCTTCTGTAGATTGTACTGTTCCATCTATTGTCAGACAGGAGCAATAAGCCTCCTAGAGTCTATAGAGGTGGTATTATTTTTTTAAAACCTTACAAATTATTTTTTCATTGAAATTGTGGAATTGACTAAGAAACATCAAATTTTTATTATAATGCCTGTGCAAATTTTTTTTTCATATTAAGCAAATACCAAAAAGAATAAAGGACGTGAATGTCTTTAAAATTAAAAGCAGATCATAGAAAATTTTACAAATGTTAGAGACCAAAATAAAAAATGGTTACTCTTTTGACACATGATTTATAAGGGATCCTAGTGGACAAGGGCAAACATCTATGGACATAAAGATGGTGTGTTGCAATTTAGTGACCAGTATGACATCTAGAAAGTAGCTGTTGCACGATGATTTGATTCAGTTATGTAAGAGATATATATATATATATTACATATAATACAAAAAGAAATATTCCTTGTTTTGTGCAGTATTCAAAGCACCGGCTGTGTGGTCTTGTATGAAAAAATTCTTGTACATTCATTGTCTCTTTAGCCTTGAAAACAAACATCATGTGCCTTCTGTGGCTGCAAGTTAATGTCTATGCATGAGCCTCCTTCCATCTCCTCTTTCCAATAACAGTGTCCTGGGGTATGAGAAATAAATGTAGATTTCATGTTATATGCACAAAAGATGAAGTTAATACTGTATAAATGCACCTTTTTTACAACTAAATTTCCAATTATTTTCCTATCTTTCAGGTAAATCTTCAACCATCCTGTTCTTTACACCTGGCTCTCTCTTGTCTGCGTAACTTGATTAGCTATAATCAAAAGGTATATAATGTGAAAATATAATGCAAAAATAGCTCTTCAACTACCCTAGTTAAATTTCTTCCCACTCGCAATCTGATTCAGGCAGTGAGTTAAGCCATGGAAAGAGAAACAGCCTTATGATCCCAACAATAACCTGTGAAAAATGTAAATATTTCTTTTCATCAGACATCAGTTTAACAGAATGTAATGTAAGGATACAATACAAAACTAAGTCAAGCAAATGAAAGTAATGGTAAATATGGTATTGAGCAGCAAAAGGCTAAGCATCGCATCCCTCTAATTTGTATAGAAATATACCTGTGAATGAGAACCGGCAATGTGAACCCTTCTTGAAACTAGTGACAACTTGTCAAAAGTAACATTTTAATAGACAGGTGTCATACATAAATGATAGTCCTAGGAGCTGAGGACAATGCACCAAGAATGATAGACATGTACTGTGCACAGCTGTGCAGAAATCCACTTTGCTCAGCCATGGCAAATTTATGTCACAAATCTGCATGTCACAAATCTGTATGTGCTGCACTTAAACATCGGGGTGTCTTTGGGTATGTAAAATGAGGGTCATTTCCCCCTCCTTCACTTTTTCTGCTGTTAAGCAGAAGAAAAATCTTCTTATCCTGTCAACTGCAAGTTGAATCTGAGTCAGCAGTGCCAACCCTGAGTCAGGAGGGCCAGCCATGTCCTGGAGGGCATCAGGCAACTCCTCGCCAGCCGGTCAAGGGAGGGAATTGCCCTGCTCTGCTCTGCATTGGGGCAGCTTCACCTTGAATATTGTGTGCAGTTTTGGGCACCACAATATAAGAAAGATATACATCTATTAGAGAATGTCTGGAGGAGGGCTAAGAAGATGATCAGGGGCCTTGAAGGGAAGCTGTATGAAGAATGTCTGAGGTCACTTGGTCTGTTCTGCCTGGAGGAGACTGAGAGAAGATTTCACTGCAGTCTACTATTCCCTCATGAGGGGCAGAGGAGGAGCAGGCACTGATCTCTTCTCTGTGGTGACCAGTGGCAGACCTGAGACAACGGATGAAGCTGAGTCAGGGAGATTTAGGTTTAATATTAGAAAAACGTTCTTCACCCAGAGGGTTGTTGGGCACTGCAACAGGCTCCCCAGGGGAGTGCTCACAGCACCAAGCTGGACAGAGCTCAAGAAGCATTTGGGCAACGCTCTCAGGTACATGGTGAAATTCTTTATGCTGTCCCATGCAGGGCCATGAGTTGGACTTTGATGATCTTTGTGAGTCCCTTCTGACTCAGTGTATTCTGTGATTCTGTGTGATTCTTTCTAATGGAGCAACAGTTCATTTTTCAGCTCAGGACCAAAGTTTCATTACAAAGAGGTTTTTATTTACTCTTTTTGACTTCTTACTTTTTTTTCCATGAGGGTTTCAATAAATTATTTAAAGCTGTATGTTCTTCGTACATGAATAAATCAGGTATGGTTTATAGCTGAGATTTCCATAACGGAATACTTACCTTGGAAAAATATTTGAATGTAGAGAGTAAACTAGTGGTTACCCAGGGTTTCTAGATATTTAGTTAAAACATTTCTTCCTAGTTGAGTTCAAGATCGGTTGTCTTTCTTTTCCAAACTAGTGACTGTTCAAGAAAAGCCAATTATAAGAATAATTTTCCATGACAGCCAAAGGGAGCAGTGGGGTGCTTCTAAATATGTAAATGAAAGAGCTTTCAAGGAAAGGAAATATTCAGAAATATCATATCTCTGATTCTTTCTCACATTTCAAGATTGTAAAGTGACGAAAGTAAAGCTTAAAAGAAATTTACTGCAGTAAGAAGTTTTTGTCCTTCCTTTGTGTAGTCAGTAATGGGACGCCACTGCCATATTTTTGTTGTTTGTTAGGTAAGCACAGATGTCTATATTCAGTACTAAAAGGATCTCTCTCCTAATCATATTCCACTCATATCATATTTATTTTTGCAAGTGCATAGTGTGGTGACAGACCTTGTAATGGATGTTACTACAGCTAATGTTTTCTGCAAATGTCTTCTTTTTCTCTGGGACAACAGGTTAATAGCACGGGGGCAAATCTGGGAATGCACTTCTGATTTTTCTTTCAAATCAGTCCAAATGTGATTGTCTAATAATTTTGTATGCATAAAAAATATTCTAAAATTTGGGTTCATACTTTTGAAGGGTTAGAGATGTTTTATTAAGCAGTGGATGAAACTGTGTAGAAGTGAGAATATATGAACCATTGTTATGTTTTTTTAAAAAAAGACTGAGGATGTTTTGAGCAATATTCACTTTGGTGAGTGAGTATGTTTTGAAAAAGTTAGGAGGTGTGTGAATTCCTTGTATATAAATTCAGCAACCATTAACTGACAAAAGCAAGCGCAAGGTCGTGGCTGGAGTCAATACGCAGGTTATATTAAACACTGTTGAATGGGACCTACCTGTTTTGTATTATTCTTGAAGAGTCCACACTTCATTCTACAGCTTTTGAACTTTCATTTAAGACTCCGGTATTCTGAGGATGGGAGTGGGAAAGTGCTCTGTACATCTATGGGCAGCCAGGAGGTGGGGAGTTTTAGTACAGCTGTTTGAGGCGATGGAGTGAGATACCTAGTAGCCATCCAAGTATACATCTTTCCTAGGCTGAGGGAGCTGAACCTGTTCAGCCTTGAGAAGAGAAAACGGAGAGGGGGCCTCATCAATGTCTATAAACATTTGAAGGGATGGTGTCAAGAGGATAGAGACAGGCTCTTGGTGGTGCTGAGCAAAAAGGCAACAGAAAGTGGGTAGAACTTGGTTCAGAGCAAGTTCCACCTTAACATGAGGAAGAACTTCATTACTGTGGGGGTGACCAAGCACTGGAATAGATTGCCCAGAGAGGCTGTGGGCTCTCTGCCACTGGAGGTATTGAAGAACCATCTGGACACACTTCTGTGCAGTGTGCTCTGTGATGACCCTACCTGAGCAGGGAGGTTGGACCAGGTGACCCACTGTGGTCTTTTCCAACCTGAACTGTTCCATAATTTTGTGGTTCTGCAATTTGCTATTTGTCCTTTTCTTCCTAGAGATTAACATATACATTCAATATAATTCACTAGTCAGGTACAAACTGAAGTCAGACAATTAATACTGATCATTTTGGAACAATTTACCAGTTTATCACTATGAATATACCCTGCTATGAGCAGCCTGAAAGGGATTTTTTCCTCCTGCCTACAACTAACTCCAGAATATTCCCTACTCTCCCTCTTCTAATCATACTCTTCTACTTTGGTCAATGAACTATCATAATAGGAACTTATACAATATTATTGTAATACTCCTGAAAAACTGGATTTTTAAGGTGACTGGAAGTTCACAGAAGGTGTAAAAACCAATTAATACAACAGGAAATATAGAACAGCTTCCAAAACTTTGAATTTTTTGCCTTCCTCTTTTTTATTTTATCTGACATTATATTTTTGTGTGTTTTCTTTAACTAGTTAACAAGATTGTCTTCACTAAATCCTGATCTTAAATGGCAGTAGGAAAACTCTGTACCTACATACTTAACTCGTTAAATCTCTTTCAATTTTTTTTCTTTCCTTTCCTGCCCTCTTTTTAATGACTCATTAAAATTTCCACTTACATATACTTTAAAGAATGGGAACAAGTAACAACTTCCCAAGGATAAAAAAAAAGGAAATGAGACACCAATTCCACAGATAATTATATTATCCCCATGTTTTCCATGTGTCAAGGATTTGTCAGCTTGTTTTTATTTCAATCCCAATAGCATCTCTCTATGATACCATGTATTTGAGATCACTAGTCACTTATTAAATTTGTTTCCTCTTTTTAGCACACAAGATTTTGTGTTAGACCTCTGCCACCCATTCTTGTTTTTCCAGTTCAGTGCAGTTGTTATGTTGGTAACTTCTCCTACACAATACATAATATTAAAAGTACTCTTGTACCTCTCTTCTGTGATCTTGTACTGGAGTTTCCAAAGAAATACAGCCAAATTTCATTTGGTTGAGAACGAAGTCTACACATGGACATCCTCTTTTTGCAGTGATTCTCCACTTGCTGCTAAGTTTTTGGTATAGATGTACCTTTAGGAATCCAAAATTTTTTCAGACTTTTGATCATTCAGTTTCCAAATTTAAACTCCCACTTCTATTCAGGCAGTGTTTGGATTACATCATGGTGCCTTTTCAAGGCAGAAACTGAAACATGGTAGCTTTAAGTGGCATTGTATTAGACCTACAGATGAAAAATAAAACCTGAAAAGGCCCTGCTGTTGCTGGAACAGAGCATCAGACTGGAGTACGGATACAGCCTTTTCTTTTGAGCACTATAAGCTTTCAGAACACTGATGATGAATGGCTAAACTTCAAAGAAGAACATTGCAATAAACCCTTGTTACAATCTCACTGTCCTGTGCAAATAGCTCCATATTAGGGATGCTAAGGCTACTTTCAAGTTTTTTTCATATTTAATAGGCTAAAATGGAGTAGTTATCACTTCCAATGTATCCATTTTAAAACAAGAAAGAAAATAACAGATTATTCTCTCAAGAGGAATTAATGCTTAAGTAACAACTCACTGTTAAACTTTTTAGTGAACAAACCAGGTGAGCCTCAGGATTAGACAGACAGTGACCTTGTCTTTTACCAGTCTAGGAATTAGTGCATAAATTCAAATATGCAGGAAATTTGATAAGTCTATTTCAGTAAATGTAGCAGTTTATGGACCTTTTTAAAAAACTGATGACTTAATGAATTCTACATGGATATGTATGCCAGATTCTTGGCAAGAATACATTCTCTAGCACTTATTATTATAAGGACAATTTCAGCAGTGTTTCTCACACAAACTTTCATACCAAGGTTTTTAAACAATGATGGAACCAATTCTTTTCTTTCTCTGAACCAGATAAATTGGAAGACACTGAGCTTACCTAGGATAATTAAGCTCTGAATAGCAGCAGCTGCTGGGGAGCAGTGAATTGTTGTGAGTGGTAGAAATTCCAGTCAGAATAAGAGGCCAGGGAACCTAAAGTTAGTTAAAACTTTTCACTAAAAGTATTTTTTTCACAGATACTTTACTCTCTCAAAATGGATGGTATCCTCCTTTTGCTGTAGCTCACACGGATTACATAATGATACTTTTCCATCTTCTCAAAATGTGGCACAAAATAATATGAAACATATTCTACCTTGAAGCATTAGTTCCTTCTGCATTGAAACTGAGCATCACATACACCTCCAAGTAAAAGGAAAGTACAGCATTCATTATGCCTGACATTTCTTTTCATTTTATGTCAATTCCTTGTGATTTTCAACAACACTTGACAACAGAACAGTGCAGGTGAAGCGATGCATGAAAACCCTCTCTTGTTGCCCTGCCCTGGTTAAATACAGCTAATGAACTGGAAAATTGATATAGATAAAACTGGTGCTGGTTATCTATAGCACACATCAGCATTGAACTGGTTGGTGATTCATGTTTAACCTGATTAAAGTGAAACCAGTCATGTTTTTTATTCCTTCATCCCATGCCAAACAGATGGCCTATCACTCTCAGGTGACCATAAAAGTGTGGTACAAAAGTCTCTAAGAATGAGTTAGATGGAAAATGCAGCATAAAATGAAAAAATTTTAAAAATAATGTGTAAATGGTTATATAATGTCAGTCATACTGACTTAAAACTATGCCATGCAATGATACATAGTTGCTGCAGAAATGGTCTCTATTTGACTTTTAAAAATTTGCTGTTTTGAACTAAATATTGATCAGGGCAGTCAGCTTTTAAGAGCATATTTATACTTGCTTGGTGAAAATATTAATAATAAAATAAAATGGCCAGTCTTCGCGAACGAAGAACCAGGGAAGGTCTTTACACCTTCCAGCCTGCGCATTGGATTTTTTAGGTGAGACACAGTGTGCGCGGAACTGAGCCCACCCTTTAATCCTGAGATTCATCTGCCGGGGCCAAGCGAGCTTGGACGGTGGCAGCGAGGTCCTCAGGACATAGATGGATTGCCTTATGGGCTAACGAGCTCCATCTGCCCGAGGAGTGGCCCCGACCGGGAATCGAACCCGGGTCTCTGCGGTGACACTGTCGTGTTGAATTATATTTTTTAATTTAGAATTTGTACTTACATTCTAAAAATGGTAGCTATATTACATTGCTCTATCTGCTTTCCTGAAGTTCAAGGGCCTAATGTTACTCCTTATCTGATCCATACCCTTCGGGACTTCAAACTCCCCCGTGCATGGTCACTGCAGCCCAGATTGACTCCAATCTTGACGTCCCCAGTTAGCTCACTTACGCTGGTGCAATGAAATTGCGTCATGAACAGTGAATTCTATTTTCATTTGCAGTCTCCATTTTGCCAACTAAAATTATTTTGTGAAAAATCGCAGACATTGTGCATGAAATCACCGAAGAAATTCACAATATATTTTTTTAAATCAATAGTGGAATGATACTTATGAATACTTATATGTATGTTCAGTAACACAGGGCCTTATGGCATGAAAACACTTTAATACTGATTTTTCCACAAGTCCAAAGGCAAATTGCATTTGGACTTAAATTTTTTAGCAAGTCTCCACTAAATAGCACATTACTTCTATAGTGATGCAACACAGATTCTGGATAAGCTGATAGGAACTAAAAAAAAGCTGTTCAGTAAATAAAATAATTTAAAAAGAGCATCAAAAAGGGAGTTTTCTATGGAAGCGTATTAAGAGTGGCTAATTGATAACATTGTTTCTTCAACCTTTAGTGCTTTCTAGTAAAGACAGAATAAGGCTCTGAGGGAATCTTGGAATGAACAAATTAAAGGAGTGTTCAGGACACAGCTACTCCTTCACTCACTGGTGTGTTATAAAGGGGAAATCCCTCTGCTATGACAGGTTTGTTAAACCTCCAAAACAAAGTATCTGAATTCATTCCACCATTACTTCTTTGTTGTTCATTTATTACCACAATGAGCCACCTTTCCATTCATACTTTGACCCATTTCAGAGTGACAGTCAATCTCAATGGTAATATAAGAAAATGAAATATTTATCATTTATGACCAATCTGTTTACAGCTTTAATACATTCCTCCTACTGAAGTGTGTTCAACTATGTAAACTTCTTAAACCTGTATTTATTTCTCTGGTGAAAAAAGTAGAATCATCATCATTCATAAGTTACTGGTTTTGCTTCTTTTTTTTGCTAAACCTGCATCAAATTCTCTTGACTATTTGCCTTTATGTATTAATCTTTGTTTCATTTTGAGGAAGCAAACATATTTGATCCAGATTCTTCAATATTTGGAAGGGGCCCTGAAGAATGGTAAATCACTTCAAAAGCGATTTAATCCAGTTACTTTTAGCATTCAATTAAGAATTTATTGAACAACTCACAGGAATATCTAAGATATACCTTGTAATGGGAGTGAGGAACTGTAAAGTAACAATGAGCAAACAGCAGCAACAGTGCTAGCAACGACTGGAGGTGTGACCAATGGATCCAAAAAAAAGTTACATTTAAAAAGGAGAGAGAAAAGAGTGCTAAATTATTTAGAAGTTATCAGACCTCTGCAATTAACGTATTCTTTGGAGAGATATCTCAAAACGACATATATAAATTAAAATGTAATACTTCTTACACAAGTGAGAGGGAAGCAGAGACAACTATGACAAGTAAAAGCAAACATCAAATTCTCTCCACCAGTCTCCTTTTAACTACCTTGTGCACTAATTCTCTTTAGTACAGCAAGTGGCACACTGCTGTTCTTGTAAAGCGACCTAAAGAATGAAAAAAAAAAAGGAGCTTTGCCTTTTTTCAAAGCTTTGCCCTTTTCATCTACCCTACCTTCAGGAAGTAGTCTCCCAGTGTAAGCTGGAAGGTTTCAAAAGTCTGTTTTTAAAGCATGCAAAAGAGAAGGAGAGAATAAAAAATAATCCAAGCACAAGTATTCTTTGTCACACTCAGGTATATGTTCTCTTTACGATTCTACATAAAACAAGAGTCATTGCCAGGAGCCAGTGACCTGCAGAGAAAAGTTAAAATAATGTGTGTGTATATGTTTTTCTTACCTGGTTACTCCTGCAGTTCCTAGCATATGAAGTTGGAGTGGTGCCAGAAGTAATTTCTTTCCACCTTCTAAACTCCTGTTCCTCCCAACAGAATGGTATCATAAAGTTTTTGGCACTTAAGTGACTGCTTGGCAGAAGTTTTATTGGTAGAGGAAGAAAACTAATGGCAAAAATATTCAAACCAAAAGCAAATCAAAAGAATCAAAAGAAGCTACAAAACAGTTTTTAATTTCAGGTCTTATCTGTATAAACCATAAAATAGCCGCTAGAAATGGACTGAGTGTTTTCTTTCCAGGAAAATGTTAGTCTGGAAAGAAAACAGAATCTGATGTTAGAGATAAATACTCTAAATTTTGGATGGCATTTTAAAGCAATTGTCCAGAAAGCTTTGTCTCCTACAGTTATGTCTTTAAATAAGGAGAGGGTTACAGTCACTCTGACATTAAAGGAAAAAAACAACTTGTTAATATCAGCGCCTGTCATCTCCTAGCTTTCCATTTATCCCAGCAGATTAGTCCTGATTTGTGCCAAAGCATGGGAGAAGCATTGCAATAATTTATTTCACTTAGGGTCCCCACTAAGGCTATTCATCACATGCTGTATAAGCTATGTTCACATATCTAGGCCCTGGCAGATGATACATTGAGCAGACTTCATGTCAGGCCCATTCTTTTGTATGAGCCATATTTTTCACTTCACTTGAGGGTAGTGATTTCTAAATTTCTGTTCTGAATCCCTGAGCCTCTCAGTCCTTTTGAAATTTAGATGTAAAAAAGTTCTGACATCTACAAGCAACTTTTACAAACACACACAAAACACAATACAGGGGAAATAGTATGTTTAAAAAAATATAAAGAAATAGAAGACAAACAAACTTTACTGATGCCTAAAAGAAGGGGTGATGCAGTTAACAATAGATATTCCCAAAAGACCTCTGAGAGAGACTTTAGGTTTCTGACTATGAGATTCAAGAGAGCAGTTCAAGAAAAGCATGCAGGTAGAAAGTCCTTATAGGCAAAATCCTCCTCTGAGAGAGACTGACGTGATTCAGAAGTCACTGTCCTGTGCTACGCTCCATGTTAGAGAGCAGAACAAAACCAGACCAAACAAGCTCTGTAGGCTATATTCACGATATAGGCCCATTAGTTTCAATGCAACTGTACTACTTTGTTCTACTTAAAAGCTAGTGTCACAAAAATGCAGAAACCCCCAAATTAGAGAACAAACAGTGGTGAGTGTTGCTTAGGACATCTGAGAATGCTATTTTTCCTTTTATATTTCTTTAATTAAATATGGGATTTTTTTTCTCTCCACAAATAAATAAATGAAGTAAACTCATTGAATCACCCTTATAGGAACAGGAAATAGTAAAACTAGAAATTCTGAATGTATTTTTTAATGAAGGTGCAACAAAGAGAACTATCAAAATTTACTGCAATATTTCTTCTAGCTTTTGGTAGCAATTGTTCTGTATATTGAAAATATGAATAAGCTGAAATTATTTTTAGTATAATATTTTTTTCTTTACCGTAATTATAGTAAGTACTCATGGCTAACATTTCATTAAATCCTTTTTCTGAAAAGACAAAAATTTAAGATACAAATGCAACCCAGTAAAACTAGAGATTATTATGGTTACTACTATTATGTTATAATGTGCTTGCAAGAAAACATTTTCCTCTGAACTCACAAGGATGAAACTCATACTTTGTAGTTTGCATCTGAGATTCACTCTCCTGAATTATTTTAGGACAGGAGATATCTATCAGGTATTTTAATGATTCTAAGCATTGTGTGAAATACTACGGTGTTGCCCAGGCATGATTTATTACATGATGCTTTGTATCAGGACATAAAGTTGAAACAAAGAAATGACACAGGAAGCACCAAAATGAATTAAGTAGATTCAAATAAGCCTTTGAACTTAACCTATAAAGGTAGAACAGCATCAATCTAGTTTCAAGAAAGGCCAAAAAAAAAAAAAAAAAAAAAAAAAAAAAAAAAAAAAAAAAAAAAAAAAAAAAAAAAAAAAAAAAAAAACAGAGTCCCAGCCAAAGTTTAGGTCAGGCAGATTTGTGTCCCCTTGCCCTGGGAGAAAATCATTTACTAGAATGGTATAACCTTAACTGGCTCTTGAAACTAACAACAGAAATGTGTTATTTCAACTTGCTTTCTCCTGGAAAGTAAGGAACAGACTTTGAATATTCTACTAGAACACCCTAATTAGTCGAAAAGTTTCTGAATATAATCTAAATTTACTGTGAACAACTTCTCAGTCATGGCAGTAGAGCAGACATATGAAAACTCTGTATTACTACTTTAATGTTCATGTCACATATTTCCTAAATTCAGAAGTGGCTCTTCAGCAAAATTATTGCTTTTCATCAGCAAAAATGACAAGTTTTACATTCATATTACTGTGCCTATTAAATACTTTTACCAAAGTAGTAGGTCCAATATGGAGGAATTGGAGATGTCAAGTTCTTCTCTTGCTCTGTCAGAAACATATCTGCATTCAGGCAGAGCATTCAGCACAAGGAAGCCAGGCAGAGCGAGCCAGCACAGACTGCAGTCAGGTCTTGGTTGGAAAGCTCAAGATTGTTCTCTTAGAAGAATACACCACAGTGTGGTGCCTCCTATTCCAGATCCTCTGCAGGGTAAAATGTTCTGTTACACTCTTTCAATGAAGAATAAGCAAGGGTCACTTTCAAGTCTGCAAGTCTCTATGCACTGAAGAAGAATCCAGTTTTATAGACAACTTAACACTCATTGCTAATCACAGTCTTTTCCCCACTTGTGGTCTGCGTTTTTGTAAGCTGACTTTAAAATCTTAGGACCTAAACCCCACATCTACTTTTGATGTAAAGATCCATATATACATTCAAGGCTTGTAAAAGACTTATCTTCTGCTCAGATAAGTCAGACACAGTGCATTTCAAATTATTTCCTCCCAGTTCCACTTCCAAATTTCTCTCCTCAGAAGACAAGGGAAGGTAATTCAGGTGGTAAAGTGCAACACCACCTAGGCAAGCTGCAGAATACTGAAGGGAGAATTCAGACTGAAACCAATACCAGATATCTTGTAATTCATAAGTACAGGAAGAAAGAATATGCCTTTTTTTTTTTTTGACAACTGAGATGATTAGTAAAATAATCTTTTCTTTCTTTCCCTTCCCTTCTTGAGAGTTCCTGATGAAGGCATTTGGGCACCTTCTAATCTAATAAAAACATGTAATACGAAGCCACTAAATACATCCTTTTGCTCCTAGTACATATCATGAAATCAAAGTAAATAGATTTAAAATTCTAGCATTGCAGATTATGCAATTAGAAAGCCACTAGTAGCTCTATAGGGTATTAGAGCACTGGGCACCAAAAAGCCATTATGGAGAAATTTCTTGAACAGCTAAAAACATATTGATATTATCCTTTTATTATTCAATATTTTGTTTTGAGCTCTTTTGGCTTTTGTTCTACCTCTATGTGCAGCAGAACCAATAATAAAAAACCTTCTCTTTCAGGAATGAGAGAGGAAAAGAGACACCAGTGATTTTGTGTGACTGACATAATAAAACTTCATTTTGAACAAACAGATACTGTTACTGTTCAAGATTCCCTTTTGACTACTAATCATTTGTCTCTCCTTAAAAATTCCCACATTTTCAAGTCTCTCAAAGAATTTGGATATAGTGTCTGTTTGTACCATTTTGTTAAAAGAAGAGAGGGAAGGCAAGTGCAATACTGAGCTGGTGTAAAGTAAATTTGCTTTGTTGAAAAGATTAGGCATGTCTAACCACGTCACTTGGGGGTCCATCCCGTTTGTGGCGGGACAAAAATAATGCAGAAAAACAAGATAGTTGCTCAAGTCAACGGCGCTTTGCAAGACCAGCTGTATATCAGTACATCTAACATCAATGAGAAGAATAATCAATTAAAAGAACAATCCTCTGAAGAAACAGTTCAAAGTAAAATTTAGTTTACATCTGCTGTTAACAATTCACACAAATTGTTCAACAGGATGCAATAGGAGAGTTATCCAGGCCAGAGAATGTATTCCATATGTAGTGGACTGTTGGCCTACCTTCCCCCAAGTGAGAACACAGAGATGAATTTGGCATTGCCAGTGGTAGTAAAAGTAATGCAATTTGCTTCCCAGAAGACAGAAAAATGGTAGGAAGGGCACATACAAGTTGCATCCACATTTGCTTTCTAGATAATACAAAATACTAGTAAGGTACAAAAGTACAGGAGTAGCTGTCTCCTATTGCTGTACAATTGCTATAAACATTGCAGTAACCCAGGAGCCTGTCCCGCCTCCTCCCAGCTCCCACCCTGCCCGACCCAGCCAGGCCCAGCCCCACGACCCAGCAACCTTGTGCAAATTGTTGCTGTACAAACTCAAACCCAGCCAACGGGTATCTTCTGATGCAGTCAAATAAAGTTAAAGAGACAAATGCATACACCTGCCTTCAAAGGTGTGTCCAAACTGACGCTCGCATGCTGGAACATCAGAACCATGCTTGATACTGTGAACAGTGGACGTCCTGAGCGTCGCTCTTCGCTAGTTGCCTATGAACTGTCACGACTCAACATCGACATCCCTGCTCTCAGTGAAGTTTGTCTCCATGAGGAAGGCAGCCTTAAAGAACATGGTGGCTGTTTTACACTCTACTGGTCAGGTAAACTCACATCTGAAAGGCATCTTTCAGGAGCTGGCTTGATGATCAAAAACTCTATTGCCTCTAAACTTGAAAACTTGCTAACTGATCATTCTGATTGCATTATCTCCTTAAGCCTCCCACTACACAACAAGCAACATGCTGTTCTCTTTAGTACATATGCCCCAACCCTCCAAGCTGACACTGCCAAAAAAGACAAATTCTACACTGACCTACACCACCTTATCCAAAAGGTTCCTGCAGATGATAAGATCATTATCCTTGGTGATTTCACTGCCAGAGTAGGAAAGAACTCTGAAGCCTGGAAAGGAGTACTAGGCAAGCATGATGTTGGAAATTGCAATGATAATGGTCACCTTCTGCTAGAGTTTTGTGAGGAGAAGCAGCTTATCATCACCAACACTATCTTTCAGCAGAAAGATAGTTTGAAGACAACCTGGATGCATCCTAGATCCAAGCATTGGCACCTCATTGACTATGTCTTGGTGCAACAGAGAAATGTTTGCGATGTTTTTCATACCCGAGTGATGCCTAGTGCAGAATGTCAAACAGATCATCTCCTTGTGCATTGTAAACTTCCACTTTAAGTTCAGACCTAAACGGGGTGGCATTCTGTTGTGGTTTTTCTCTGGGTTAATTTGTTTTCACACCTCTCACACAATTATTGTTAGTTCAGAGAAGGTTTATGCAGACAAAAGAGACAGGATTTGGGGGAAATAATATGACTATTTATTACTAGTAAAATAAAAACTACTAAATAGTTAAAAACTAAAGAACTATATCTACAACAATTTTTACTTAAGTAAAAGTGCTATGTATTTACAGAAATACTCCTCTCCCCCTTTATATATCAGTCCAAGGAGGAGAAGTATTCCTTTTCTCCATTCTCGGAGTTCCAGTTCTCTCTCCAGTATTTCTGCAGTACTCTCGTCGCAGCTGGAATTCTTTCATCTCTCTCTCTCGCTCTGTGTCAGCCTCCAGGGCTGGGCCTATCTTCCTCCTGGGCTAAGACCGAAGGCTGGGGGTTACCCAGGTCCTGAAGGATTTTCTCTTCCATGGACCTGTAAGGGGACACTTGCCTACTATGGATCTTTTTCCACAGAGCTACAGGGGATAATGGCTTAAGAGTCTACCCCTATTTCCTTATGGAGGTTCCTCCCCATGGGAGAACAGTCCTTGATAGACCTCTTCAACATGGTCTAGCACGGATCCTTTACTTGGATTCCCACATCTTACCTGGGCTGTCCTTTCTCCGGTGTAAGTCTCTTTCTCAAGGTTACAAATCTTTAGCAGCAGCATGGATCCCACATACAGATTCCAGCATCCCACCTGGGCCGTCTCGCTCCAGCATGGGTTTCCCTTAGGGTCACAAAATCTTCAGCAGGACTCTGCCTCACCTCAGTCCTTCTCATGAAGTGTCAATTCTCTGGTACATCCACAAGCTCTTCTGTGAGCTGCATGGGGGTCTCCTCACTCCAACAATTTTTCACAGGTGGCAGGGATTACTTTTCAGTCTTTTCTCTGCTGAAGAGAGAGAGCGAAAGGGGAAAGAAGTAGTTCTCCCTGCTTCAAACTTTTCTTCTTTCTCCCCCGGCTACCAGTTTTGACCTTGGAGGTCCCTTATCTCTTTGCTGGAATTTCTCTGCAGCGGTTTCTGTCCAAGCAGTTAGTCTTTTAAACTTTTTTTTTTTCCTTCTCTCTCTTACAAGAGAGAAGAGAGGCTTCAGTGCCGTACCTGCCCCCGCTGGCCCAAGCTGGGGGAGGAGAGGGCCTTGACCCTTTTTGGGCCTGCCGCTCTTCTACATGGTTGCTGCTCCTAATTTTTACTGTGCAACAAGTCTTCTCTTTTGTTTTCTTAAAGATGTAATTAGCAAAGGCGTCACTGAACTTTTTGATTGGCTTTTTGTCCGGATGGGCTGGCAGGCAAAACCACGACACATTCCAAGGAGGAGACTTCAAGTTAAAAACCTTCAAACAGCTACAGTGAGAGACAGCTTCCAAGTAAATCTTCAAGCTAGACTCAAAGACCATCCCATAGATCCCTCTCCTGAAGCGCTTTAGAAACATATTAAAAATAGCATCCTACAGTCCTCTGAAGAATCCTTAAGGTTCTCTTTCAAGAAAAACAAGGAATGGTTTGATGGAAACAATCAAGAGATCCAGGAATTGTTGATAAAGAAGAGAACTGCTCACCAAGCACCCCTTGCTCAGCCATCTTGTCATGTAAGAAAAGCAGCCTTTCATCTTGCATGCAGGAAAATCCAACAGAAACTTCAAGACATCCAGAAAAAGTGATGGATCAGTCTAGCATAAAAGATTCAATTATGTGCAGACTCGGGTGATTACAGAGGATTCCATGAGACCTTGAAAGCAGTGCACATAACTACACACCAGGTTCAAAGCCCTTTATTTAGTGCAGATGCTTCTCATAGGTAAAACTTCCATTCTGAATGGTCTGAAGATTTTCAGACTCTTCAGTACGAACCGTGTAGTTCAAGACTCAGTAATGCAGTACATTTCACAACAACCAGTGAAAAATGAATTGGATACTGCCCCCACTATGGGAGAAATTCTTAAAACCATACCACAGGTGAAAACTGGCAAGGCAGTTTTGTGTTGATGGAAGTCTGGAAGCATGGAGGCCAAGCACTCCATGCTAAATTTCACGAGTTCATGGTGCATTGTTGGGAATGAGGTGAACTACCATCAGATCTTTGTGATGCAGTCATCATCACTCTGAAGAATAAAGGAGATAAATCAGACTGTTCAAATTACAAAGGTATTACTTTGCTCTCCATTGCTGGTAAAATCCTTGCAAGAATTCTTTTGAACAGATTAATACCTGCCATATCAGAAGAACTTCTACCTGAAAGCCAGTGTGGTTTCAGAGCCAATAGGAGCACCACAGACATGGTATTTGTTCTCACGCAACTGCAAGAGAAGTGTAGGGAACAGAACAAAAGTCTCTGTGTAACCATTTGTTGATCTCACCAAGGCTTTTGAAACTGTGAGCAGAAAAGGTCTGTGGCAGGTTTTGGAACATTTAGGATGTCCCCCAGAGTTCCTCAAAATGATCATTTTGCTTCATGAGGACCAGTGTGGCCAAGTCAGTATTGCACTTTCTGAGCCCTTTCTAATAAGCAATGATGTGAAGCAAGGCTGTGTTCTTGCATCAGTTCTATTCACAATCTTTTTAGCATGATGCTCCAAAGGGCCACGGCAGACCTTGATGAAGAAAACAGTATCTACATTCGATATTGTACCAATGGAAGCCTTTTCGACCTAAGGTTACTGAAGGCCCACATTAAGACCTCAAATCATCTTATCTGTGAGCTGCTTTTGCTGACACCGCCACCCTCATTGCCCACACAGAGGCAGCTCTGCAGCGTTTAATATCCTGCTTTGCAGAGGCTGCTGAGCTTTTTGGGCTGGAAGTCAACTTGAAGAAGACAGAAGTTTTCTACCAACCTGCACCTTAGGAAGTCTTTCATCATCCCCATATCATCACTGGTGAATCAGAGCTCAAGTCAGTTCAGTAGTTTTATTATTTGGGAAGCATCATCTCGGACGGTAAAATTGACCAAGAGATAGACAATAGGTTAGTAAAGGCATACAAAGCCTTTGGTAAACTCCATAAAAGAGTTTGGTGTAATAAATACCTGAAGAAAAGTACACAGATTAGTGTTTACAGCACTCCCTCCATACAATCCTAAACATCCACTGGACTGACTATGTGACCAACAGCTCTGTCCTTGAGCAGGCAGCAGTCCCAAGCATTGAGGCCATGCTGCTGAGAACTCAGCTGCGCTGGGCAGGGCACGTCTCCAGGATGCAGGACCATCGCCTCCCTAAGATCGTGCTCTATGGGGAACTTGCCACTGGCTGCTGCAAGAGAGGAGCCCCGAAGAGGAGATACAAGGACTGCCTGAAACAATCCCTCAGCCTTGACTATATTGATCACCACCGCTGGTCTACCCTGGCCTCCAATCCTCCTCCTGTCTATAAGGCTGCTGCTTCTGTTGAGAACACAAGCAGGATCACTCTCGAGGAGAAAAGACAACACAGAAAGAACCATGTCTTGCCGATACTGCCTAAGGAGACTTTACGCTGTGCCTTTTACAGCCAGACTTGCCTATCTCACGTTGGCTTTTTCAGCCATCAGCGTCCTTGCAGCAAGCATGGGTAGAGCCTTTCCCAATCTTCGTTCGCAAAGCCTAGCCATGATGATGAACCAGGAGCTCTACAATGATGCAGAATACTACTGTCAACTGCAGTATCTTATTTCTTTCCTAGTATGTTGCTTCCCTCTGAGTAACATCCCTACAGCTGGAGGAATGTTTAAATAAAAAAAGAAAAACACTAATTTCCACCAGTCTCATATAATAATTTAATATTGGATATAATTTACATCAGTTTAACTCCTTATGTAGCAGAATGTACATCAATAAGCTTTTAGATTCCAGATTTAAAAACTGATGTACCATATTTTTTTGTAAAAGATTGAACAAAGAAGAGGCATACAATGTGAAGGACTACGTAGAGACCTTAGAAAACATATATATTTGAATTAAGGAGTTTACCACACTAGTGAATCTTCATTCATCTGCATTAAATATATTTGGATATTTGTTGATACGCTGGTACAAAAAATTACCCATTATCAGTTGCTATCTACCAACACTATCTGTGACTTAATGTGCACATGCAAGTTACAAGATGTATCTGAATTACATTTACAATAATTAAAAGAGATTATATGCTTGCAAGATGCAGTTGTGATTGCAGCAAAATATATAGGGTTTTGTGCATATAAGTGATGCAAAACAAAGATATTTATTGACTTAAAGGGCATATATAATTGTATACAAGAGAAAGGACTTTACCTACAACTAAGTAAGAAGTAGGTACATCATTTGAAATTAAATAAGTTTATGATTGCAGTAATGACAAACAGATTTTAGAACTTTTCTTTCTTCACATTATCAAGAGAAGTTTGGATCTTGGAAAAAATTTTGTAGAGTCCCTTTCTGCAAGTAAATAGTGTAAGTAAACATTGCATGAATGTTTGCAGCACTGATGCAGAAGTGATTCATGTCTAAATACAGACACTTGCCCTTGATATTCTATGTATTTTCCTTCAAAATTAATGTCAACTCTTTGCTTTATACCAAGTGTGATGATGGCTTCTTGTTTGGTTTCTTGAGCCCTCAGGAGTCTCTGTGGCCTTGTGGGTTGTGCTGTCCCAGCATACAGTGACTTGTAATTTGCTAGTCTTTGCTGTAGATTCAGTGGAGTGCAAAGACATCCACAGCTGATGCAAGAAACGATGGGTTCTGTCTGGCATTTTCACAGCAGCCCACTCACTTTCTCTTAAAGAGAAAAATCATAAAACTCTAACCTGGATGAAGAAAAAAAAAACCTGCTCCAGGAAAAATAAGAAATGTTTTCATTTTGGTACTAACCTCTGATTCTTTTTTGTTGTGGTGATGGTAAGTTTTGTTGTTTATTTGTTTGGTTTGCTTTTTGAAAAGTCATAAATTCTCAGGCATTGAATTTTTGTTGCTTTTTTCCTTGCTTTTTTCTGAACATCTGAATTTAAGCAAGGTTTTAGTAGATTCTTTATCCTTAGAAATTGAAATACTTAGAGACCTATCCAACTTTGGCATAATTGGTGGTCTGGTACATTCTTAAGGCATGTGAATCTGGATTTTATTGTAACTACCATAAAGTCAGGTTGTATTGGGAGCCTTGGAGTGTTCTTGGTAGGGATAGGGGAGCCATGGCTTTCGCATTTGTTGTAGATGCTGTTCTTTCCATGCAGTTTACGGTGACATTGACTTAAAATCATTTATACAGATTAACTTTGGTCATCTACCTAGCTCTGATAATCCTTTTGTGTTTAGATTAGATCTATAAAACCTCCAGATCTGTTTAATAGCTCTATGTTCCTAGTATACTCTCTCCTAAATGGTCAGAACTGTACAGAGTTGCTTTAAGTCAGTGAAGCACTGCTGAGGCTGGTTGAGAAATGCAAGAGCTGAGTTTCTTGCTTATCTTGCACCTGGCTAAAGCAGGCCCTCAAAACTGAGGGGTGTCTGGGGTGAAGCAGAGGTCTCACGCACCACTGTTGCTTCAGTGAGGCACAGAAGAGCACCACACCTCTGTAGCAGCCAATAGATACGCTCCCCTGCCTGTGCAAAAGCGAAAGGGTTAAAAGCCAGGGTCACTGAGAAGATAAGGATGCATGCAAAGACCCTCTGAGGATGGTCAGAGAGCCTCTACTGCCACCTCAGTGCCTGGAGGAAGATCGAAGTCTGGCTCTTTGTCAGTGGTGAGTTCTGACTGAAAGTAACTGAGATCCTCACGAAGCCCCATCAACACATTAACTTCCATATCCATTGGGATGCAAATGAAGGAAAATGTGTCATGTGATCCATGTATGACCTATCACCAAACCCCACCTATAGCACATGATTGTCCCATCCCCAAAATTTCTAGCATAAAAGGGGCACTTCAGAGCAGAAAGGGTAGGAGCAGGAAAGCACTTCTGCCGGTTCCAACTGGAATGCAATAGGGTTTATTTTCTGATGAATTCCTATACCTATTTTGCAGTATACACTATGGGAAAGAGTAGGTACCAGTTTCTGATAGCTAGCAGTCATAACAATCAATGCAGACCAGGAGATAAACAGTATATTAACTGTCAAAAAAAGATTAAAAGAACAGTAAAGAGGACTCCCTGCAAAAAGAGAGCAGGAGGAGAGAGGCAAAGAAAATTAAAGCACAGCCGAGATAGAGAGGAAAATTAGAGGAGGAAGAATAGCTTGTGGATTCTTGTTTAAAGCATGCAGACATATAATAAAGCCTGAGAAATGGGTTGTTATAATTCAGATGTTTTCATGATAATTTAGAGGACAAGTTCAGCTCACACCTGTGAAAGGGGGGAAATGAGTGTGAAATTACTTTCATATCTAGGGTAGGAGGAAATGCAGATATTGCCAATGCTTCAGTAAATCTCTGTTTAGGTAAACAATTGTGATGATGTTATTTTCTAAAATGCATTTTCTAAATCTCTATCTCATCCTCATTAAGGCTGAGAAACAAAAAAGGTGAGTAAGATAATTATCTTGTATATATTCTGCAAGATCAACATGCATTTCACATTTTGCAACTCACTTATTCCTGAAGTCTGAGTCATTACAAAGAAACTCAGGGCTGTTATATAAGCAACATAGTACTATTTTACTCATTTGAATATTTGATTTGACCTAGGTCATAATCCAGATTACACAAATAAAAAATGATGTTTCTATATTGATCTCAGTAGGTAGCTGATGAAATTGGATGAATCTACAAGAAGAAAAAAATGTAGTCACTCCTCTGGTCTTCATGAAATGTTTAGGCTTTCTTATTAGACATATTTATGTCCAAATCTTGGCCTAGGTGGTCCACTGTGGAGTTCCACAAGACTAACAGAATAAATATCATTTTATCTATTTTAATTGCCATCAGCAACAACTTCTCTTACCCAATTTCTAATTTTTTAAACTCTGTTTCCTATTGTTCTGACAGAAATAAAACTAGTTTTTTTGTTATTTTACTTAATAGTTTTGCTAAATTTTTTTAGACCTTCTTTTGCTTGATAACCATCTGCTAATAACTTATAACTAATAACCATCTGCTGCTGATATCCACAGCAAAACTGCAAAACTCTTGTATCAGTCTAAATTGCAAATCTGATATACAACTGCAAATAATAAACCCTACAAAAGCTAAGCCTGTAATTATGAACTTAAATAAATAAATAAATAAATAAATAATAACCACGTATTGCAAAAATACTCATCTGACAGCAGTGATGTTTCTGTTGTCTCGGTCACTTCAGATTAGTGGAGGACTAACCACTTTACTGCCAGATAACTTTTTTATATGTACTGCTGATCCCAAGAAATTTTTCAGTATTGCAGCGGATAGTCCTTAATGTATGCAATGTTAATATTATAGCTTTATAGTGCTACAGCAGAGAAAACCTACACCTCTGTTACTGAGCATGGTGATTTGTACTCATCCACTGCACACTAAACTACTGCATTCACCGGCGTAATTTTTTCCTTAAAAATCAAGACCACATTACGTACTCATAAAATTAACAAGTAATGTGCTGATAAGTAGCTTGGAGGCAAACAGGGATCATATGAGCTAAGTGATGCTGTCACCATATGAAATAAAATGTTTTCTTCAAATGTCAGGGCATATATAGTATCATGAAGAAGGTGAGCTTGTTTGTTCCACAGAAGAGCAATGTGCCTGACATAGTATTTCAACAGATAAAATCTAAATGTATACATACAAAAAACTCATGGTAATTAGATATATATTTATATATGTATTTGAATGCAGAACCAATCCATTGACTGTGCAGATTGACACTGAAGACAATTGAATTACAGGGAAAGTTTTCCCAATTCTGGCCTTTGTAAGATGAGTATTGTAGAGCAGTAGGTGTTCTGTGTATGTACATGGATTTCTGTCTTTTGCTAGTATGTCATGGAGGACTTAGGAAGAAACAATGTCAGCCCAAAGGAGATAGTCTTTAAAAAACTTCTTACAAAATAATACACTAGTTCTTTCACCAATATTTCCCCTATGACTAAGAAAAAAACCAAAAATGCAAAAAAGAGAAGCCATGTCCTGAAGAACCCATGAACATCAAGTAAAAACAAAATGTATTTTTGTGCACTTCAGGAAAGTAAGATATTTTAACTACTCAGAACTGATTTATATTCAACAAGAGTAACCCTACAGATATATTTAAATCCTTACAGGGTAAAGATAAATAATACAAGCTTAAATTATGTATGTATTTTGCCTGTGGTTTCTGTGCCCTCAAAATTGTCTGCTGTAAAATTTACCTAAACAGTGAACAATTATAATGTCCTGCTAGAAATCATCTGGAGGTCAGAGCTAAAAAAAACTCTAAATATTCGATTTTGCACCTCTGGAACAAGTTGACCTGAAAATAGAACTACTAAAATTTAATTTCTTGGAGGATATTATAATTTTAATAAAACATGAAAATTTCAAATGCTTGTTTTTTAAACAAATTGGTAATTTGTAATTTTGTCCTGAAGCAATGGAGTGATTATCCCACAAGTTCAATACCATTCAAAATATGCCCTTAAAACTGTATTGTTATAACATGGTTCAGTTTCATTTTTTTTTAATATTTGCTACACAAGACAATGATTAGAAATATATATATATGCAAGCCAGTATCTTCGCAGTACTGAGACAAAGGGCTATCGTGTGTCTTCATGTAATAGAATACAGAAACTAAAAGTACTTTAATCTCAGCCCATTTACAGTTGCAGTACCTGCAATAATCACATTTGATCTGCAAGATTTATAGCAAGTAAAAGTGTGTTTGTTCACATGAATGTATGTCTGTGAGCATTTGTGTGTACAAATTTCCTTTCACTGTCCATCAGTGTTGTTACGTTACTGTAAAGACCTCGATGACTGCAAAAGTCCTTAAAAGTATTTCTAACAGGGAGTGCAAAACATTTCTTAAGCTCAAAATGTCAGCACTGAGCATGCTTTTATTCTCGCACTTATGTATCAAAGAGATCTCTGATTTTCTTATTCATTCTTAATTAACGAGATGAGGTACAAAACCAGCTCGTTGATATTAATGCATAAAATGTATATTGTGTGTGATGGTTTTAGTCTAGGCCTTCCTGGAGACCAGTTTGTAACCAAGGAAGTAGCCAAGTACCCAGTATTCCATACAATTTTTACGTAAACCAGAGTATAAATAAGTCGGAGATTAGAGACCTCGCTCTCTTCTCTTCCGGTGAGGTTTGGGAACAGTGGGTCCCTGCGTTGGTCTCTCTTATCTAAGGCTGAGGCCTGCAGAGTCCACCGTCCTACCACGTGGAGGTTTGGAGAGTGCTGGCTGTGACTGCCGATCCTGCTGTTCTAAGGGACGTGGTGAGATCTGTTTTGTTAGTTATTAGTATAGTTTGATCTAGTGTACCTGTTCGGTGTCCCTTTTGTTCCTTTTCGTCCCCTTTTTTTTCCCCTTTCCCTATCCCTTCGGGGGGGGGTGGACCCCCTTTTACTGTGTATATAGCATCTTAACTGTACATAATTGAAATTTATGTAAATATAGATATATTTTTATATAAGCAGCTTGACTTTGGGTTCTTTAATTTTTATAGTTTCTTTTTCCTTTAACTTAAGGGAAGAAAGGAGGGGGAAAGGGGGCTGCTGTCATAACTTTCGGGCATTTGGCAGGGAGCCAAGTCCAAACCGTCACAATTGTGGCATAATGAACACCTCAATATAAATTATTTGCATATTTTCATCTAAATATCACAATGAGAAAACTCATGCACAAATGTTTAGAACCTTATCTTTAATTCCCATGCAAAATGAGTTTGGAGTGTATTATTTCTAGAATATGGGTTGATATTTAGAAAAATATAATCCGTTAAACAAGAAAATAAACTACAATGCCAAGAAACACATTTTACTGCCATTAATCTGAAATAAAAATATAAACTGACTAACTATTCAGACTGAAACTAAATAAAATCTAAGGAGAAAGCACGTCACATGTCAATATATAACACAGCAATCTTAAAAGAAGTATGCAGATGTTAAGCTGGAAGGTCAAAGGAAACTTAATAGTAAGACAATGTTATCACACATGAAATCATATCACAAATATGAAATAAACTTCATTAATTACATCAGTGAAAAGATACAATTAGAAGACAGCAGAACAAACTTTTAACTGTATCTATATCCCCAGAGAAAACTTCTCTCCAAATTTTAACTGTGTGTCTTACCTACCGGAACTCAGACTTGAATTCCAAAGTGCCATCTTGGAAAAAAAAAAAAAAAAGAGGAAGCAGAATCCTGATCCTGATCTGCACCTAATCAACAGCAATGTTATTACTGCAGCACACATGACAAAAAAAATCATGTAAGGATGCATTTATTATTAATTCTCACTCCGTGGAAGAAAATTATCTTAGCCAGAAATGAAAGGAGAAAAATACAAGTTGTGCAAACAAATCCATTGAAAAGGTGTATAGATTAAAATAACTGCATCCAAGTGACTTTTCTGGCAGCCTCCTCTTTTATCACAAACACTTCTCCTTTTGCTAAATTACCAAAAAAGATAGCAAAGTTTTCACTCATCTGACAAAGTTTCTTCCAATGTGTTCATGTATTTACAAGAGAACAGTATACAGGCCCTACACATTGACCTCTACAAACATTGACTAACTAAGACATCACCGCCGACTTTCTCTGTAGAATACTTTTTCTTCAAAGAAGAAAAACTTCTTCCACTACCCAAAGTGTTCACTCTCAGGCTTTGATTACAGAATCTTCCAATAGCATAGAGTATGTAATATTCCTCTCCAAAATCAGAAAGCCAATGCAATTACATTCACAGTTTCAATAGCATGGGGAATTACTCCTCTGAAAAGCAGCAGGTTTAGAGTTACAGATCTGACTTGTCAGCCTCCTCACTGACCTGAATTTTCCTCAGTCTTTCTCCCTGGTGCTTCTGCAAATAGCCATAGATTACTCTGGCACAGAAGCTCTAGAATACAAAGATCAAGCCTCAGGTACTGAAATTTTTCAGGCGCATCACTGAGGTATGACTGTCCACTGTTAATTCACACAGGGAAAGTCAAAAGAAAATTACTCCAGAAAACTTAGATTATGTCTTTGATGACTCCTTATTCTGCATGACATCTTTTAATTAAAGAAAACAGTATGTAGAGAGATGACAGAGTCAGATATAAATCAATACTTGTAAAGTCTCTCTTTTTCAAGTAAGACAACCTAAAATAAATAAGCCGTAACCTGAGAAGTCCCAAAACATCTAAGAAATACACAGCACCAAAGGTTCATAGCTGCCTCTTAGGACCCTAGGTATGTCAACACGAATCCTGAAAATTCTGGCCATAAGAAAGAAGAAGAGTCCTGGACTTATTGGAATTTTGATTATTTTCTGCTCATGAAGAACTTGTTTTGTCAGAAAACTGGAAGCACGTTCTGGACTGAGGTACAGATTTCTCAGAAATACTCCTTAATTTTCCAAGGAATAAATATGTTCCAAGTATTTTGATAAAAGACAAAGCATTCGGTCATGCTGACCTCAATTTCCTTCTCTTTTATTGAATGACTTAAATTACAAATACTATAGCAAATTAATGGCAATGTTTAGTCATCAAAAACAGATGCAAGGTTTTGATTATTAAGAATGTAAACATTTTAACTTACTGCTTTTCTGAGTGCCAGGCATTACATCCCTAGTTAAAGAACTTTTACCATATCTATCCTTGAAATCAGGAAAAATATACACTACATCAGATTCAAATTCTTTTGGAATTAGGAGTTATCCAGTCATTAATATGTGCTGCACCACAAAATTACATATGATCAGCCTTCACTTTTATTTTGTGGAAGTAATCAGCAGGTAAGTTTATTGATCCATAAGAAACTTATCCTCCTGAGCAATGTATAAAGGGTAGAGAGTTAAGTATGTAGCTGTGTAATTAACTTACAATTATGTAAGCAAAAAAAGCATAATTTAACATTATTAATAGGTTAAAAATTGTGAGGAATTTTCTGGCATTTAATTAACATTTGCCAAGACAGTCTACAGAAAATTAAATATCAATTAATAAAAATAGTGACATTTAGTTAGATATTCTATTAGTTGTCACAATTATTAACTCAATATAGCTGGCTTCTAAACATCCAATTAAAAGCCTGAATATTTGTTACAATTTTTATGTGTGAAAATCTAATTATATTTCTGTCCTATAATTTAAACTAGATTACACTTCATCATTCCTATTAAGTCTCACTAAATGCTCTTTTAACTGTCAGTTGATCCCTAATTGCCATCACTGTCATAAAACCACAGACATTTCTTACCTTTCATGGATAGGTGAACAATTTGATTTATTGTATTCACCATTTACTGCACTTGAACATCACAGCCTGCTTCCTGTGCTCTGTTTGAGGCTTGCCCTGGGCTAGCATGTCCTCATGAATCTAATTCCTAAACGGTTTGAAGGACAAAGTTGGCCTTTCAGACCCAAAAAACTGAGCGTGAGTGAAGATCAGTGACTTGAAGAACAATCAAGAGCTAGAACTGGTGCAGTGTTGCTAAACTGGAGAGACACTGTTGCATGTCAGGAACATCTGAAGAAGCTCTGACCCAGAGTTTCCTTTCACAGAGGACTGAAACAGAATTCACTTATAAAAGAGATCAGAATATGCCAAACATAACCCTTCAGATAATATGCCTGGATGCCTGGGGTTTTATTTAGAAAAATAATTTAGGAAATGAACAATAATGTAATTCAAAAGTACCTAAATTAGGCCTACATTGTCAACCCAACCAACAATTATTAGAGATATCAACATATAACATGTGACTTTCCCCATACTTGATTTTTTTAAAGAGGAGAAATTAATGTCATGCATAAATAAGGACACAAAACCCCATTTTCATCTCATGTGATAAAGTCCATACCCATCCCTAGTATAAATAAGAAATTAGGTTTCTTACACTTTGCATATGACTATGTATCAAACCAATGAAAATAAAGAGCTCACCCTTATCAGGCACAGATTTCCTGGAAGCTCTTCTGTCACATAAAGATAAAAGCCATAAGTATTACCTTTAGCTTAGCTCAATCAAGCAGTAACAGTTCCACATATCTATTATATAAAGAAACCAAAGCCTCAGTATTAACTCTGAAACAGGTTTGGTTTTTTTTTTTCATTGTACAAAGGAGGAAGAATTAGAGGAGTACTTTTTAAATAGATACTCATTTTATCCTTTATATCAACCTGAAAGAGTCTCTGGCATCTGCCCTCACTGGTAGGAATAGCCATAGTTATCAGCAGACTGGACATTCCCTATCTACAATTGAGCTGCCCTATTTCCTAATTTCAAATCTGCATTTTAGTAATATTCTAATCAATATCTATTTGCAAATTGTTGGGATCATTGCCTGGAGATCATGGCACCAGATGCAACTGCAGTACCTCTTGAAAACTTTTCAGCCGCACAATAGCTTTACAGTACAGAAATTATAGTAATCTGTCATCCATCACTGTATTTCCCTTAGCTAATTGTATTACTGAGCAAATCCTGTGCGTACAAACCTTACAAGAGTAAGCATTAACAATGTTAAAATCAATATTCTCTTTTCCAGTCATCTTCTTCCCTTTTTTTTCCAGAATCTAAACCTAAACTGCTAAAGTTATTTGAAGGTCTTTCCCTTACTGTTTTCACGGGACTTTTTTTCTCTGGTTTTGTTTGTTTGTTTGATTTTGTTTGTTTGTTTGTTTGTTTTTCTCCTCTTCATCCTCTAAAAAGGATACATCAGCAGAATGCTTGATACATATTCCCGGAGTCTTCTTACTGATGACTGGTAAAAACTGTCACAATATTGCATTCTTGGTTATCTGTGTGGGGAAATCTAAGATAGATACAAATTCCCATTGCATAGAATTTCTATATTTTAACAATATTTATCTGGGGTCCATCTAATTTTGATTGTGTGAGTAATGTACAGACAGAATCGTAAACACCCAGTACAAAGGAAACCTTCAACCCTGACTGCAGTCAATAACTATCAATATGTTGCCAGAATGACTTGATTTCACCTGTCCAGACATTTTGATCAATCTGAACACTTATTAATGCTGCCAGGCAGCAATTTCTGATTCATTTGCTCTGTCAGGTGACGTAGATGAATAAATTGCGTGAGACAAGTCACCTTCTCCTATATCCTTGCTCAGACAAAATTACCACATTTGAGTAGAAAAGTAATTTCAAAATATTTTTCAGTGCTTTTAAAATAAAAGTGTTAATTTTAATTAAGAAATTATTTTGCAAATTTGGAAAGATAGGAAATGCATGAAAGTGATAAGATCAAGCAGGACTGAAGGAAAAAAGAGATGATAAAAAGGCCTGTTGGATCCTACCCTCACTCTTTAAGCTGTGGTCTTGGGTATGCAAAGCCTGGTAGCTCTTTGTTGCATTATGCTCTCTCCATTTTGCTGCCAATTAATACAGTTTTTAAAACCTGATTATTAGAGAGAGATGCCTCTACCTGAATGAAGGTGTAAATGAGACTATATGCTGAAGTCAATAGCTCAGACTTTGTTTAACAGTAAATATTATGTAGAGAGAGAGAGAAAGAGATATAAAATGGGGTGGGGGTGAGAAAGAGAGTGAGAGAGAGACAAATTAAGTAGAAAGATGGTCAGCACCCTGTGGATCTGGATGATGTCCCATTGGTCCTCTTTACCCTGGCTTCTCGATGGTGGGGGTCTCAAGGTTGTTCAAAACTTTTTAGTATTTATACATTTTAGCAAACAAAGGATTTTTGGCTACAAAGTTCTCTTATTCTGTTAATTAAATTAATCCCTTGCCTCCAATGTTAATTAGTCCCATCCTCAGTCTCTCTCTTCTTTGGAGTCAGTGGGCCTCAGGTCTCAAATCACTGGCCTATGGCCTCCCTGCACTGGACCCAACCAGAGCCAACCTTCAACACAGTTACTGAGCTGGCCTGCTCCATGGACTCCTCGCACCATGGCCATGGGCTTCAGGCCTTGCTGGCCCCAGTAGGCTGCTGGCAGTTTCAGTCCAGAGCAGTGCTTTGCCTCCATGGGATGTTCACACACCTAAGCCCTATGTGACCTCTCCCTTGCCCAGGATGCCCTGGCCAGGCTCCAACGCCCTGGAATGTCCCAGGCTGTGATGTGATCACAGTTGGCGTCGAGACTGCCACCAGACCCGGGTCACTCTGAGTTCCCTGCTCCAGCCTCCATTGCTTGCCCTGGCTGAATTGGAAAGTGTCTTAGCACGAATGCTGTGTAACCTCTAGTACTTTTGAAAAAAGTGCTTCTAAATCTAGGGAAGACAACTAAAAGTCTGATTCTCCATTCAAATTTATTTATTTATTTATTTCTCATTAACGCAGTAAAGACTGTCCAAATCAGTATTTTTTATCAATAAGATTTTAATGATCCCAGGGTCTTAATTTAGAAAGGATTGCAAAAAAGTGCACTGAAGTATTGAAGTAAATTTGAGGCTTTTATGATTGGCAGTGTTATTTGTTATAATGTAAACACACAACAGAGTTGGACACAAAATCTGCACATTAAATTAAATAACTACGTTTAGTTATGTGATTATTTACTGCAACATTCCAACACACCATAGCTTGTGCTGTAATATCATCTAAAGTTCATGGCTATGTCCTATTGTGATGTTCAAACGCATAATCATGAAAAGTACAGTCTATCACCAAAATGTTTAGAGTTTAATTTATGTGTTCAGTTAGATATTTCTGATTTATTTTATTTCAGTGATATGGCTTACTGTATCCTTTACACTAAACAATTGCAATATGAGAGATTGCTGTGCATAATGAAATAGATAATAACTCAGCCAAACTGAAAGATAAGGAATCTGATATGTCTCTACTTTGTCTGGGGCATAAAGTGTTGAAAAGAAACATGTTTTATCCCTACTTTATTGTAAATTCAAAATTTCAATGTTTCCAAGAGTGTCAGATGCTGCATGCCATAATTAAAGTGAAAAATTATAAAGCATGAATCAAAGCACAGCTATACAAACGAGAATCTATTTACTTCCTTCCTTAGGCTTTGGATTTTGTCTCAAATAATTTAATATGAGGATATTTCAAAAAATGGAGACTTGTTTGGTATGAAGAGGGCTGAGCAGAGTTAGACTCCCATGTGTTGTGCTCTATGATTGGAAAGATTTGAAGGATCGAAGTGGTAACTTGAAGGATCACAAGGCATGGTAACAGAGGAAAATGGGAACTGTCTAAGGACTTCTAAAGGATTGACTAAGATGACTTCATAGATGTTAACCACTCTGCAGGCATGCGATAATTGCAGCATCACAGTTCTTGAGAGAAAATTGCAAGCTATTGCCCTGTCTTTCTAGGATCACATAGGATATGTGGTCTAATACAGCAAGTGAAATCAGAGAGTGATACTTGCTGATGTAAAAGCCCACAAATTAAAAAATAATATATGTGTGTGAGACTAAACATGCATATGTGTGCACAATTCTGTAGGGTTAATTAACAGCATTTTATAAAAATGTGAATCTTCCTGTCTCAATAATATCTAAAGACATCACGTGCATTATGATGTTGTTAATAAAGGACTACATTTTTAATTCTCAGAAATGTTTCTGTGGAAATGCTTTTCAGAGAAAATTTATTGCGTTTAACTACAGCTGTAAATTTGCTCCCCCATACTATAAATTTCCTTTAAATGTTTAATGGTTTATAACTGTAATTATTCTTGTGTGTCAACATTAAACTTTTAAAAGTTTAATTTGGAGACTATTCGAAGAAACTAATCTTTTTTACAGCCTCATAAATAGTCCTCTGATGAAATGAGCAAAGGCTCAGCATCTGCCCGAGGTGAATACAAACGACACTATGTAGTACCTCACTTGCAAAAATGGAGCAAATGCTTTGATGTCTCAAGTGATCAGCTAATACTAAGCGCAGCAGCAGTGAATAGTGATACATCACTAGATAGATAAACACGGTCCACTCAAGCTTTATCACCATTTACTATGAAAGATTTCCTCTGGAGAATCAAGGATGATGCAGAAAAGAAAAAGAAGGTCAATACTCACAAAACTGAGATCCTGCACCACAGATTATAAAAAGAATGCCAAGTCAGCAGCTGAGCTTCAGAAATAGTACATCTATTTTAGCTAGCTGACTTGAATTACGGTTAAGAAAAAAATATATGAATAGCAAATATACTATGCAGTCAGGAACTGTACATGGTCTGATGTCGTGCCTAATTTCAGGAAAATATACACTGGATATTGCAATTAAGAAATTCTAAAACCAAGAGGGTAGAGAAAGGCAAAGGCAAGAGAAATGTAATTAGAACCTGTTTTTCCTTTCAGCAAAAATTTGTTTAGGGTCTGACATTGGTTGCCCTGAGCAGATCTGATCCTGACTGCTAACTACAATCCAGTGAAGGGCACAGATACTTGGAAGAACCAGCACAGAATTATCACGGTGGCCAGGAAGACAACCACCAACTTTCCTCAACATTACAACAAAGTGATGTGGACATACTTCAGGACATGCAACACTTTAGTGAAACACACTATTTAAAAAGCAGGAATTGCTATTCTCTATAAAATCTGGAGAATTTCATATTGTTTAAACAGTTTAAATAGATAATTCCTATTGTATTACATATGCATACATATTCATATAATTCCTAAATTAATTCCTAAATGAGGTGCTGAACATGGCAATCACCTCTCAAAAAGTAGTCATCAACTCAAAATATTCATGGAATTGGATAAAAGAAGAAATCCTGATGTGTTTAGAATTCACTGAGGTGCACAGTAGGTTGTATTATTTCTGTTATTATACCAACAAATTTCAGATACAGGAACCATGAAAAGCAGGTCTAAAATTTTAGTCTAAATTTTGAAAGTTCTGAACTGACTGAAAGTATATATTCCTGAGGATAGAACTTCCTGTGAGTGATGCTTCCTGGTCTCTTTCTTAAAAAACAAAGCACAGAACAAAAATTTGGGTCTAAGCATAAGCCTCTTTTCTTGTATTTGATTCTGATTGAAGAATATTTTAGTCTGGTTAATGTATTTAATAACCCAAATTTTGTCTTTTCACGTTTTACTTGTGGAAATTATGCACAAATAATATGTTATAAATCCTCTCTTACTGGAGAGGATTTCTCTGCAGACTATTATAAGTTAGAGGTCAGACAGAACAAATAGGTGGCTGCCTGCCATGGTTGAAAGTGAGGACAATGAAAAAAAGATTGCAAGTGCAAAATTTTTCTTAGATATATTTTATTATGCATCTAAAAATTCCTAATGAAAAGTCAAGAAATTTTTTTTTCTGCTACAAAAGAGGTCAGTAGTGAAGAAACAAGCTGCACAGAAACAGAAGCAGAATCACATTCCTGTTCCTCCATCATACTCCAATGAGTGAAACATATTTGTAAACTAACAGATTGACACAACCGCATCAGTTTTGTACTGCTAATTTGAGTAAAAACGCCTGAATCATTTGATTAGTTTAGTTCATAATTTCACTCAAGAAAAAAATCAGAAGTGAAAAACAATCCACTAACAACTGTTATCTTAACTGTCCTGTTGTCTTTTCTGGATGGTAACAAGAGATAAGAGAGGGAGAGCCATAACTGAGTTACAAGAGATAAGAGAGGGAAGAGCCAGCATGTATCCTCCTTGACCACAGTTCCCAGGATGCTGCAGAGGCGTATCTACTGGCATCACAGCAATTCCAAAACCTCGCTAAAATAATGGACTGACACCTAGATAATAAATCTATGGTAATCCACAGGTATTGTTTAGAAAAAACAGGAGAGAAAACACCCTCACTGAAAGACAACCTTATCACATATTAACCTCCAATTATTTCATAATCTTTGAGCATTTAAAGCAGTTCATGGTGTCAACTATGGAAACAAAATTAAACACACAGTAATTTTTCATCAGGGTGAGGTCTGGTGTGATATCCTGTTGGATGTTGCAATCCATGGAACAGAGATGTGCACTATGAGACAGAAGTGATTCAAATAGGGAATGAATACTGCAACCTCCTCAAATGAGTATTTCTTTTTAAAATGTAGTCTTGACACATCGATAGTGTCTTTTTGTGTGATGTATTAACTAGGTAAAAAGATCAGAAGGAAAAAATGAGAGGAGACAAAAAAGGTAGAGTGCTTAGATTAAAGGCATGCTCTGTAAGTGCAAAGTATTTTGCATCAGTGTATACTTTATTATTTATCGTAGGAATAAGCAGACGTAAAAGAGACTTGAATCAGAAAGGATATGCAGAAAAAAAAATTTTCTTCCCCAAACAAACTAATTGAACCAAAAACTCTGTAATTGCTGCTAATCTTAACACTTTAGATACTGCAACATTGTAATAACTTGGAGTTGTCACTTATCCATCTGAAGAAGCCAATTATTTGTGGAGTACCTCCTCTCTTTCATAGTTTTTGAATCTTACTAACAGTGCTCATCTATGGGTGCTTCTCCAATGTAATCTCTGCTATCTCCTAGTTCAGAGACTTTTAGTTAATATACTCTGCTTTTAACAAGAGCAGCAAAATGACTGAGTAAAATAATGGGAAAAAATGTCTTTACGTGTTTCCTTACTTCTTACTTCTGTTTCCCGTGGGGGGACAAGAGCTCTTTTTTCACACAGCTTATACCACTCATTCACAGAGTGCATGCAATAGAAAGCAGTTTAATAATTAAAAGCAAAAAAAAATAAATTAAATCTTCTAAAATTTTTGAGTATGAGAACCAGCCCCATCTTAGGTAAATTCATTCTTTGTGCATATTCAATCTGTACAAAATAGATTTCTATCTCAGAAGCAGCTTTTGCAATCCCGATAACAATGAACAAGCCCTATCACTCTGCAATAACAAGGCTCACATCGTGGCAGTATATATGATTATATTAAAATCTACTCTCAAAGTAGAAAAAGAAAAAAGGTCTCCCAGTTAACTCTTTGAAGCCACTAAATCAAACCATGCCATCTCCAAAGTAGAATGAAAACAAAATTAAAATCCTTATACCCAGGGTGTTGGGCTCCTGCAAACAGAATAAACTGAAAAGGAGTAAACCAAAAGCTCATTAATGCAAATGAGGAAATTCCATTCGCAAAGCAGCTTAATACTAAGAAATAGGCTTCAAAGATGGAGAAGTCTGTGCACAGGAAGGCATGCTTAGGCAGAAAAACAGACATCTCAGGAGAGCACCTCGGCTACTGGGAAACCCCTAACAGAGCTCCAACACAAAATGGCAGCATATGGGTGGTGAAAGGGAGAGGATTCAAGGGAAGAACTCAGAAATACTGCCCAGATATGCAGAAATGGTATGAGGAAATTTAAACCTCAGGTGGAGCTGAGACTGGTGGGACTGTGCAAGGGCAACAAGAGCTTCTACATCTACTATCCAACTGGCTTATACACCAGATCACAACTCTCTGAGGTCTACCATTCAATCAATTTTTGATCTGCCTAACCTCTATTCATCTAACCCACATTTCTGGAGCTTACCTATGAAGATATTTGGGAGACAGTGCCAAAAGTCTTGCTGAAGTCAAGGTAGACAACATCCTCTGCTCTTATCTTATTGAGCCATCCTGCCATGTCATCATAGAAGGCCATCAGATTGGTCAAGCATGATTTCCCCTTCACCTTTTCAACCACTCTTGCCCGAGCCTGTAGATCTTCATCAGGTTGTTGTGACCTAAGGACAGGACCTGGCACTTCATCTCGTATAATTCATAGGAGTAGCCTCAGCCTATCAATCCAGCCTGTCCAGATCCCTCTGCAGAGCTTTCCTACTCTCCAGCAGATCCACACTGCCACCTAACTCGCTGAAGGGACTCTTGATGCTGTCATCCAGCTCACCAGTAAAGATATTAAACAGGACTGGACCCAACACTGAGCCATGGCAAACGCCAGTACTGACCTCCAACTGGATGCAGCACTATTCACCACCCCTCTCTGAGCTCAACCATCCAGCCAGTTTTTCACCCAGGAAAGGGCGCACCTGTCCAGGCCACGGGCTGCCAGCTTCTCCATGAGAGTGCTGTGGGAAATGGTGTCAAAGGCTTTTCTGAAGTCCAAGTAGGAAACATCCACATCCTTTCCCTCAACCACTAGGCTGGCCAACTGGTCATAAAAGATCAGACCAGTCAGTCAGAACCTGCCTTTCCTAAACCCATTCTGGCTAGGCCTGATCCCTGGCTCTCCTTTACTTTCAGCATTCTTCCCTGCTACCAAAATAATCTAGGAAAACACCACCTGTGCTCCTGCCCCTTCAGCCATTTGCCCCAGTGTCCTGAAATCCTTTTTGATTGCCCTAGGACTTCTTCCATCAACCTTTTCACTGACCACCTGAAGAACCAGCAGTGGGTAATAATCAGAAGGCCAAATTAGTCAAGGGAGACTCCTGATAACAGCTCTTAGGAGGAGTCAGGGAGGCAGCAGACTGCTGTGGGACGGGTTCCATTGGTATACAGGGCCCTTGTTTTCCCTCTGAAGGGAGCTGGCCACTACAATTACCCTTCTTTCTTTTTTAAAACCTGTAGTTGTGATGTGTCCGGTTGACTGATTTGTTCTAAGTAACCCCTAAGATAGACTTTGACCTTCACTACACTTGAGTTCCAGAACCTCATACCTGTTCTTTAAGGGCACTTGAGAAGACAAAGGAGGTAGGGAGGGGATTCTCCCACCTCCCTAAGCAAGGATCTGTTTCCACTCCCCATTTTCTTTTATGTCCCCTCCTAGAAGGTCAAGGCTCTTCAGACTCTTGCTGAGCTTCCAGCTGCTGTGTTTCTTTCAGGGAGGGAAGGGTGTGACTCCGCTGGTCTATTTCTCTCTCACAGTCCCTGATACTCCTCAGCCTCTCCACTTCCTCATAAAACTCTACCACCAGGCTGAGCAAATCATGCACCTAGTCACACCACATGCAGCTCTTGTCTCTGCTGCCCTCTGATACTAACTCCAGGCTCAAAAACTCCTTGCAACCAGAGACATGAACAGATATATGACTCTGAGGATGCTCTGTCTTGGTCACCATGCTACTTCTAGCCACAGCTTTTGACTGTATGGAAATCCTTGCTGTGTCTATTCCAGTTCAGCACACAAAAACTACCTGGTGAACTCACCTGAGGAGCCAAGAGGGTGACTGCGCCCTTCTTCACATTCTACCTGAATGAACTGCTGTGCAAACTGCCACACCCCATCCTTCTGACATATGAAGTCCTGTTTGTTGCACTCCAGGTCACTCTCACTCCCTAGAGGTGTTTAAATCTCTCATGGTGCTCCTGGGAATGCCACTTACTCACATGATTGTCTCACAAGAGATCTAGGTCATAGAATCACAGAATCATAGAATCATGGAATCAAATGGGTTAGAAAGGACCTCTGAGATCATCAAGTCCAACCCTTGATCCAACACCACCGTGGTTACTAGACCATGGCACTAAGTGTCACATCAAGTCTCATATTAAAAACCTTCAGGGATGGAAAATCCACCACTTTCCTGGGTAGCCCATTCGAATGCCTGATTGCCCTCTCTGCAAAAAATTCCTTCCCTGGTAGAGCTTAAGACTCTTGTCTTATTGATAGCTGCCTGAGAGAAGAGACCAATCTCCACCTGGTTCCAACCTACTTTCAGATAATTGTAGAGAGTGATGAGGTCTCCCCTGAGCCTTCTCTTCTCAGACTGAACAACTCCAGCTCCCTCAACCTCTCCTCATAGGACTTGTGTTCAAGTCCCTTCACCAGTTTCATTTCTCTTTTCTGGACCTGCTCCAGTACCTCAATGTCCCTCCTTAACTGAGGGGTCCAGAACTGGGTACAGTACTCTAGGTGTGGCCTCATCAGTGTCCTGACAGGGCTCTGGGTTTCTCAATGTCCCTGAGCTCAGGAAACACCCTCTACAGCTCAATCTAAAATTCATCCATCCCTCCCACTGCTTCTGCCTCACTGACTGCTCCTCTTGAAGCAATTTCTTGGCAGTTGAGGAAGAGCATGATGGGGACTATCAGGCGTTGATTTACTCAGGATAAAATTTACATCATTCATCTGGCTTCTTTCTGTTATAAGGTGATCGCATTTAAGAACATGTGAAAGACGTGGGGCACTATTTAGGCTGACTTCAGCAAGTCATAATGTCCCAGTAACCAACCTGGATGTTGGGGTGTGGCCCCCCAGGTTGTGCTCAGAGGTGATGGTCACTGGGCTGTACCTGCCAGGAGGCTGGTGCCCTATGAGATGTCACAAGTGAGAGATCTCCCTGGGGTTTGTCCTGTTTAAAATCTCTTCAGGTGACCTGGGAAGGTGACCAAGTGCACCTTCAGGTTTGCAAGTGATGCCAAGTCAGTGTACATGAGGGCAGGGCAGCTGTCCAAAGGGACCAGGACCAGTGGGAGGAAAGGACAGGTTTCCCGTGTACTTGGGGCAGGAGAAAAGGGCAGCTCTGCCCTGGGCAGGCAGAGTTCTGGCAGCCATGCCTGTGAGACCAAGGGCAGCTCTGGGAAGAAGGCTCTGGGTCCTGGTGGGCAGCGAGCTGAGCAGAACCAGAGGGACTGGAGATAAGGAAATCTTATTCCCCATGAGGACAGCTGGACAGGGGGCATGAGCCCAGGGAGGTGGTGCCATTTCCCTGCTTGGAGGTTTCCAGCCCCCAAAGTACAACATCCTGAGACCTGCTCTAATCGTGTCACTGAGTTTGGTCTGGGTCAAAATGGAGACTTCCTTGATGGCCTGAATTGTGTTATGGCACTGCAATCCTAATTTGTAAAAAGATTATAAAAGTGAAAGTTATATTTTAAAACTGTTAACTCATATTAAAATAAAAGTCTACTCTTAATTGACTAATCATTATAAAGTTAAAGGAATTTAAATACATGCATTCAGTTTTTACTATTCTGAAACACCAGCGTGTTGACAGAGACAGGACCCAAGACACATCCATTATGCAGTATTTCTTTATGAATGTACCCCTCAGATCTGTGCTTAAAATCCTTTCATCCTTTTCTCCAGATCAAAAGAATCTTCTCATAAACCTTTTCTCTCCTTTCTCTTTCTGTCTTCCTGATTCCTATCTTTCTCCTTGTTTAACACATTCTTATCTCTGTCCCTCCAACTTGATCAACAAGATCAACAAGAGCTTTCTCTGAAAGCTTTTTTTATAGTCCTTGCTTCTACAAGAGGATTTTAGTGTGTTTGTCTCTCTTATTATGCCTCTTGCTTCAGAATACCTATATTTTTCCACTTTCCCATGTGTTCCTTTATTTCTTTCTTCTACTGTCATGATTTGATTGGGGTTTTTTTGCATTTCACTTATTCAACAAGTTTGGTGAGTTTGCATAAAAATGTCTGTGGAAAGGTGCATTGTACAATATTACTTATTCAATTTTTTGAAAACACTAGTGAGCCACTCATACCTTGTGGTTAAATTTTGCATTAAAGAGACCTTTTTCAAACTAAAGGAGAAGACACCATTAAGCAATAGTGTCTTCTGGTAGTGGGCTTTTTTATGCTGGTCTCTTTTCTGCATCTCAAGCCACTGCTGCACAAACACAAAATGCAAAAAGTTTACCTAGAAACTGTTCAGAAACTTTGCCCAGGAACACCAGAACACACAGACACACTCATCCCACACCATCGATGCCACTAGACTTTAAGAATCTTACAGAAAGAAAACTGTGTATGCCTAGAAATCCTCTCAGAGGAGGTGTTGGGGTGTTTACTGGAAGAACTGGGGTTATAAAACGTCAATTTTTGATGTGAACGCAGGCCTCCAGCAGACTAGGACTGTGTATCACAACTATGGACCATGATCACTGAAGCCAGAGGTAGTAATGTTTTTCTGTCTCTTCCCTTATCTCTCTTTCTCCATTTTTCTCCTTTCAGTTTTCCTCTCTTGGAGTGATCATATGTCCCAGACCAGCGATACATACCTTTACCAATCCATTACAGTTTTCCCCCACTTATGATTTCAAAGCAGTTGTACTAATAAAATAAGTTGTTATATCAGTCATGTAACATCATTTTGCTTCAATCTACCCCATAGGATTCTTTAACAATGAGCATGGTTGCCCTGACTCAGAGACAGGTTGTAAGAAAAACCATCTTTAATAGATGTAGGTCATAAATGCACTGCTTTCTCAGATATAACTTGTGTGGCTTGATAATAACCAGAAGGTACTATAGGGGGAGCCAATTTGTAAACAGATAACATATCTTACAACTTAAAAATACAGTGCAAAAGGGGTATTTTGTTAGATCAAAACCACAACACATTGTTTAGACAGTCCAAAGTAGCGTGCTGGTTGAGACTGGATTTTTAAAAGTGAGATTTTCCATTGTTGTCCTTCCATTTTGCTACAATAAACACACTGAAATAGAAAATAGAGGCAGAAGCATCTGCTAGTAAACTACATTGCCTGCCTGAACCATGTCCTGTTGAATGGTGCATGGAGGCTTGTCTTCAGTGAAGGTATGAACACACATTGTCACACTGTTTTGAAGACACAAAGAACAATACTTATAAACGTGTTTGTACTTTGAGGAAATTGGCAGCTTGGTTGTCTTGGAGAAATTGCAAATGTCCCATGTGTGGCTGGAACTGTAATGTGAAGGTTTGGCCTCTGTCTATATCACTCTCCTTCCTCTTTTAATGAACTTACCGTGCATAAGAATGTCAGTAACATAGCGTATCATTGGCTTCCTAAAGCTAGCAGGCTAGATGACTATCCTGCCTAAGATCAGCCTCTATTTTAAAGCCTAGTGTTCCTTCACTGTACTGGCCTAGTTTTTTTCTGTTAATACCATTTTCACTGAAGTAAGCTACCGGTGCTTGCAAATCTGAACTTGATGCTACCTTCAACTCCTCCACTTGTCCTGCTGCTCTTACTCACGATAGGAGATGTAAAACAGTGTATGATCTGACACACCATATGTTCTGAAACATCAAGGCAGTTATAAGTGGCATGAATTGCTCCTTGCCTTGTGACATTTCAGCGTGCTGTACTGACCAAAATAGAGGCTGTTTTTCTCTTTTTTTCCATGTTCCTGAAACCAAATTTCATCCTTCTGATAGCAATGGAACCCTAGAAATTAAAGAAACAACTCTGAGTTTGTCTCCAGATTCAACCCTCCCACCTACTCCAAAAGTTTAGAATGCATTAACAGATTTTTCTGGTACATGTGGATACAGACAGATACACCTATCAGTGTTGGTGAGCGCAAATCCAAGCTCTGACTCTGGTTGCTTTTGGCGGAGAGGCACCGGAACATACACACACGATCTATAAGATCACAAATATGTCCGCTTTATTGCGATGGTCCAGGGTTTTTATAACATCTCTACTCAAGGTCCCGTGACAAGAAGCATACAATTGGACACCGGCTACCATCCAGTTGAAAACATCCATTACAAATTCCTTTATAATTGGACATTAACAGATAACCAAGCAATAGTTTACTTTAACAAGCTCCACCTTCTTCTTAACCCACGTTTTTCTTTGTTCTTGAGGAGACACCCGCAGCCATCTTGGGACTTATAACTTATAGTACTTATAAAAATATGCAAAGGTTTATAAAAGTCCATAAAAGCACTACACACAATATAAATTGCTCAGACATTCACTATGTTCTTCCCGCAGGTTGCTATTTCAGAATGTAACTTGAAAAACATCTAAATGTGTGCCAATTTAGACCATAAAAACACTGTAGGACATCACCGCTAAATTTCAGCAGAGGAGTTCTAATTCTGGAGCATCTTTCTTTCTTAACTCACTAGATTTTGTTTTGCACTTTTCTGTTTCCTCCTGTCCCATTGCAGATGAAGAAAGTGATGGCTTTGGTAGTGCTCAGCAGTCTAAAGTGTCCTGAAGTTCTTTCACTTGTAGAAGTAAAGAAGGATTGTGTGTGATCTGATGAACCACAGAATGTGAGCAATTATGCAGGCATAAATCAGTGTAATAATGACTTTGGATAATCTAATACTTGGAAAGCTGTGGTTTACCTTGCAGAGGTGAGTACAAGTAGTGTAGCTGCAAGGAATTTGTCTTCCAAGTTCAAATGAGAAATGTTTGGTCACTGCCTTCAGGTAACAGGGAGCACATCATTTGCTTCCTAAGACTAGAGGAGATGTAAGACCAACATCTATTTATGGTCAGTATTTGGGTTTGGCTGGGGCTTGTAAATTAAAGGGACGGAATAGTATACATGTCCACACCTGAAGGAAGAAGTCTGCAAGAGGGATTGTTCAGCTGGATGCAGATTCATCAAACCCAGTCCTCAGTATTGTACCTCTTTTCCACAACCTTTGTAGTCATAAATGACATATAAAAGGAGTTGTAAGAATGGGAAGTCACTAAGTGCATCCTTGGAGTGTCATGTTTCTGTATTTTATGTTTCTGGCTATAATTCATGGTGCAGGAATTCGTTTTCATATTTGAGTAATTTATCCACATTTTTAGGAAGTCATGTAGGTGCCTCACAGTTAAGACTTCATTCTTTCAAAACTTTAAAGATCATCCACTTCTGCAGAGAACATTAGAGACTACAAGATTTATGTGCACTTGCTAGTCAAGCTTAATTGAATGGGGTGTAACTTCACCCCAAGTGAAGCAGTATTATGTTTTGCTTGGGGTTTTTGTTGTTTTGGTTTTTGTGGTTTGGTTTTTGGTGTTTTTTTTAATGATGGTGATAGAATAAAAATTGAGTCTCTGCTCCCTGTCAGACTTAATACAGTGTAAGGGTTTGGAAGAGCATTTAGGATAAGTCATCTCCAAAAAGGATGAAAGACTCTTCAAAGGTGTGTCAGTCAATACAACCTTTAATTGCTTCTGATATCAGTTTTGCTATTGGTTTCTTTTCTTCCAAACTTTTTTTAACATCATATATTCTGCAGGGTCTGAAAGTAACCATAATTCAGTAGACAGCCAAGCTGAGGAGTCGAGACAGAGAATTTTTCAGTATTTTCTCATTTAAGTAGGCGCATATATGCTGTGATCTCACTACATGTTCCTAATTCACCACTCTGTTCCCTTCTGTTGCTTGTTATCCCTTTTTTTTGTACTCCGGCTTAAATTAAACATCGATACAATGAGTAGGTGTGTGTAAGGGAAGAGATGTCTCTACGGGTTTGGGTATGACAGCCCTTGATATGTTGAGTCTAAGAAGACTTTGGTATCTTTATGGGTCTGTGAAATTTCTCCCAAGTTTCCAAGGATTTTCAATACAGTGTGTGTCTCTATATTTTTTATAAGATGTGTGTATATATGTGTATGTACCCAGCTAAACCTTCATTCCTGTGAACACAAACGTGACGACACAAGAGTGACGCTGCCTGGCATCTTCTAGCAGTGCATACTTTGTTTGAGACAGGATTAAAAGAAAGATAAAAATCATATTGAATTATAAAGTTACCATAATGTTACTGCATTTCACATTAATAAGGACACTCCATACTAGATTGTGAAACTTAACATGACTAGGGTTTACATGTCAACTCAGAACTACTGAATTGCCAAAACCATTTGTTAAACAAGAACTTACCTTAGTGCACTCCTAATCATTGACTTTTAACCAAAATGCCTCTTTTCCCAAAAAGGATCAATACTTATGTTTTTCTCTCTCTCTCACTCCTCAATTTCCTTTGCTCTTTTTCTCTCTCTTATTTGATCTTTTGTTCATTTTCAAGAATTTTAAAACAGCTAAGGCTTTAAACACCTTGAAGTATTGATAATTCACTCATCGATGAGTCAGAACCAGCACTTTGAGGTGAAATTTTCAATTTAATTGCTTCAATTTAATCCTTTAACTTAATTTTATTGTTCTTGTGAGGGTCAAACATATATTCAGCAATGCAATCACCACAAAATATCTGATTTTTCTGGCTTTGAACGTGCAGATAAAAGTAATCCTTAAATAACTAGTACCAAGAGAAAATAAGAAGAAGATATCATATTTCTTGAAACAACATTTAATTAACATTTTCAATTTTCCATCAAGAAATAGAATACCTTTTTGAAAGGTGGAAACTGTTATTTAAAATTTCCTCAAAGGCATTTTGTTCAAATTTTTTTTCTTTTTCTAATTAACTGTAACCGCTAATGGAGAGTCCTTTCCCTGAATAATTATGCTTTAAATGAAAGTAAAATTATTGGGGAAAAAGAGAAAGTATTCTCTTCTCAGAAACATCTTTTGAAACCCAAAAATCATTTATGAATGTTTAATTCCAGGAGGCCTGCAAATTCCAGTGGGGCTTACACCTTAAGTGTAAAGTTTCTAAGTCAGTACTTAGTAGTTCTGCTAATAACTGTTTCAGTGCATTAAACAATGCTGAAAATCTTATGGATATCACCTTAAGAAGGAAGATCAAAGGATGAAAATTTTAGGTCCCAAAGAAGAGAGTTCAGGGATGGTTTGTAACCCTCTGTTACATTAGGCAAGCCTTTTGTTTGATTCCAGTTGAAGCTTGCTGCAGATACATAGTGGGATGTCAATACATGACATGAAAATTAGAGTTCATCTCTGCTGTATCACTGGATTTTAGTACAAAAATATGAAAATAAACATACTAAATCCTGTAACAAGTAAGTTTAGTTAACTCTTAGTTATTACCTAAGAGTCCCAAAGTCTTTAATTACTCTAGATGTTTTAACAACACCATAGCCTTCAACAAAAACAAAAAAGAGTGGAAAGAAGCCTACCCTCATTCTGAAGAAATTTCATATTACTGCAGCATCAAATTCCCACCACAACATAAACCACATATTGTAAAGAGAGAACTTATGCTATTTTTGGCATTTCAGAACTAGAAAGGACCTTCATGCACTGCATTTCTTTCAGACTCTTCTAAATAGATCTACTCATTGTAATTTAATTAAGTTTCAAATATCTACAATTTAATGGAAAGTGGTTTTATAGTTGTCAAAGTGATTTCTTTCAACAAAAGAAAATAAGAGCTAATGTCAGCAACACTGTCATTCATTTAATGATAATATATCCTCATGCAAGCAATGATAATTGCTGTGCTGATATTTATTTTTTAAACTTCCTGAGGGGAAAAAAAAAGAAGTTGAGGCCGTTCTAACATATTTAAGCAACATAAAACCCGTTAACTTCAGTGCTACAACACAGAAGGAAACATTCTTCTGCAAGAGTTGTTGGGAGACCCTGTTCTCTGATTTGTGTACTCTTGTGCATAGGAAATATGTTAGTAGACAGAACTTACTGTATCAGTCTGCATGCACAGACCAGAGGAAGTCTTCTTCCCAGCATTATTGCACTCAAAAAGCTTCACAAGAGTACAGTTCCTTGCTTTCTGGAGCCATATTCCCAAGTCATAGAGAGAATAAAGATAAGCATACTAAATAGCAAATAATAATCATAGTGCATTTGGAAAAGTATTCAAGCCCAATAGTAAGATGAAGCCAGTGAATTTTTTGATGGCTTACAGGTATGAAAATAAGATATTATATGTATTAGCTCCTCATTTTTCAAAGAAAATGTTTATTATTTTCTCATATAGAAAGCACTTATAAACCCAATAGAAGTATTCATACTTTGCATCCTTCATTAAGATTTAAACACCTTGTAAATGCCCATTTCACAGCAAATGCTGCTGCCCCTTTTTCTACTTAATTAATAAAATAATGTATGGAAAAAATACTATGAATTCACAAACTTACACTGAAGATAGTGTTCAGTTCCCTTAACAAAGAAATTCAATTCCCTATTTTCCATGGCCCATCATATCTTCCAACAAGATGACAGATCCTGTCCTTGTAAAAGATTGCAGTATGGCAATAACAAGAGTTATAGAATGTGATAATTCATAAACATATATTTCATATCTGGTGAGTCAGTGTCAGTTTTCTATGAGATTTTAATTAATCTCCCTTTCACTACACAATATTGTTCAAACCATCTTTAACCCTATGGCCGTTATGAATCCAGCTTGTCCAGAAACTCTGCACAACCTTCCTACCCTCCCAGCAGATCAACACTCCCACCCAACTTGGTGCTGCCTGTGAACTTGCTGAGGAAGCAATTGATCCTGTTGTCTAGGATCAGACACAATACGGAGCCCTGGAGAACACCACTCGTGACTAGACAGCAGTGGAATTCAACCCCATTCATCACCAGTCTCTGGGTCTGGCCGTCTACCCAGCTTTTTACCCAGTGACGAGTACACCTGTCCACACCTTGGAAGACAGTTGCTTCAGAAAACTCTTATTCTGAAGGTCCTGAGAGAACTAGAAGTTGAAATTGCTTAGTCATTATCCATCATATTTAAGAAGCTGTGCAGACTGATGAAGTTCCCAATGCCTGGAAAAGGGGAATCATAACCCCTATTTTTAAAAAGAGAAAAAAAAGGAAGACCCGTGGAACAACAGGCTGGTAAGTATCATCCCTGTGCCTGACAAGATGATGAAGTAGATCCACCTGAAAACTTTGTTAAGGCACATAGAAAACAGAGAGTTGATTGGTCAGCCAATATTGCACAGCTAAAATGGCTACATTAATGGCAAATTAGTGAAAAATTCAGTGGCTCTCTATAACAGGTTGCATTGGTGCATAGAGGAAGAACGACTGATGTTACCTGCCTGGACTGGTGCAAAACATTTTATACTGTTCTGCACAAGATCCTTGCCTCTAAAATGGAGAGACATGATTTTGATGTGTGGACCACTCAGTAGATAAGAAATTTACTGGATGGTCACCCTCAAAGAGTTGCAGTCAATGGCTCAATGTCCAAGTGGAGACAAGTGATTAGTGTCCCTCAGAGGTCCATATGGAGACCAGGGACATGGACAGTGGGATCAACGGCTTCCTTGGCAAATTCAGGGATGTCACTAAGCTGTGTGGTGCAGCTGACACACTGGAGGGAAGGGATGCCATCCAGAGGGACACTGACAGGTTTTTAAAGGTGGACTTCTGCAAACCTCATGAAGTTCAGCAAAGCCAAGTGCAAGGTCTTGCACGTGGGTCAGGGCAATCCCAGACATGGATACAGGCTGGGTGATGAGTGGATTGAGAGCAGCCCTGTAGAGAAGGACTTGGGAGTATTGGTGGATGAAAAAATTAGTGATTTGGCAATGTGTACCCACAGCCCAGCATGCCAAGAGTATCCTGGGCTGCATCAAAAGCAGCGTAGCCAGCAGGTGGAGGGAGGTGATTCCGCCCCTCTACTCTGCAGTGGTGAGACAACACATGGTGTGATGCATCCAGCTCTGGGGTCCCCAGTGTAAGGAAGACATGGACCTGCTCAAGTACGCCCAGAGAACTGGTGTGAAGTTGATCAGTGCCCTGGAGTGCCTCCCATACAAGGACAGTTAAGAGAAAGCCCCAGAGAGACCTCATAGCAACCTTCCACTACTGAGACTGGATGTGGCACTTAACGACATAGTCTAGTAACCATGGCAGTGTTGGATCAAGGGTTGGACTTGATGATCTCAGAGGTCTTTTACAATCTGGTTGATTCTATGATTGTATGATTTCTGAAAGGGGACCTACAAGAAAGATGAGGAGGGACTCTTTATTACAGTAGGATGAGGGATAAAAGTTTTAAACTGAAAAAGGTTAGATTTGTGGTCATAATGGTGTGTCTCCCTAATAAGATTATTTATTTTCATCATAATGGGTTAATAGAATGAAACAAGAAATCAATATCAACAACTAAACCAATAATAAATCAATGGCTTTCAAGTCCTAAAGCAAAAAACAACCCATACAAATATTGACTGATCACAGTGTTTCTTCTAGAGTCTAAAACAGCAACCTCAGGCTGACAAATTTCATACTGCAATTAGAAATGGGTCATAAAATGTCAAGATGAAGCTGAATAATTTTAACTTGAAAATTAAGTGAACTGAACATGCAGGTAACTGAAATAATTGCTCCATTCAGCTTTTCAATACTTTTAGGATTATTTTGGGGACTTTTTTTCCTTAAAAGGCTAACAGTGAATTTCCAGTGTTTCAGAAGCCGGAATCTTACCACAAAATTCATGCAGAACATAAAAAAGGTTTTGCTTTTGGTTCTGTTGTCTATGTCTCAAATTCAGCAAGTCCAAAAGTTCATGTTCAAATGCCTTTGCACAAAAATTTTAGTCTTGTTCAGCATGAGTTTAGATGCTTTGCTGAATCCCAAATTATAACAGCTGGAAAAATTGTGCAAAAAAATTCCCTTTTATTTTGACTGGCAGGTTCTGGCAAGAGAAGCCTTCATACACAAAAAGTAAAAGTAAGTCATCTAGCCATCAAATTCTGCATTGCTGTTGCTGTTCTCTACAACTTTTCATTAGAAGTATAGGAATACTGTCAATCTTTTTTATATGAAACTTTGTGAAAGAATAGGGCATAGGTTTAAAAAATTTTTTTTTCAGTCCTTAAAAGCCAAGTTTTGGATTAAAATAGGCTTTCATTAAGAATGATCAAATTTTAACTTCCTTCTCCTTCCAATAACTTTCGTAAAGTGATGCAAAATAACATGCTGTAGTTTGTTTTTTAATCTCCCTTCTTAAAAAATACTAAGAAGAAGTTTTTTTGATAAGTTTTTTCTACATGCTCTATTTATCATTGGTCTTGGGAGGATTCAGTTATTTACACAAAGGAGTTATTTTTTTAATGTGTTCAGCTGGCACCATGGAGGTTTCAACATTCACTGTTCATCACTTGTATTTGATAGGAATGATCTCACTTTTTTAATGAAACCAAGATTAAATCTAACCTTTAATCTGCTTACCAAAGTTTGTGGTTCTGGGTAAAATATGTTGAGAATGAAGCACAATGGGAGTGAGCAGTGAGAAAAAGGTCATCAAGGGAAAACAGTATTCAGGTAAATGTGATCTCTTTTTAATGTTAACACCTGTGAATTTCTCATTGTTGTGTTTCTTTGTCCTCTTCTTCCACACACCTTGTGCATGTTTCATGCAATTTTGGAAGATGCCTATGTAACTGTAAGTAAAATTAATTAAAAAAAAAATAATAATAGCAGAGAAACCTATCTATATGAAGAAATTTTAAATGTCCTAATTCAATAAAATATTCACAAGGTGATAATAAACCTGCTGTCTTTTGGTGTAGGAAATTCAGGCAAAATAAAATAAAATAGTAATAATAATAAAAGAAATTAAAACACGTTCCACGTTCCTTTTAGGCCTTTTGAAACAGCAGCCACTACAGGAAATTCAGCATAAATAACATGGGATTGGGGCTGCAAAGGGATAGTTACAGGCTGTTACTGCCATGTGTTCAGCATAGCAAAGTATTTTTTCAGCAAGGCAAATCTTTCACTAGTGTAAATCAGCTGGTCACCAGTGACAAATATAGCCACATAAATGAACTAATTAAAAATAAACTTAGTATGAAAAACACTTTAGCAGACAAAAATAGCTTGAGCAAATGACATTTGGGATACTTATCCTTGTAGGTCAGTAATTTGGATGCTTTGCCTTGATGTAATGAAGGGAGTTACAGTGATTTACACCAGCTGAGGACCTCACCTGCAGTGTTTAGTGAGAATTGGGCAATGCAACCCAGAATTCAAGGTTTTGGGAAAAAACAATCCATGGTAAAAATAATTCATAATTGAAGGGGTTTAAATATGTACTTAAAAAGCAGTTTTCTGTCATTTTACCAGAGTTTTTATGTCTGAATGAGCTCACAAACAAAGAAAATGTATTTACCTAAGGTTCTTTGTCTCAGCATGAAAATCCCAAATTGTCACCTCTTTAAGCTGCATAAATTTGTTTAAAATAATTTCCTAGCTCAGGCAAATTTAATCTGGTGTTCTTCTTTGCAAATTCTTGAGTAGTGCTTATTTCCCAGGATAAACATCAGGAACAGGTAATGTGTTCTGTGATTTGAGTTAATTCTGTGAAAAAAAGATTTAGCTTTTCTACAGATTTCTTGCCTTCACCTTTGCCTAACTGCTAGAATTCCCATTTATACATTTTAACTTTGTAATTATTTTGTCCTTCTGTTCCCTATCATACTTAAAAGGCAGTTATCCTATCCAGCTGTGCTTATCAGCATACATGTGCATGCATGAGCCTCTGTCCCTGTGTATACACTCTCCGGCAAATTCCCCAGAGAGAAAAAATTCCAGCTCTCAAGATAAAAGCACAAAACAACAATTCACTGCCTTTAAACCAGCCCATTGCTAGAAGTGCAGCAGATGTACCCAGCAGGTTGTGATCATAAAGTTCCATAAGCAATGAAAATCTGTTAACAGAGCGTAGCCACAAGAGAAACCAGCAGCATCTTTCCATTGCATGCCCACCCTTACTCTCCTGTACAGAACAGAGGCACCTCTTCATCCTTACTACTCTGACCCATCCAGACCCCCTCTGCAAAATGTATTATGTTTAGTCTCAGCAAGCCTAAGGATTCTTTTTCTCACCAAAATCTTTAAAATGCATGCTGAATGGACAGTTGATATACAAAATATGCAATACTTTTAGTTTGCATGCTCTCTTTAGATAAACAGGAATGGGTTCATTTAATTTCCAATTTCTATTACACCTGACACCTACCCTCCTGGTTTATCATTTCTGGAAATCACTTGCAAAATCTAAGTCACTTTTATAACAGCAAAACAAAGCAAAAGAACCGTCTTCGGTTCTAGGTATTGCCTCAGTACAGTGATTTTTCATGCAAAATGCACATGCTGAAATCAAAGAATTGTATTTTGTGGAGAACTAAAGTAAAAAAGAGTTTACTATATATTTATCCTTTCAGTCCTTTTCAAAAAGGACTTCAGAAGAGGGATAACTGTATGAGAACAGGCCTATTGTCATAAATTTTTTCTTTGAAAATTCAAGTAATTTATTTGTGAACTGGTGGAATGATGACCAAGTTTCTTCCTCAAAAGGAAATACATTCTTATAGTATGGATACTTAATACATAAACAATACGTATTTTGTTCTCCTTTAAGCACATGTACAGTGCCTTCGCATTGCAGAGGCTGGCTGAATTGCAGAGGCTGGCTGTAGTGCATTACAGGTGTGGGGCTGCTAATAGAGATCATCTTTCCTACTAAGTCCTGTTGTCACTGTTACTAAAATATTTTGAAGGGCTGTGGTGAAGAGAAGGAGCTGAAATATTTGCACTCCGTGCAAATCAAAGTGTAGAAAGTGCACAAAGAGACTATTATTGTGGAAGATCTCAAATTTTCGAAGGAAAACTGGAGAATTTCCATTATGCTCATGCAAAGGGATCCAAATGAAAGAATTGCCTAAGTAACGTTTGAATAGTGTATAAATTGAAACATAAAAGACTCTATTCACTCATTTTAATTGCTAAAATATCTCAAGGGTGTTACATTAGAGGAAGAAGGGCCCTTGGAAGGATCATAATGTCCCTCATGGGCAGTACTGACAGGTAAGAATACATCAAAAATTGGTTTTACATCTCACAGAGCAACAAATAAACTATTTTACATGTTGATGAGATCTTAAAAATGGCTCAGATATGCCGTACCTGAGATGAAGAAAAATACCCGTAACATAAATCCCAATTTTGCATTTCCTCTCAGTTAGAACAGAACGGTGCAGTTCAGAGACTGGACTGACAATATCCTAAGAAGCAGTAGCAATATTATTTTTTCTTGGATGTATAGCTGCAGCAGAAAAAGTACAACTGATTCTATTAATCACTAGCTAAAAAAGCTACTGTATAGGTCTTTTTGTCCTTATAGCCATCTGGTTCAAGATTAAGATAAACATTAGTACAAAGATACAGAAAAATGAAATAATTTCAAAAGACACAAGTAATCTAAAATGCAAAAATGTAGTGGTAGAGATTAAGTAGAAATTTCTAGAAACAGCTGACATGACATTTATTGCACTAGGCCAAACAGAGACACAATTTATAAAAAAGATATTTTTAGTACAGATAACTGTAAAGACTATGCACAACATTGAATTAGTTTAATATTTATAAGAAGATAATTTTAAAAAAAAACTCCATCAACTAGATCTGTGGGTCCAGCCACAAAACAAAACTGTTCATTTGTTACTGACCTATAGAGTCAGTAGATTATGCATTAGAAAGAGCCCCTGGCTTCACTAAAAGTGTCACTTATTCATCCATTCAGTCAAAACAGAATGCACAGCCAAAAGTGTGCATTTAATATTTTTTCTTTTAAATTTGAGAGTGCTGTTAGCATATAAAAATATGACTGTAGAGAGAAATGTGGAAACAAGCATGCATCAGTCTCTGAAGAACTATCATCACATCCTCTAACAAGAGGGCTGAAATCCATACATTTAAATGCAGATGCTAAGATCACAAGGAAAACTTCTTGTCTACTGACTTGCAAAGGAATTGACCTGCATTCAGTACAGACAAGGGAGAAAAATTGTAAATTATAAAGATTGGATGTCTCACATCTGCAAAGCACTTCAATTCTATCATAGCTTTTGCAACAATAAGTAATATGAATCATGTTGTCCACATCTGCTCTATGAGTTTCAGAGCCTATTTCATCTGACTGCCTTACTTCAAGACATGCTCTTATCTCCAACACTTGCTAAATATGTGTGGTCAGGGACTTGAAAACTCTTCCTCTCTTCCTGAACCTCCTATAGATTCACTGTGCAGCAGCGGGGGTTATTCTCATCAATCTGTGCACCAGTTTCCTATCTGCACTTTGAAGGTCAAGTTTCCGTAACTGATGAAGACATTGCAAAGACAAACTCAACGGTATTTGTGAGACCACCAAATACTGAAGTTGTGAATTTGCCTGCACATAATCAAAGCACAAGATCTGGATTTCCATCTGCTGATTCAGTTGAAATGCAACAGCTGTGGTGCACCTCATCTAGGGAAGAGAGAATACAGCTCAGAAACTAAATCTGCAAGTATCCAAGGCTTTGAAGAGCATCTATTATTTCTGTGCCGCTTTTTTTTTTTTTATCTTTGCATACAATGGCTTTCAAGTTGTAATAGCTGATAACAACAAGCAATTGCATGCCACTTACATTGGATGTTATGGGATTAATGTAAGCTGTTTTAACAAAGTTTTCACTGTTTCTGAGATGCTCTCTCTTCTCCTACCTTCCCATCTCTCAGAGGAATATTTGCTTTTGTCAGGAGTCAGAAAAATTAAAAATGAGGAGACATTATTTTAAAATAGGTGGTGTCTCAGGGGATATTACTTGCACAGCACAGGAGCTGCTGACTCCAGAGACTGGAATTGGTAGCCCCACATCAACAGAAGAACCTTTAGCAGAAAGGCAGCTGGTCATCATGTACCCCAAGTGAGTTAATTTGCTTTATGCATAGACACCATGCATGCCAATTGGAAGGCTTACATATAGGACCAAAGCTAAAAGTCGTAGTGTGAAAGTGAAAATAAGCAATTCAAATTCTCTGATGAACTTTCTGATATCCTTAACTACTACAGAGATATGGGTGCTGAACTACCTTGCCCACTTAAGTGTCTCATGAAATCAAGGACCAACGTAACACCACTTTTCTGGCTCTCCTTTATTACTTTCCAGTCAGCTCTTGTGCTTAAGAGATACTATTCTAATTCTTTGCTCTATATTCCATTGCATCAAATGCAGGACAAGTACTGAACTTAAAATTACGTAGCTAGACTACCACTTAGGCAAAATAGGTTCCATATCTAGAATCAACAGGGAATCCTACAGTGGAAGATGAAATTAAGTTTTATGTTGTCATTTTAAACTGACAAATTTCTTTAGTACTAATACAGTTTTAAGTAATTTCTTACTGTAGTTACTGCTTGTTTACTTGGGGTCTCCTATTCAACCCCCTTTTAGGCGCAGATAGTGAGAAATACCCACAAACCGAACAGTACTACTTGTCTAACTTGCATATTAATTCTCTACCCTGAAATGTGGAACTGTTCAATAGAAAAGGCGTACAATGTGATCTGCCACTGGCTTGTTTTTACGAAACAAATTCAAAAGAATTTGCGAAATTAAACCTTGACCCTCCGTTTTCACATCTTCTCTCTTTTCCCCTTTTCTGCTGAATGGAGACAGGTGAAGTTTGAAACTTTATTTTTAAGGCTTCTAAATACTACATTTCAAATGCATAGACATCTCAGAATAGGTCCTTGTATTAGGTCTTAGTTTGCTGCTTTCCACATGTCTTTGGTGATATCAAATCAAGCTCTGTGCGGTGTTCTGTGGAAAAGTTTTTGTGGAGAAAGACAAACTTTTTTTTCCCCTTAGCCATCATTTATTAAAACCCTTTTGAAATAGAAGAATAGAAACTACACAGCTGCTATAGGCCTTGACATCTGTTTATTTAGTGGTACTGATAATTAATACAGTTAATACTATGTCTTGGATGTGTTTTGGGATGAAAACCCATAGTATCAGAGTCCTATTCTTGAAGCATGTTTTCATGTGGTTTAGATTTTTTTAAAACAACAACAAAAAAAGCCGCCACCACCACCAAGAACAACAACAACAACAACAAACTATCATAAAAAATCAAAACCAGATAAAAAAAAAAAAAAAAAAAAAAAAAAAAAAAAAAAAAAAAAAAAAAAAAAAAAAAAAAAAAAAAAAAAAAAAAAAAAAAAAAAAAAAAAAAAAAAAAAAAAAAAAAAAAAAAAAAAAAAAAAAAAAAAAAAAAAAAAAAAAAAAAAAAAAAAAAAAAAAAAAAAAAAAGGAAAAGAATACTAGAAGTTACTCCGATGGAAAAAAAAGTTTTATTATGGTTTTTTCCCCCTCACATTTTTTATTTGTATTTTTAAATCTTAATTAAGGGTTCATACTTTTGGGCTGGAAAAGTACCAGCCTGAAAAAAAACACACCGCAGTATCCAATTACTTAGAAGCAGTTCACACATGGGAAAAAAGTCTTATGAAATTGGAATGTGTTTTCCTAAGCTTTGGAGAAATTAAAGGTATATTCAAAACAAACACGCTCTGGAGTTTGAGAGACATTTTCCAATGACTTGCAGTCTTTTGAGATCTGGTAATTCAAGCTCGGGGTGTGGAGAAGAGGAAGGGAGAAAGTGGTGAGGTTAACCAACCATAATTTAAATCTTCTTTTTTAACTAAACTGCATGAAACAATATATTATATGAGTATATTATGTTTGCTTTTGTATGTGTAAACTAAAGGCATTAGGAGTTAGATCTCCCCCCTAAAACAGAAATCAATCACTTGCAGCCAGTTTAGCCCAAAAAGCAAGGAAGGTACTTCAGAAACAGTTTGAGTCACATGGCTTTATGGGAAAGAAGTACAACCCCCAAAGAAACCAAACTGTGGCTTTTTTTGTTGTCAGGCCCAGATACAATGCAAAAAGTCAGGTCTCCTCAATTAGCAAATCAATACTCTTGCTCATGATGCTCTTTCCAAATCACACACTAATTAATACTTGTCACCTAGGTCTGTAATACTCCCCTGCAGAATAGTAACCCTACATCTGCAGATTGAGATCACACTCTTTGTAGAGACAGACAGTATTTCTCTAAGAAACTGAATTTTTTGCCCTTTATACAATATTCATGAGCCCTTTGTGCTAAGTAGGCACATACTGAGCATCAAAGAAAAACCTGCAAAGGAGCCAAAGAACACCAGGAATTGGATCTGGCAGACTTTTGTCCACAGCATTTATAAAGTCTAATCAAGGGCACAGAAATAGCTGAAGCAGCATAGAGGTAATAATAAGTGTTTGTTGATTTTACCCTTTTTCCCTGCACTTTTCTGTCCCGAAACACAGTGAAATAACTTAATGGAATAACACTGAAGATATAACAGTTTTACCATTTTTTTTTTTTTTAACTTTTAATCAGGGCATTAAGATGAAAGAAAAACAAAGATTTTTTTTTTAATTTACATTTATCTAGTACATTAAATCAAGTACGAAGATCACTAATTCTCTGTAGCCATTTTTAAGTACAACAAAGGATAATAGAACCCTCAAAGTGGAAGAAGAAAAAGGAATTACCTCAAATTGTCTTATCCATATGCAATTCAGAATTCAGCTCTAATAATCTTCACTTTTAAAAGTCACAATAACATGCAAAACATATTACAAAACAGTACACCTTTATAAGCAGTGCTATTAACCTATCAACACATTTGCAGTCTCAGAAGACAAACAATCGGAGAAGAGACTGTTTTCTTCAGCTAAAGGCTTTTGGATGCAGTGCAATTATTCTGGCATAGCACAAGAAGACAAAGCAAGCTGTTTTTTTTTAAAGGAGTGTGGTTTTAAATTTGGAGCTTTTGAAAGAATTTTTTTTTAGGTGAAACTGGATGCCCAAACTCATGCCAGCATTCGTAGAGAACTGGTAAAAAGCAATATTTTTTGAACCGCTATAAAGAGATATGCTTTGTCATTGCTTAAACTGCAAAGAACAAGTTGCTTTGCCACTATAAAAGTTTGTGGTCAGAAGACAATTGCAACAACAAGCTATTCAGTTAATCACAGCGCTGCAGACTCTGTGCAGCCACTTATGGCATACTAGGTGAACATCCCATGGACACTGGGGCCTTAGCCTACAGCCTTTAAGAGCCTATGTTAAGGAACATAGTGTGAACATCTGGGCCCACATGAAGTAAATGTGTTTTTGCCACACTGACTATATGGCAGACGTGCCATTTCTGTAGCCCCCAAGCTTGGGCAAGACTGTTCAGACACTACTGTGAAGTGCGCCATTTAGCATACATATAAAAAAGCTCTCCCCCCTTACCGACTGAAGAAGACAGGATCTGTGGGATCTGCTGGATCCATGGTGTTGTGGTGACTATCCTCTGCTTTTCTGTAATCACTCCTCGCTTTTTCCTACTTTCGTATTTTCCTCCCTTTTCTCTCCTCTTTATCACAAAATAAAAGTGAACCACCATTATGGTTATCAACATCTGACCTCATTTGTGTCTTAATCTTGCTCCAGGTAGATTCAAACTTTTCCTCTCTTCAGTATTGTGGACTGAGACAAAATCTAAGTTCCCTGCAATTAGTGGAGAGTGACAGCACTACTTTATAACCAGACTCCTATTTCCTGATCCAAAAACTAATAATGAATATATCTATCAGTTGTGTACAAACTATTAATAAGATTTGGACTAAAATTTGCAATGTCTAGGGCAGGAATGTCAGTGTAGAATTTGATTAGAAAGCCATGAGATTGCTGTAGGTTTTAGTAATAAGCAAAGGTTGAGGTACATTTATTTATTTATTTATTGGCAAATCTGTCAGTGGATCACCTAGCTATCTTCTCACAAAAATAAACTTAGGAAGGATGTGATTATTAGGCTGCAATAAAAGAGCTGAAAAGGAGTCAATACAGAAAGTCACAGTTTAGAAAAATCGGGGGTTTTTTTTCCACGTACAGATTATGTGAGTACTATTAAATTCGAATTATTTCTTTTTTTGCAGACATTTCCCCTACAAATTCTTTTTCATCTGTACAGATATTTAACTGAATAATGTTTGTTACATATTTCCCAGGGATTTTAGGTCATCCAGTACATTTCAGAAAAAAACAAATTCTGCCAGAAGTCTAAAAATATGATTGAAATCAACTCTCAAACTGTATTACAGCTACTTTAATTACCACTGAACACCTGTCTTCTGCAGTATCCTGTGACCGGAGGAAGTTGAAGGCAGTGACCTGTATTAAATTCTTACAAGAATCAAAGTTAAAATGAACTTTCCCAACCTTCTGTACACTTCAGACTTTGAATAAGAGATCGATCAAAGAGAGGTAAAAAAATGTAACAACAACTAAACACTAAGAGAATAACTTTCTCACTTCTCAACAAAAAGCAGAAATCAACACGTAGCCTTAGAAATACTACCCAGTAAAGAAAAACTGAGTGATAGCTGCTTTCATGTAAGCAGAGTTTACACAGGAACAGCACCCACATTGCTAATTTGCCTGGTGAATAGTTATATCATTAAGTGCTGATTTGAGCTTCTCTGCCCGGGTGCATCCATTCTGTAGCTGTTGCTAATAAATGAACAGATTTTGAATTAATATCTCTGAGACTGAGAAGCACCCAGGGGAGCCTTCTGACCTAGTAATGCTGAAACTGCAATTGTATGAGCAGTACACATATTTCAACATGTGAAGTGGCATGGTTGCATGGGCATGGGGGTAGGGCACTTCTCTAAGGGTGAATCTTTGGAGGAGGTACCCACAGCCAAATTTAAATTGTATTAGACTTAAAGGAGGAAAATATCTCAAGACTATAATTTACCATTCACCGTCTTCTGTGTGTTATTGCTAGATAAAACTAGTTTTGGAAATCTGCTAACTTACCTTTCTTGATTTCTCTTTGTTTGAATGTATTTTTCTCTTCACATTGCTTCAGTTATATTTTGAATTTTTTTATTGTTTCAAAAGACATTTCAACAAAATGTAAAACACTCTCTACCGAAAGCTTTCGTTTCTGTAATTTGGATTACAATTATATCGCACTATTCTGAGAGGGGAATCTTTCTAGTTCCTAGAAGTGTTCATTCCTCTTGAAAAATTGAAGCCTGTTACATAGTTATTGTACTTTTATCAAGTTTTTTTCTTCCAGGTAACATGCAATCAAACACCTTTTTTCCTTCTTTTTTTTTCACTTACAGACCACTTTTTCACCACCCTTTTAATTAACATGAAACTTATAGACCACTCTAATTCTAACTATTGCTGCCTATTTTCCTCCACCTCTCAGTGGAGGTGACACTTTTCTGTCATTCAGAAACACTTTGTACTTTCTTCAGCAAATGTCATCGGTAAATTTTTGGACCATTCTTCACTTAATATTGTATTTTTCTTCAAATGGCACTCAAAGTCTTTGCTATTCTCTCCACTTCTGATGTAGATGTCTACTGCATCTTTTAAGGAAATAAAGTGCACAAACTTAACACAATAAAGACCACTATTTCTTCATTTCAGATTGATAGCAATGCATTGATGGTTTCCTCTATAGTTTTTCACCCAGCTGTCCATCATTTTACAGGGATTTCATCCAGATCATACATTTCCCTGTTAGACAAGATTTTTGCCTGAGTGATATATATATATATATATATATATATATATATATATATATATATAATTTTCTCTTATTAGCTAAATCAGCTAATCAGTAAAAGAAGAAAAGTAGTTCTTTTAGATGGGATTTATCTTGAAAAATCCATGCTGTGAGTTTCTTATCACCTCATCATTCTCCAGTTTTCACACTTTTATAAGAAGAAATATTAGGTTGTCTTGGATTCATGACTTGAGTGATTATTCTCTCAACAGTAAATTACTATATTCCCCATTTCACAAGATTAGCTTATATATTCTGCAACTTAATGTTTTAAATTAAATTATCTAATGTTTCTGCACCCTGAAAAGAAGGGTAATATACTTTTAATTTCTTAATAATGTTTGATAAGGTCTAAATAGAAATTATACCAATGACAAAACCTGAGGGAATAGCCTCAAGTTGTGTCAAGGGAGATTTAGGTTGGATGTTAGAAAGAGGTTCTTCACCCACTGGGTGGTTGGGCACTGGAACAGGATCCCCAGGGAAGAGGTCACAGCACCAAGCCTGACAGAGTTCAAGAAGCGTTTGGATGATACTCTTGGGCACATGGTGTGACTCTTGTGCAGGTAAGGAGCTGGACTGTACAGAGTCAGGAGCTGGACTGTGCAGGGTCAGGAGCTGGACTCGATGATCCTTGTGGGTCACTTCCAACTCAGCATATTCTGCGATTCTGTGATATTATAAGGAATTCAAGGTTTTCCTTTGAAACCACAAATGTCATAATTATTCTAGGGGTTAGAATACATCACTCAAAAAACTATCACTCAAAGTCTCTCAAAAAAGGTGATATTTTGGGTTTTTTGTTTGTTTGCAGTTTGATTAAGAAGAGGATACCTGATATTTGCACTTAAATTATTTATGTGAAGATGCTGATCATCATACGGTAAGAGATACTTGACAAGGTTCAACTTTGCTTTCCAGCATTCAAATCTACTTCTGGTACATGGCCATTAGTTTTTTCTGTCTTACCAAGACAGCAGTTCTTCCTGTGCTATCATCAGTTTAATGTGCAAAAAATAGTTAAGGGCCGACCCACTGCAGAAATTTTGGTTCTTCTGCAATGTTTTTTATTCACCTTTCCCACTAACAAAGACAAGATGAAATGGTAGAAACAGATTTATACACAAGCATGTGTATGTTCCAAAGATAATTTTTAGGATTTGTTTACCACCTTGTGCATGACTTTTTTGACTTATATAGTACACTATTTTTTTTTAAATAGCTCTTTCTTACTGTTAGCAATCAACATTTTACAAAGGGAGACATATTTACAAATATATCTCTGAATATAATGGAAGCACTTACCTGAAACTTAAAAAATTGAAGACCTACATTCTAAAGACTGCAATTGGTGATGGCATTTGACAGTGTGTTGATAGTCTGAACTCTGTAAGTTCAACTGATGGTATCACACTCTTTTCTCTCAACATCCAACTCTCACATTGCTAGAATTATTCCTTGTTCAGGCAGAAAATATCTTGATAACGTAGATTTAACCTCACTGTGCAAAGGTAGACCTTAATCAGTCACTTTGTTATGTCCTTATTATTGCCATCTTCACTTATGTAAATCATCAAGATTTACTCAGTATAAAGTCCTTACCACTCATGTTGTTTTTTCCATTCTGTAAGCAGTGTGAATAGCCAGGAAAATAATACTGGGGTGGGAGTATTGTTAAAGCTTACAAAGAATATTTGTCGAGCAGATCTTACATGGCCACAGAATATGCTATGTGTCATGATAAAAAAACTATATGAAATCTGAGGACAGGAAAAAATCATGCTGACTCTGGCATTTTCTTGTCTTCCACGGTGTAAAAATTGTATGTCAGAAAGCAAAGTATATAAATGGAGAGTTGCTCTTTCTTTTTTTTTTTTTTTTTTTTCCCCTCCTCAGATCTCAGCATTCATACCAGTTACAACTTTGCTTGAATTAGGACCTGAAAGGAAATGCAAGGGGTCTTCCACACCTGGTCAAATTTAATAAAAAGTCCAATTTCTGTATTACATTAGTCCAGCTTTGAAAATCATTAATGCTTTATATACCAGACCGTTGATCTTCTGATTTTTAAAACTATAAATGGTACTTTGGACAGAGAGAGAATCTCAGGGTTTTCAAATTCAGCTGTGGAGTCACTTTTGTCAGGTCAAAGAACATATTTATCAGTCCAAAGAACAAAATTCCTATTTATGCTTTCACAACTGGTTGATGAACTGTCAACTCATATTTCAGTCCTTTCTTTCTTAATCAGTACCTGAAATCTTGGAGAGACACGTAGAATAACAAGGTTCTGAAAGTACAACAAATAGAGGAAAGAACCTTTGTCAGTCTGAAGAATGAGACTTGTTTCTCTCCACCACGGACTTGAGAAGTATGGAGACAAGAATTTCTTTCTGTGGATTGAAAAAGCAATCATGTCCTTTTTCTGTCATTGAAGTTCTTAATTATTAATCATATGTATTATTCATATACTCCTGCACCAAAATGAGTTATATGCTACATGGAAGCATGGAAGTTAAAGTGAATTTTGTATTATTTGTTTATTTCTGACATAGGTGATTTTTTTTGCTGGCTTCAGTTACCATCTCTCCTCCTGAGCCTAAGTTTTTCTCAAGAAACATTCACATCGATGGTTAGAACTGTACTATTTTGACTCATTACAATAGCATTTAGCAGCTAGATCAGGAGCTCATGCAGTCAAACATGGTTCAAGCCTATTCTTAAAACAATGACAGTGGCCAGCTTCTGCAAGGCCGGGGACAGTGCAGCTTCATTTTTTCATCCTCATGCTGGCCTCTCCAGGGAGTGTAATTAGATTTAGCTTTTCACTTTCTGTAGATACACATTTCATTTTGGATCCTTAATCATCATTAATCACATCTGTTAGCATGTAGTTGAGACCATTTTTTGCAGAGCATCTCTTATCATTTGTTATCATCTTCATTTTCACCAACTGGGTGAATTTCATTCATTTTACCTTGGAAGACAGAAGAGTTGAAGCTGAAAATATAAATACTATGAGTCAATGCTGTCACCAGCTTCTTTAGGAAATAAGCAGTAAGAAAATTCTCTTTTATTTTTACCAGGTTTGAGTAAAACTAACAAATATTCTTTATTGCTTACATTTCTTTCATCTTCCTGAGCTGTTAACAAAAGCAAAAATTTAAATTGATCTACTACCAAGTTCTCCAAACAGCAGAATAGTTAAAAGCTTAAAAAATCTGTTTACCATATAAGCCCAGAGGACAGAAAAACCTCAGCAAATCACATCATTGCAACTCAGTGTCCCTACATGATACTTCTTTCTTATAAACACTTTCATACCTATCTGGAGTAGTATTATATATTGTAAAGAAGTTCATCTGTTGCACTATTTTTAAGTGCTGAGAGATAACACTTTAGAATCCTTCTATTCAATAAACGAATTTCTTTCTAATAAGATTTTTCTGTAACTAATGTGGTTATCAAATATTAAACACCAAATAAAAAGACTTTATGTTTGTTGGAAGAATAAAATAATACATTGAAAGAACTGCTAAGTAGCCTTATTAATAGGAAACATCTACTAAAATAATGTGTGCACACAATGTTCTTACCCACTGTGTGCCCTTATTTATTTGTTCTATATTGTTCTCCACAACACAGCTTAGAAGCAATTTACTGTCTGGAATGTACTGATTTTTTTTTTCTAATGTATTTGGTAGAGCAGAGTCAGCATTTTGCTAATTTTGGGCCATGATTTTTGTTTGCACATCAAAATAACTATATTAAAATAACATAGTAAGGCTATAAAAATCAGGGTCTTGAAACCTGGGAAATAAAGAAAAAAAAAATGGAAAGTTGTGTCCCCACAGAAGAAGCTTTCGTATCTTGTAGTAGGAGCAGCAGTAACAGCAGTGCTAGTAATACTGGATAACACACAATAGTCTTCCTAACTCTGTGCTAAGAACTGATGAATTGCTTTTTTTGAAGGCTTTGGGTTTGGGAGAGGATTTAGGTTATTTTAGTCTGGGGTACCAGACTGAATATTTCAGTCAAAGTGCCCGAAGTATTGCAAGATGAAAACATTGAAAAGAGTGTTTTCTAATGGGTCAAACAATCTTAATATTAAGCTCTTTTTCATTAAATGGATGTTAAAAGGCTAATGTGTTTGGAAAGGTAAGTGACTAATAACAGCACTTCACAATCATTCAGTCATTCTCATAACAGTCATTACTGAAGTTCACCAAATGCCTGAAAATGAGAAAATTGTTTCCTCACCTTAATGCTAGAGCACTGGGACACAAAAGACTGCAAAGAAACCTTCTGACAGAAGTGGAAAGAGTCCAGATAGCCTCACTTAGCACTTGAACTCCAAAACACCATTCCTTTAAAAAAAACACAAGGCTAAATAGTCATATAAAAAATGTAGAAAGTTGAGCTGAGAAACTCAAAAATAAATTTGATATGATGATAGCTAACAAGGCCTTTGCAGCTGGTATGAAAGGATAAATGGAGCTTGGAAATGAAAACTGAAAGAATGGAGACTCATAGGAAAACTAAGTATGTAGTAATGAGGACAATTCCTACAGTTAAAAGGGAAGAAGTCTCAGAGGAAGTCAGAGTGAAATATTAGATGCTGATGAAGAAAATTCTTGCTACAAGAAATACCATTGTAAGAACTCCCTCCAGAGAGGGAACAGAAACGAAGTATGTCTAACATCTGAAGTAATGGCAACTGCATACAGACTCTGCTCTCATGTGGGGACAGGTCTCCGCTAAATGCACAAGCACAGAAAGCTGTAGGTAATGCTGTTCAGGGAACCTTTTCATCACACTGTTCATCTTCATTCTGCAGAGCTGTACAGCAAGAAGTCAGTGAGGTGTCTGGACAATACCGCTGTAGCTCAGAAAAGAAATGCAGTTTATTGACAAAGAATACTGTTAGCAAAATCACAAGTCATCACCTGTAATCACCTAAAGCACTTTAGTAGTGAGTTTTCTCCTTTTATGGACACAAGAAAAAAATACAAATTGCTCACAATAAGTATAAATCAAGCAGCTCCCCTGCAATCAGTGGAAACTTAGGAGTGAAAAAAAAAAGTGTACAGGAAGACTTAAGCCTGGTTTAGGGTTCTTCACAGATGGCCAGTCTGAAATTCTCCTTTCTGAGAAGAGTGTAAATTTTAATATCCAAAGCTTAGCTCTTTTACATCACTGCAGTGGAATAATAGTAATCTTTTTAAAACCAGAAGACTCTAAGCATAAATAAAGCAAACTAACAAATCTGACCTTTAAGGTCTTAATTATGTGTATTTATGAGGATTGCTACACAGAACTTTCCTTCATACTTGGTAAAACACAATTCACAGAAAATAATATGGGATTAAAACATGTTTTTTGGAATATTTTTCCTCCAAAGAAAAAAGATTTTTTTTCTCCTTTTGCAATAATAAAAAAAATTGTTACTGTGAGAGCAACTTTAGCTTTAAAAAAACAAGAATTCAGTTAATCATGCACAACACTTTCCAAATAAAACCCTGGGTGGCAAAGTTTTAAAAAAAACATGCTGAAGACTAGGTCTGATCCATGAACAGGAGGACCAACAGGGCTTGCATTTCAGATAATTTGACTACACTTCTTGGTGACCTGGTTCAGAAAAGACTCACGCTCATTCCATCCCATATTTCATTAAACCACCTCTCTCCCTTGCAGTTTAAAGAGTTGTTTACCTATTTATACATCTCCACCATAAATGTTTTCTGAGCAGTCACTTTCCATCCATGCTCCTCGTGGCAGTGGCTATGCTCAGTCTGTGGATGAGGTTCCTAGTGGGTCAGTGAGTCCCTTTACGACCTTTGCAAGGTTTGTGTCTCCAACCTTCAACATAACACAAACCTTTGAGCTTATTATTTCTGAGGTTTATTTGCTCAACAGCTCCAGAAGTCTAATTTTCTTTGGAGACCAGGTTATAGTCAACTGTTTTTTTGGGCTGCAGCAGGCATATAGCCTGGCTGTAAAAAGATAAAGATTGACCATTTGAAATGCCTTGGAGACAAGAGGATCATGTCAGTGAGCTGAGTTCCTAGTGGAGAGGAGGGTCACATCAGAAATTACTTCTGAAAAATGGCTTTTTCTACTCTATGTGGAGAACTGTTCCAAGAAGCCCCAGATTGCTGCTACTCATAGAAAGAGAGCAACAGGTCTTTTCCACTGAAGGTTCTCAACCATCGCTTTGAAACTAGCATGGGAATTGGGAAGGGAATCACACTGCTGTTGGACATCTGTAGTTGTAAGATCAGCTCTGCCAGTACAGATTCACAAGGTCTATACAAGCAAATAGGAACACTGTTTATTTTCACCTACAGATGTCTGCATTTATGTCCCTACCCTGTCTCCCATCTCTGCTTTGTCACTGATAAAGCTGCGCATCTGCCCCAGTTTTATCACTTAGGTCTGTTTAAAATGCCACCCTGCCTTGCTGCTAATAACAATACATTCATACATGAGACTTTGATTAAAGAATGTAAGAAGGAAAATGTATGCCACATTTCTACATCTCTACTTTCAGCAGCAGAAAAGCAGTAATACTGATATGCAAATACCTATATAATGTCTGACACAATGTGCACAGATATGCCATAGAAATTAAAGTCACTTGGGAAATTGATAGTGCATCCCAAAGGCTCTTATGCAAAAGAGAAGAAAGAAATAAATTATAGACACTACTTTAAAAAAAAAAAATTTATGTTGATTTAACAGATTTGGTCCCATGCTTCCTTCAGAAAATTTTCTGAGATTCATGTTATTTCTACCAGAATATTTTAAAAACATCTTTAAAGAACACATGGTAGCTGATTTTGCAAACTGAACAAATGAAATCTTCTAATTTCATTTGCTAAGTAAGTTATTTTATAGCCTATTTGGTAAAGAAGCCAAGTTTCTGATTGTTTTACATAATGGACACAAGCTGCTGACTCTTCTCTAAATGAGGTAGTGAAATTGCCCATTGTTCTGGAGAAGTAATTTTTCAAAATCATTCTAACTTACATATTTGCTGGCTGAGCCTATCAAATTTACTCACTGAGCAGCCTTCAGAAAGCTGCAGACGGTAAACATATTTACCCACAGCTTCTGTTAAATGATCCATACAAAATCTAAGCAATTGTTTGTATCCCATATCTTACATACATATTAGGAGAGACTACATTTGCGGTTTAGTTTGCTGAAATTTTCATGTACAATAAACAACCTTTAAGAATATGACATGACACACCTGACCCAAGGCTCCAAAAAGAATAATTTTTCTTTTTTTCCCAGTTTTCATTGCTTACAAAGAGCTCAAAATTTTTATTCACAAAATTTAAGTTAAAATAAAAGAATGCATGAAATTATGACCTTGGCATTTCACAGTAAAGTCTTTTAGAGATTTCAATATCATGAACGCCAACCTGGGCCTTACCCTTAAAGACGTCTTTTCCCAAATCAGGTTTTGAATCTTAGTTTAAGGTCAAAATTCAAGCACAATAGAAACATCCAAGCATAACAACAAGTAAGGTACACATGGTATTTTCAAGGAAAGTGAAAACTTATTGGCACTACTCATCTGCAAAGGTAGGGAGTGCCTGGAGTTTTGTAATGGAGGGATGTATGTGTTTTAGGTAGGAGAGCTTAGCAATGTAGAAAAGGGTAGTGACCCTTTCTGTAACTCACCATCAGAAATGCACAGAGCTTTGCCTTGGGATGTGTCAGGAGTCATTCAAGAGCTTATGGATCAAGATTATTAAATAGACCAACAGGGGCGTCGATGTGGTGAATATGTCCTTGGATCATCTGATCAGGAAAAAGTAGATGGGGTTTTCTTCAGACTGGGAGGAACCTCAAGGAGTCCTCAGAGGACTTTAAGCACCCTGATATCTGCTGGAAGGACAATAGAGTAGGGCTCAAGCAATCTGAGGGATCTCTTTAAAGCACCAGTAGTAACTTCTTGGCAAAGGTACACGAGAAGTCACCAAAGGAAAGGTGCTCTGCTGGACCTGATATTTCACAAAGGAGGAGGAACTGGTGGGGGAAGCCAAACTCAGAGACAGCCTTGGCACCAGTGACCATGAGATGGTGGAGATCAGGATCTTTAGGGCTGCTAGTAGGGCCAAAAGCAGGAACACAGCCCTAGATGCCATGAGTGAAGATTCCAATCTCTTCAGTGATCTGCTTTGAAGAATCCTGTTGGATACCCTGAAGAGAAGAGAGGTACGGCAGTCTCAGCTGATAATCAAGGATCATTCCTCTGAGCTTAAGGGTCCATCCTGAAGGAAGTAAGGCAAATGCAGGAGAAAAACTGCAAGGATGAGTAAGAACTACTGACCTAACTGATATAAAGAGACAGAGCACAGGAGATTCGAGCAGGGACAAATGACTCAGGAGAAGTATAGAATCACTTTCTGATCTTGCAGCATTGACATTATGAATGCCAAGGCCAACCTGATGTTGAATCTAGCACAATCTGTGAACAAGAAAGGTTTCTACAAATATATAAATGACAAAAGGAAAGCCAGAGAAATTTTGGGCCTGCTGCTGAATGGGTCAGGGGAACTGGTGACTCAGAGTAGACTTGGAATGACTCAGAGAAGGCCAAGGTACTCAATGCCTTCAAAAAATTATCCTAGAAGTATAAAAGTTAGTTTAGCAATGTCTCTTTCTCAGCTACTCAGAGCTTTGTACAGCTGTTAGGTGTTACACTAGAACAATACGCAGCCATTCAAATTGTCATAACAACTTTATTACAAACCGTGTGCTTATCAGCTATTTCTCTACTGCCTTACAGATGATCACCAAAAGTTTAATAGTCATCTTTCACAACCTTCTGCAAAGATGGATATGAAGTATTTTGCCATTTTGGAGGTGGGCAAAGTGAGAAAAAAATGTAGAATGCAAAATTAATGAAGATCAAAACCTGTGGGCAATTCTCTGTCTTATAGAAAGCCTTTTGCTTACAAGGGACAGAGACTTTGCAATTGTCATGTGCACTTGTGCACACCTATTTGCAGAAGGAAAGTTTATCTTTACAGAAGCTGGTTTACACATTAGTAGAAAGCCAGAATTTTTTTTTTTAGCAGAGGCAGTAGATAAACTTATGACAGAAGGAATCAAATCTGTAGATGCATGGGAGTTCACCACATGGAAACAACAATTTAACTGTAATAATAAAAATCTAAATATTTCCTAAGATACAATGAAACATTTTCCTACTAGTACACAACAGAAAAGCAAGCTGTGCAGTAGGGTATCCTGCTTTCATAGCACCTCCATAGATTTTGGGGTTAACAACTTGTAAAAGGGCCTCCTAGTTATAGTTCATTGATTTGATTAAAGCTAGGGCAGACATTTTCAGATTGCTGTTCACTTGAAAAACTGATGGTCTAAACACTCCATGTCTTATGTATATTTAGACTGTATATTTAGATGTAAGAAAAACACCTTGCTTAAATGTATGGAGAAATAATGGCAGTATTGTAGGTCTAGGCCCATCTTTGCTTTACAAAGGGGAGGATTCACATGTGTCTTTTCAAGTTACAGCTTTACTCCTTTCAATCAAATATGCAGATCTCCCAGAAAAAGATAGTGAGACTTTCATCCTTTACTAACATCAAGGTTTAGTAGATGAGTAGATATATTTTCTTAAGAGGAAATTTAGAGAGATTTGTGAAAATGTAAGACATTAATTTTATCTTGAATGTTGGGCAGGAAAGTAGTGATTTTAATGCATGTCCAGTTCCATTTTTTACCTTCCCTAGACACTGATAGCCAATTCATTGGCCCTGTGACTTGCACTGTCATTGCCCATCATAATTGCACACAGTACCGTGTTCACAAGGAGAAAAATAGTTACTTAGGAAGTCAGAAGTTATTCTGCTTGTTACGTGAATCACAGAGGGAAACTTGAAATAGACCCTTTCCAATGGGTCAACCAATGCAGAGTGCATTAGAGCATTTCAGTGCAGACCATTCTGCACTTATTCCCTTTGCTATTGCCATTCATGGAAATTTTACAAAATTAAAGCCATAAAAATATTTACTGCAAAATTCTAGAATTCACAACACAAACCAGGTACAAAAAATGTTAAATGATCTCTCTTTTTGTACAAAAGTTCAGAATAAATAACGGATCAAGGATTTCTGTGTGAAAATATATACTAATAACACATATGTAATGAATTTAAAGATTGTGCTAACCTCAAGAAATGAAAGCCACTGAAGCTTGAAAGCCTGGGATGCATCACCAGCCACTGACGTTCCAGATTATTTTCATTAAGGCCTTCATATAATTTTACCTGTCGACATCAATATTGCAAAAGAAAAAAAAATTAAAATTCTACATCCTGACCAAGAAAAAAGTAGTAGCAATAGACTAATCACATAACATGTAGCTAGTCTGAGTACAATGTGCAGTAATTAGAATTTGAAATAACAGAAATATTTCTTACTACAGATTCACTAAGTATATTATATCAGCCTCTTAGTAGCAAGATTTAATTGTTTTGTCATTTGCTCTTGCAATATATTTACAGATAAAATGCATTGAATTCTGAAGGTGCACTCCATGAAATCAGAATAGGATCAATTTTTTAATAGGAGGTATACTTTTTAATATATCTTCCTTGTTCATATATATTGTTGTGTGTACTTTAACTTAACCTTTTCTATAACTTAATAAGAAATTACTATCCTACTCATTGTACTTATTAAACATATACAGATGACTTCATGATGTTCTGCATTTGTGTCTTAATACTTTGAATTTGAATAATCCACCCACCTATTAAGATTAAGGCAGAGTTATCAAGGAATTTTCTTTCTTATATTTTTTAATATTAACATCTTATTTCCGTGTGCATAAGCAAAACTGTTTGGCTCTCCTGAAAGAGTTCATGTAACCTTTTTCACCTGGTCTGCAAAATCAACTTTGAAAAAGTGACTTTTGCCTGTCTTCCTTCTGTGTCCACAAGGTTCAATCACTCCATGTTTTAGGTTGTTATACTGAGTTCTTGCATCATGATCTACCACTAGACTTGGCTTAGGCCCAACAAGCCACAAGAAACTTTTGTATTCATTCAGGTTGCAGACTTGCTCACAGTAACAGGAAGCCTTGAAGAACCAGGGTGTCTGTTTTGCTCTCCCTTTTTATTCAGACTATATTTTTTACATCTAGGCTATACATGGGGAGACAAATTCCAGTAACACAGGACTAGCTGGGATGAGAACAGCATTTCTGATTCTACATTGTAAGTAGCGTGATGGCAGAAAACAGCTTACAAGGCTGTCACTTGTGAGTCGTATGATCCCAAGTGGTAGCAAAGCAATTAAAGAAATTGTTGTGTTTGTACACTGCTATTATGTCCTTCCTCTTCAATTAATATGTACTGTTTAATGATACCCATAGAGAAAGAAGCATCAAGTTTGTGCAGAAATTCGATTACACCACAAAGGAATCCAGGCTTAAGCCTAGGTGGACAAATGACTCAAAGCAGTTGCAGGGGCAAAAAAATGCCATATCACTGAGTGTAACCTAACCGCAAACACCATACACATGAATCAGACTTGACTATCAAAGCTCTGCTCCAACTCACCAGACTGGTCTAGAACCAACCAAATGTCTTGAATACACAGATGAAAACTGATCTCTCTCTTCTTTTGTAATTAAGCTACAATTTCTTCCTTTTAGTGATTAGATAATCAAATGTGTAATTAAAAACAAAAAAAGTGGAAGGGGGACAGGAAGAAAGAATATTTCTAATAAACTTCTGAACAATTACTGACTAACAAACTACTGACAAATAACCTTTGGAGGAAATTTGGGGTTCACTTGTTAGCCTGATAAAAGACTATGGTACTTGAACACAGGTTATTTAATACATTTATTTAAGTAGGGATTGAAAATGCTTAGGTTTACCTTCTTGAAAACAAGACCAAATTAAACTATTTCATGATTGAAAATGCAAAATCCTTATAAAACATTTGGAGGTCAGATAACAAGTGAATCAGAGGTATGCAAAATCAAATGGGTTGTACATACAATGTGGGAATATTATTTTTCAGTGCTCGCCTTCTCTAGACTAATCCCTCAGATATGCTTAGAATTTTGTATTAACCAGTTAAGGGAAAACCCAGATGTTTTAACAAAAATGTAGCTGCCAGCCCATTTCCCTGACTGCAAAGTGACTCTCGGTGGAAGAAACTCAGAAAAGACACTTTGTGGCAACTTACTTGTCTATAACAGAAATAATTACTATATTTCTGAGAAAAAAAACACCACCAAACCTAAAACTATTAAAATGGGATTGAAAATGAAACAACAGGTGTCAAAATATCTGAGAGCACTTTAAAGCACTATTAAATTGCACACATTTTAGAAAAAAAAAAAATAAAAAACAATCATCAAGTCTATATAGACTCTGAGGGCTATAAAGGATATATTTTGCATATTTTATAATAAGATTATATTGAAAATGCAAAGGGTTGAGTTAAACAAAGAGAGAGAATCTGTTTAATGGAGTAGCTGTAGAGGTGGAGAGAAGACACTCATCACACATCTCAGCCCTCCCAAGCATTTATCTGACTAAAAATATGCTACTAAAAGAAATGTTTGATTGAATGTGAGACTCAGTAACTTGTCTCATAATGCCCATAAGTTTTAGTGGCAATAAACTTAGTACTTAGTAAAATTTTAGAAAATGCTGTGCAGGCAGATGGTGAATATGTACATAAAGTCTATCCCAAGGCAGCAAACACTCTCTGCTGCTCCTGCAATGATCTGTTTTTCACTCAGTCCTAGTGTTTAGACCTAGGGATCAAATTTTTGCAACATAGCAGTTTGAAGTGTAGAACTCATTTATGGGATTTTCATTTTTAAACGATGTCAGACTGAGTTGCAACATTGGGCCCAGTGCTTTGATGGCAGTGGAGACTGCCATGATGTAGCTAAGGAGTCACTCCTAGGGTAAAAATCACTCCACTCTCCCAGTCTTAGGTTGATTACATACGAGGTTGGTGTCTCAATCTTTCTTAAGGAAGATTTTTCAGAATATAATTCTGAAAAGCTGTTTAAAGATTTGTGTCCTTGCTTTAGCATGTAGAAACTTGCAGTACAAAACGTAATATAGTAGACCTACATTTCCAGCAAAGTTTTGTTTGCTCATTAGTTTGCATCTTGTACTTTTACTTGTATTTGTATTTGCCTGACAGTTTCTCTCCTTGGTTCTGTTATTACCTTATTACTTGAATAATTCCTGCAGTGATTAGTAGATGTTGACTGGTGAAGTATAAACTAAAGGATAATACAATACCATCCTATGGCTATTTGAAAAGTAGCTATAAATGCAAGACGTTCTAATGGCTACTGGTAGATCACCTAATAAGAGGTACCCACCACAAATTGCAGATTGAACAGGTCAGGTTGGACATTGCGTGAAACAATTTCCAGTGCTGTGTAATATTATGTCCAGGAGGAGTGGTGGGATCTGCAATGCTGGAGGTTTCCAAGATTTAACTTCACAATGAAAGGACTGACTCATCCTAGGACCAGGAATACTTTCCTCTGTAGAGGTTGCACGTGAAGTTGTGTATCAGCTGTGCTGTGATTAGGAACAGGACAAAGGACTCTGTGGTGTTATGGCAGCACTCTACGTTCCTGACTTGGGGATTTCAGTCAGGAAAATATCCTTGTGATCATTCAGGTGTACAGGAAATCCTGGACCTCTGACACCATGCTGTAAAATTCATCAGTGCATCCGTGTATGGAGCAGGACAGTGCCATATGGAATGTAACTGACTTGCTGCCATATGCAGATTGACTTTAGTGAATGTGGCCAGTCAGTCCAGTTATGATGTTTTCTAGCACTACATGTTGAGATACTTGGAGACAAAGAGAGGGAAAAAACCTAACACATTGTCTAGATATTTCAAAAGTGAGGATCTTCACAAAATTGACCACATACTGCAGTAGGGTGATTCAGTCTGCATCCCTACAAAACAAAACAATATAGAATACCATCAGTTGCTCTCATTAGTTTTTTTTTCAGCTTGGTAAGTTTGCTATGTTTGTGGTTGGGACATAAAAACTGTGTGTTCCAAGGAGGCTAATAAAGAAACTTCCAAGACTAGCTATAGAAAAATAAAAAATTTTATGTATCCAGACAACATGTTGTGTGTCAACTAGATATTCAAAACACATATTTATACAAGAGCCTTAAGAAATTGTCGTGGTTTTGCTCTGGGTCAATTTGCTTTCCACCCCCCACACAATTACTACTAATTGAGAGAAGGTTTTTGTGGACAAAAGAGAGACAGGATTTGGGGAAAATAGTATAAACATTTATTACTAGTAAAACAAAAATTACTAATAAATTAAAAACTAAAGAATTATATCTACAACAATTTCTACTCAAGTTGAAGTGCTATATATTTACAGAAATACTTCTTCCCCTTTTATACTAGTCCAAGGAGAAGAAGTAGTCTCATTCTCTATTTCCGGAGTTCCAGCTCTCTCTCTCTCTAGTAATAGATTTTCAGTAGCAGCAGTATTCTCGTTGCAGCTGGAACTTTTTTATCTCTCTTTCTCGCTCTGTGTTGGCTTCCAGGGCTGGGCTTAATCCCCTCTTGGGCTAAGACTGAAGGCTGGAGGTTACCCAGGTCCCGAAGGGTTTTCCTTCCATAGGCTTGCAAGGGGACACTTGCTTACGATGGATCTTCTTCCACAGGGTTACAGGGGATAATGGCTTAAGAGTTCACCCCTGTTTCCCTATGGAGGTTCCTCCCCATGGGAGAACAGTCCTTGATAGACTTCTCGGCATGGGTCTAGCACGAATCCACACACGCACGGATTCCAACATCTCACATGGGCCGTCTCGCTCCAGCATGAGATTTCTCAAAGTCACAAAATCTTCAACAGCAGTATGGATCCACACACACACGGATCCCAGTATCCCACCTGAGTCGTCACTGCTCCAGCACAGGTTTCCCTCAGGGTCACAAATCTCCACCAGGACTCTGCCTCACTTCAGTCCTTCTCATGAAAGTCTCGGTTCTCTTTGATACATACACAAATTCCTCTATTAGCCGTATGGGGGGTCTCCTTACTCCAGCAAACTTTTATAAGTAGCAGGGGTTACTTTTCAGTCTTTTCCCTGCTGGGGAGAGAGAGTGAAAAGGGGAGGGGGGAACAAGCCCCCCCTTTCGCACTTTTCTTGCTGCAGCTTCAGCTGCCAAATTTGACCTTGGAAGCTCCGTTATCTTTCGGCTGGAATTCTTCCACAGTGATTTCTGTCCAAGCAGTTCGTCTTTTAAACTTTTTTTTCCTTCACTCTCTTACAAAAGAGAAGGGAGGACTTCAGTGCTACACCTGCTCCCCCCACCCCGGCCCAAGCCAGAGGAAGAAGGAGTCTGGCCCTACTCGGGCCCGCTACTCCTCTCCCCTACATGGCTGCTGCCCTTAATTTCAACTGTGCCACCAAACCTTCTCTTCTGTTTTCTTGAAGATGTAATTAACAAAGACGTCACTGAACTTTTGATTAACCTTTTTGTCCAAAAATTACCTGGACAAAACCATCCTCAGCCCCAAAAATGGGCTGGTGAACAAAACCACGACAGAAATATACACATATGCCAGAGAAATATCTTTACAACATTTACTTCTAACTTGTATTAGCAAAACTATTGACATCAATATTTACATAAGCAACCCTTAAAACTAAATATAAATAATCAATTGCGCCCTGCAAGTGATTATCAAAAGAAATCTGATTGCCATGAATATTACAGCTTATTAAAGTAGGGAAATAGCTATAATATTTTCACTGTCATTAAAGAAAAAGCTATTGATGTAGTGCACAGAAAAAAAAATTCATAAGTGAGTTTTAAAACGGAAAAAAAAAAAAAAAGTGCCTTCTAAGGGGACAATCAATATTTTCCTGTGCCTTTTGCCTTCCTTTCCCTTTCATAAAAAATTGCTGTATTTTCCAACTTCAACTTTATGTTTAAATTCAATACTTAAAAAGGAAATATAAATTTAAAATGACATGGCTGTCAAGATACAGTATGACACAGCAGGAGAAACTGACACAAGAAATAGCATGAAGAGGAGATAAAAACATCAGCAACATCTACTATAATTTTTATGTAGCAGTCCATAGTCACAGATTTCATTTTAAGATATGAACATGTTCATCTGGATGAATAGAGAGGCAGACTTAATAGGCTGAGTTTGTCATTGTGTCTCATAGCCAACAAGATATTAATTTAATCCAATCCACAATTTAATTACACCCATAGTCTCAAACATCTTAAGCTGAACCTTTGTGTAACAGCCAAGACCACGATAAATCTGGAAGATGATGTCTCTGTCTTTTTTGCTAGCTGATGCAACCAGACAACTGCAGCAGCATCAGAAATAACAAGAACCAAAAACATTAATTGAAATGGCAATCAACAATCTAGTCACTCATTTTGTAGAATAAATAACTATATCACCACCTTTTCCTATGATGCTTCTCGTGACTACATTGTGAAGACCTTATTTTGCGGTATGGATATGCTGTAACTCTATTCAATTCCTGACAGCTGACATACACACTTTCCATTTTAAAGGAGTATGAAAATTTGTTCTGTTCAAGCACATGACCAGTGTAATCCAAAGAAGCACAGAAAAGTGTCTAGTACAGTCAACACTGCTGTACAAATTTGAGTTTCCACAAGTGGGCAGAAAAACTCTCTTCACTCACCTAGAAAAGTCATAATCATGTGGCACAATCTGAAAATTACCATTTTTTTTTGTAGAAGTTCAAATTACCAGTTTTGTGCTATAGTAAGTAGTTGTCTTTCACAATTTCATTGAGCTTTTCCTTCCCTTTTCTTTCTTGTATTTTTTGGAGATAAAATGACCTTTAGCAAGCAGTACCAAAATAGCTGAGCAGAAAGCTGCTGTTTTCTGGAGAATTTTCTTCATGTTTCTGGGGGGTAGACAGAGAGATTCACATAAACTGTGATGTATTTTAGCAAAGGGTACAAAAACCAGCTTCTGACAGCCTACACGACCAACATTTCATGACCTTCTTCCTACTTTTGTCCTAATTCCTAGCTTTACATCCAGCCAACTCTTCTCATCCCCACAGTTTTCAAATTTGGACTGAGCAGACCTATAACACTTGCTCTTCACTTAAGTTTGGGCCCAAACTGATGACAACCTTTAGAAGGATATTCATCACAGTTAGTTTGGTTTTGTTTGTTTGTTTGAACTTGTGCATGACATTCACTTCAAGGCAGGGTATTTAGTATCCTATTTTACTTGTTCAGTGGCTGGGGTCCAGATCTCAATATTTCAGTAATATCTCAGTTACCATGGTCTATTAACCCACTGAACTTATCTGCTGCAGTAGAGAAATATTATGCAATTTTAAAAGTGTCAGGTGGCAGAAACAGTGATTTATTATTAGGTGTTCACTTTAAATTGTATACAGAATACAATGTTCCTGATGTTTTTATTTTTTTCACAAACTAAATCCATCCTCACTGAAACAGAATCTGTCTGTGAGTTCTGCTTCACAGATAATCTTTTTTTTTTTTTTTATAGTGATTCCTTCTGACAAATAGATGGGGGGGGAAGGGAAAGGCAGAAGACACATGGCTTGAAAATATTAGTAACTATTTAATGACAACAGAGAAACTGGTTTGTGAGATGATCTCTAGATCTAGTCTACCCATCAGCTGTGAGCACACATCTTTTTTTCTTCATCTTTATTCTATTTAGAAATGTTTTTGCAGGCTACTTCCCATTTTTCAGCATCAGTGTCCTTCACCTCATGTATAATCCGGCTCCTAAATTTGATCTTGTTTCACTGACAAGGTGTCCCACATCTTGACTGTTTATCTGCTGAGTTCCCTGAAAAATGGTTATATCCCTGGCACTCATGTCCTTACTATAGGAAGTCAATTTTCTTTAAGATGATTGTCTTGCAATGATGTCCAATATTATAAGAAGAATACAGAAGCTGAGCCACAGAGGTCAGTGACTCTGAAAGGTAGTTTTCTTTGCTGAAATAAGTATTTGGAAACCTGTAGTTTCCAACTACATTCTCAAGTGTGGGTTGGCATGTTTATTCACATATATATTCACATGAAATCTTTCATCATTGTATCAAACTCCGTATTTCTATGATGTCTTTTGACATTTTGGGTTTTTTTTAGTGCTTCTAAGTCCTAGGTTTAGCTGATTTAAATCACATTCTCAGAGTTCCTGTGAAATGAGTAGGAGACCTACCAATAATCCAGAGTTTTAGACAGACAATACAGGAAGCTTTGTATTACCCTGACTTGGGATGGCTTCTTTCTCTGTTCTTCCATAACATCGTAAAACAGAGGGACAAAAAAGAAAAAAAAAAAAAAAAAAAGGGAAAAAAAAAAGAGAGAATTTCCTTGGCCAACTACAGTGGACTGATTTTTTAGTGTCCATAGCTTTAGGTTTCTTTGTAAACACTGAAACCGGAAAATTGGTTTAAAGTGCCATGTAGGTCCTTTTAGAAATATAATGGTATGTCTCATAATTTACCAAAGAAGAGTTAGCATACATATATTAATACCCTTTTTAGTCCCACTTTAACAGTCAATTAGAGCTGATATTAGCAGAACCTTTGCTAAAGTGTCAGCTGGAATTTGTTAGTCACAGAATCAGAGAAACCTAGAACTGGACACAGGACTCCAGATACACCCCACTAGTGTTGAGTGCAGGGGGACAGTCACTGTCCTGGTCCCACTACCCACACTATTCTTGATAAAGTCAAGATGCCTTTGGCTTTCTTGGCCACCTGGGCACACTGCTGGCTCGTGTTCAGCCGCTGTCAACTGGCACAACAGGTCCTTTTCAGTTGGGCAGCTTTCCAGACACTATGTCCCCAGCCTGTAGTGCTGCCTGGGATTGTTGTGGCACAATGCCAGGACCTGGGACTGTCCAGGTCCCTCTGCAGAGCTTTCCTACCCTCCAACAGATCCATGCTCCCACCCAACCTGGTGTCATCTGCAAACTGACTACAGGTACATCCAGTCCCCTCATCCAGGTAGTTGTTAGAGATATCAAACACGACTGGCCCCAGTTCTGAGCCCTGGGGAATCTCACTAGTGCCTGGCCATAAGCTGGATGCAGCAAAAGTTCCCAGCACTCTCTGGGCCCAGCCATTCAGCCAGTTTTTTACCCAGTGAAAAGTGCATCTGTCCAAGCCATGGGCTGCCAGTTTCTCCAGGAGAATGTTGTGGGAAACAGCATCAAAGGGTTTATTAATAAAAAATGTAGATAAAGAATATCCACAGCCTTCCTCTCATCCACTCAGCAAGTTACTTTGTTCAAGAAGGAGATCAGGTTATGTAGCTGAAACCTTAGATGGACATAATCCAGTGACTGCTCTAAGTACAAGGTCAGCCATGTCTATTGCCTGAAGCAGTGATCCAGAAGGAAACAGAGGGTTCATTGCCATTTGATAAAGGAATATTCACCTTCTTTAGGAGTCTCTTCACATACCAAATCTTGTATTTCATATGTACTTTAAAACTGATGACACTATTTTACAAAAATAGGTAAAGGGCACTAGTATTTCTGTGTCATTACTGAGTTTTGATTGAATCTAGACATATCAGTAACCAATTACTTTAGGGTGAATTTGCAATTACTTTAGGGTTTTGGGTGAATTGACCCTAGCCCTGTAATTGATGGATTCAGTGATGCTTAGCTTCTCATTTAGGTCCCAATTACATTACACCTTTCCCCCATATTATTTCAGTGTATCATATGATGACTTTTTTACACAAACTCTTCTTTCTCCAAGGCATGTCTTTCAATAATCTCCTCATCACCAATATTCTAACCACTTAATGGGTTGCTGTTTTCTTTTTGAGATGAATAAAGCCCTAAACAGTAATTTATTGCTCTAGCATTTCTCAAACTGTCTCTTGAATAAAGAAAAGTTTAAAAAATTGCTGCTTAACAACATAGAGGGATAACCATGAATATAGATTTTTAGCATTCTGCGTGCAATACTAGCTTTTTTGAAGTGTTACTGTAGTTAGCAACTCATTTCACTAATTTTCAGTGGGACAGACCTCTTAATTCCCCTACACTTCTTTAGGCATATGCATTTTGTTTTATCTGGCTACTTTTCACACAGTGCTAGCAATGAAGTTATTTTTTTCTGAACTGTCCTTCAAAGACAAAAAACTTCCTTAAGGATTGTGATTTTATACAGAAATATATTCCTGTTCTTTGGGATTGTAATGGATCAAAAACTTGTTTCAGAAGCACAGTTAACAAAGAAACTTTTTTCACCAGAAAAAAACATGACTGAACTTTGGGCTAAATATTTAAATGTGCTTCCCAGAGCTGTGAGTTAGAGATCACTCCTAACAAGTAACACTTTTAGACCAGAGAAAATGGTTGATTTAAACATTTTCTGGGATGTTACAAAGCAGTGATCTACCTAAACTTCGTTACCTATTACTTTTAAAAACAGAATGCTAAACAACAGGATTTCAAGTAGAAGGATAATTGAAAACTGAAAATTTAAATCATAAATAATTTGTTTCATGAATTTCAGAAACAGACTTCACCTCACAGAACCTCATTGTAATGAGGTGTGTAGACATCTGTCTCACTGAAATCTGAAAAAAAAAAAAAGTCATCTTCTAAATTCTCATTTCCTTTAAAATGTAAACATTTTAGTAGCTAAAATACTATCAGAAACATTTCTGCTTGGAGTCATTATAGACAAGACCAAAATAAAGACCTTGTGTTCAAAGTTTACTTAAAGTTTTCTGAATTATAGGTATGTACTTGTTTATTTAAAGCAACAGAACTGAATCAGCACCTGCTGTAATAACAGAAAAGAAGGGGGAAATTAAAACTGAAATTAAAAAGGAATCCCCTTAGGAATTTAAACAAAGACGCAAATGAACTACTTCACTGTTGAATATCTTGATATTAAACAGCTGCAGACAGTTAAATTTTATTTTAATTTCTTTTCTGAATCAGCAGAAGCTGACCACCTGCAACTAACCAATATCAGGCTGCTTAGAAGAATGGTAGATTATTTTCGCCTGCTTGTTCATTTGTAATCCCTTAGAGATTTCTTATTTAGCTTCATGACAAAGATGGAATTTTTTTAAAAAATCACATTAGTCTTTTTTTGCACATGAATTTTGGCATGTTTTGTTAGTCTAACCCATCATTAGGAAAGTTTAGTGCTAGCAGTAAGATTTACAGCACTATATGCAAGGATTTCTTCCTATTAGTCACAGAGGCATTTTAATAGAGAGATTAATTTTTAATAATATCTGTTTGCAACTTATATATTATTGCAAATGTCAAATCTGACTTTCCTAGGGAGGAAAGAAAGAGATGTGTTGTGTTTTTTTTTTTTTTTTTTTCACATAGAATATATTTTCTTTGTCTGTGTTTTTTGGGTTTGGTCTTATGTCTTAAAGCATCAGTGTTAGTGTCGTGGTTTTGCTCTGGGTCAATTTGCTTTCACACCTCCTACACAATTACTATTAGTTGAGAGAAGGTTTATGCAGACAAAAAAGACAGGCTTTGGGGAAAATAATATGAATATTTATTACTAGTAAAATAAAAACTACTAAAGAACTGTATCTACAATAATTTTACTTAAGTAAAAGTACTATGTATTTACAGATATACTCCTCCCCACTTTATATATCAGTCCAAGGAGGAGAAGTAGTCCTTTTCTCCATTCTCGGAGTTCCACTTCTCTCTCCAGTATTTCTGCAGTACTCTCATCGCAGCTGGAATTCTTTCATCTCTCTCTCTCGTTCTGTGTCACTCTCCAGGGCTGAGCCTACCCCCTCCTGGGCTAAGACCAAAGGCTGGGGGTTACCCAGGTACTGAAGGGTTTTCTCTTCCATGGACTTGCAAGGGGACACTTGTCTACCATGGATCTTCTTTCACAGAGTTACAGGGGATAATGGCGTAAGAGTCCACCCCTATTTCCTTATGGAGGTTCCTCCCCATGGGAGAACAGTCCTTGATAGACTTCTTCAGCATGAGTCTAGAATGGATCCCTCACTTGGATCCCCACATCTCACCTGAGCCATCTGTGCTCCAGCGTGGGGTTTCTTTCAGGATCACAAATCTTCAGCACCAGCAGCATGGATCTCTCACTGAGATCCCAAGCTTATCCGAGCTGTCCTCTGTTGGAAGTGGTTTTCATGATTATAGAGAGTATAATCATGGTGGTAAAACAACTTGTGCTGTAAAGGATTTTTGGATGTAATGTTGTCCCTGAGCTGCAGCTTGAGCTGTCATCATGCTCAAGAGCTGGTGTCAGCTGTCATTGGACAGTTCGTGGACCCGCAGCAGCTCAACCAATCCCTGTTTTCCTTGTTGCTATCTATCCCCGTTATGCATATGTATATGTTCCCTATGTTTATGTATTTTCCCATACCCAATCCTGGTTGGAGGATTAGCATGCTCCTCCCAAATTCCTGAACCTTCCTCCCCAATCCCTATAAAGTTCCTCCATTTTAATAAAGTTTGATTCAGCTTTGTCTACCCCACGCTGAGCTGGCTGGCTGCCCATTTCTAACCAACTCCGACAAGTGGCGCCGCAACGTGGGACGACAAACCCCGCAGCTGGATCGCTCCTTTCCCACTTTTCCGAGCCGTGTCAAATGTCAACCCAGCCGTGAGGTTCTCCAGTGGGCACCGCGTTTTAGCTGTGAACCACGGGATCGCTCCCTGGGCATCAACCGAAGGGTAAAAGAGGGACGCCCTGCGGAAACGGCGGCTCCCTCCGTGCTTTGGGCTCTGGGAGAAGCCCCGCCATCCCTGCATCGCTGGATTGATCGCCGGGAGAGGTGAGCGCGGAGGACATTCCTTCCCTTCCTTCCCCGTCTCCAAAACCCCTTATTAACAAAGAAAAAATACAAAAAAATCGCAAAACTACAGAAAAAATATAAAAATAGAAACGGCAACAATGGGAGCTTCCCATTCAGGGGACAAGCTTAAAACGTATCACCATCTGAAAGCTTTAATTAGAAGAAAAAACTTTCCTTTGGACGAAAGCTCTCTAAAATCTTTAGCTAAATGGATCTACAAAAACATCGGTCCTATTCCAGAAATTCTAACTTACATGGAATGGGCGAAAATTGGATCTGCGATTGCAATGGCTATTTTTAATGGGGACAGTCGTGCAGTATCGGCCGCTTTTAATGCATCTCAAGATGGCGACGAGCACGTTTTTCAATCTGTGTCACTATCCCCCACACTACCACCTAACCTAGCGGGGGAGGATACCCCAAGGGCAAAGGGACAAAATGGCGACAACGAAAGCGGCGCGTCATACCAGGGGCGGGAAGATTCTCGCGG
>NW_020955196.1:3704614-3723309 GCF_003031625.1 Empidonax traillii
TAAAGAAGGCCTCTGCGCAGAGGTTACCCATCCCTACTTCTATCCCCTTAAAATAATAAGCTGCCTTGCTGACAGTTCTATTGCTCTCTAAAGACAATGGACTGCAGCGGGGTAAAGAAGGCCTCTGCGCTGGGGTTCCCCTTCCCTATTCCGTATTCCTAAACCCTCCTAACCCTAAACACGGGTCTCAGGTGTCATCCAACTTAAAGATTTCTCCTTTACAAATATTATTTTATTATTAATGTCTCTATTGAATTTCTTATATTTAAATACTCACTTCTTGTATATTGATTTCTATGTAAATAATCATTTTGGTATAGAGTTTTATTTCTAATTTTCTTATTCAATTCTTATTTTCTATATTATATGGTAAATAGTTGTAATAAGATTAAATATTTTATGATTTCTATTCCCTGTATTGTTAAACTAAATATTGTTATTCTTTGTAATGGAAAAATTATTTCTCTTTATAGAAATTATTAATGCCTTTATTAAGCTTTTTATTTCACATTCTACTCCCTCTTGTAGAAAGGAGAGAGGAGAGTAAAAAATATGGAAACATCCATATTGTTCCTTTTAACTTTCTCTATCTACAATGCTTTTTTACAGGTTCTTGTTACACCTTTTAATCCAAATTCCGGTTTTCCCCAGTTATCAAAATTTAGTGTTTAACACCAAAAATCATAATACACACACTCCACCATACGAATATCATCATTATTTATTCCAAATAAAAATATTCTCTTACAAAACAATACCAATTAAATCAAATTGTAACACCCTCAAAATCACCCCTTCATAACACCACCCAAAAATTGTAATTTAATTCCTATTCATTCCTTAATTCCTATTATTACTATTCCTTATAATTTCCCCTCTTATTTATTAACTAATTCCTCTTACGTGTTATCATCATTTAACTATAAAAATCTTTAATTACACATTATATATTTTCATATGCATTTATATGTGTCTTATATTTTGTAATCTAACTTCTAATGTAATATTCTATATAATTATTGTAATGTATTTCATCTAATTTAAATCACAATAATTTCTTACTTGATTTATCATTAATGTTGACTAATGTAATATATAAAATATTCTTTCAATGTAAGTTTTAAAACAAGAAAGGGTGATATGTTGGAAGTGGTTTTCATGATTATAGAGAGTATAATCATGGTGGTAAAACAACTTGTGCTGTAAAGGATTTTTGGATGTAATGTTGTCCCTGAGCTGCAGCTTGAGCTGTCATCATGCTCAAGAGCTGGTGTCAGCTGTCATTGGACAGTTCGTGGACCCGCAGCAGCTCAACCAATCCCTGTTTTCCTTATTGCTATCTATCCCCGTTATGCATATGTATATGTTCCCTATGTTTATGTATTTTCCCATACCCAATCCTGGTTGGAGGATTAGCATGCTCCTCCCAAATTCCTGAACCTTCCTCCCCAATCCCTATAAAGTTCCTCCATTTTAATAAAGTTTGATTCAGCTTTGTCTACCCCACGCTGAGCTGGCTGGCTGCCCTTTTCTAACCAACTCCGACAGTCCTCGCTCCAGCATAAGCATCGTCCTCTTCAAGGGTCGCAAAGTCTTTAACAGGACTCTGCCTCACCTCAGGTTTCTCATGAAGTCTCGGCTTCTTCATGCATCAACTTACTTCAGTGTAAGCAGCTAGGGGGTCTTCTCAACCCAACAAACTTTCACAAGTAGCAGGGATTATTTTTCAGTCTTTCCCTGCTGAAGGGAGAGAGTAAAAAGGGGGGGGGGGGGGGGGTGGGAAGAAGCAAGCCCCCTCCCCTTGCACTTTACTTCTCTTGCTGCAACTTCAGCTGCCAGCTTTGACCTTGGAGGCTCCATTATCTCTCAACTGGAATTCTTCCACAGCAATTTTTTGTCCAAGTATTCAGTCTTTCTAAAGTTTTTTTTTCTTTCACTCTCTAAGAAGAGAGAAAGGGGAGCTTCAGTGCTACACTTGCCCCCACCTGCCCAAGCCGGGGGAGGAGAGGGCCTTGACCCTCTTTGGGCCCGCCACCTCTCTCCTACATGGCTGCTGCTCCTAATTTTCAACTGCGAAACAAGTCTTCTCTTCCGTTTTCTTAAATATGTAATTAGCAAAGGCGTCACTGAATTTTTTGATTGGCTTTTTGTCCAGAAATCACCTGGACAAAACCATCCTCAGCCCCAGGGATGGGCTGGTGGGCAAAACCACAACAGTTAGTTAACAAATTATCAGTTGAGACCATTGGCTTAGGTGTCCCAACTTAGCTGGCTCTAGAAATAAAGGAGAACTTAGAAACCAGACAAGAATGTGTTGTAGTTTTAGTAAAAAGTAAAGGATTTTTAGTGACTTTTTTCATATCACCGTGTAAGTCAGAGTTTGAGGGACTGGCCCCTGTCTGAGCTGGATCAGGGAAGACCTGCCGGAAAGGTGGGTCCCTGAAATGAAGCACCCTACAAACCAGGAGACAGGAGATAAAGGCAGGTGCACCCCAGAATTCTCTTTTGGTACCTGTTTTTTTTTCTCTCTGGAGCACCACAGACTCTTGGAGCCTCTTCCAGGGCAACACCTTGCCTCAGCAGAGCTGTCTTTCACTGCAGTCATAGCCGCCTTTCACATCAGACCAAAGCTGTTGCACGGCCTGGCACCGCGCTGGGCCAGCCCAGCCTCACCACTGTCACTCTGCGAGCCACAGGAGCACAGCTGAGCATTTACAGAAAGACCAGGAAGGCAGAAGGCTTCCCACTGACTGCAGCACGAAAGCCAAAGCATTCTCAGTGTTTCAACAAGAGTCTTAAAAATGTCATCTATAAATAATACATGGAAAAAAATCTGCAATTTTTCATTAAAAATTCAGTGCATGTATAACTATATAAAAGGTTAAAAGCCTGAGAAAAGATGGAATCTTTCACTGTAAAAATCCATTTAACTCTCCTGTCAACTGTCTAGTGTCTTCACTTGCAAAAGGTTCTGCCCTTTGCAGCATGATCAATATTTTCACTTTCAGGTGGAACTTTCAAAACAAATTACCTAATTAATGAGTATATAGAAAATAAATATTCATGTCTTCACAGAAAAATTTTTGAAAATAATTGTCATGCATATTTATGAAAGTATAAGTTACAAACCAGCAGACTGTGATGTCAAAAAAGAGTGTGTGTGTCATTATCAAATGAGACTGAGAGAGCAGTGTCTGGCTAGTAGAAAACACTTCTTAGCACTGGGTATTTCAGATAGTATGTAAAATAGTACATAAAATAACAATCAAGTTTACACCGAAATGAAAATTTCTTTGCAAAGAAAGACTTCAGTACTTTTAAATACAAAAATTTAATGAGGAGGATGTTTACACATATTTAGGATATGAGGAAATTATCTATTACTGTGTTTCTTGAGTTCTTCCCTCACTCTTCATTTGAACCTTCAAGTTATAAGACTATTCCAGTTTATGATCTTTATGATCTGTTGTTCCTCCAGTGGCACTCTAATTACAGACAGAAGATGAGAATATGAAGAGTTATGGCTTTGTTTACTCCAGACATCATAAAAAGCCTTCACTGGAGGTGTAATCAAGTATACCAAAAAGTCAGGACGCCAGCTGCCCAAGAAAATCTGTTCTGAGTCTAGCATAGACTGCAGTACTTCATGATTTTTCATTGAAGGCCAGTAGGATCTAACCATTTCTCTTTTAAACAGCCTAAACATTTTACCAGAAACGAGCCACTGGAAAGAAAAATATGTCAGGCTTGTGAATATCCTCTCCTTCCTTTTAGAGAATAAAAGAACCAACATTCTTAGTGGTGGGAAGTGATAGAAATGGACAGTTTATAAAGCTGGAAAGGTAGAGAGGGAGCAAAGTCAAAAGAGGGGAAGGAACCAGTGAAATAAAGTTTATGAATGATTTCTTCCTGGTTTCATCAGAAGTATCAAGTCAAATCAATAATTCTTTGCAGCTTTAAATGTTGTAGATCTTCCAACAATACTTGAGCTCTTACCATCCAGTAGAAGAATTTGGGGTGATATCTTTTCCAAAAATGTCTTTAATCATTCATTTATGCATAAAGGTGCACAGGGGTATGGTTTTTATATTTATTCTAGGGTATGGCTTTCTTATCCTGCAATATCTTGGGCTTTCTTATCTTAGGCTACATCTGAAAATAAAGTTTATTAGTGATATCTGATTTGGAACCACTCAGCAGTGATGCCTTTGTATTTAGCCAAGCCTTGAACTACAAAATTACTCTTCAATATCTAAAAACATCCACTGACTGATATAATGTTACCAGACCCACAATTTAAACCTGACACTGCCCCTTTAATTGGTTTATCATTAATTTTAATTGGTCCTTCAACAATCACCTTGTGTCTCCTTTGTATTGTCAGAGTTTGTTTATGTAACATGTTTTCCAGCAATTCATTTGATTTTGCTGCACTGCTATTTCTTTACATAAATCATTTTTATTTGAACACTTGCTTTCAGCACAGACTGGGAAAATTTCACTAAGAATAAATTATTTTGACACTGCAGTTATTTATTATCTTTGGTCGGCCCTTTGACACTTGCCATCAGTGGAGCAGCAAAGTAGTCCCAGTCCCTTAGGTAATTAGTTCGTACTAGTGAATCAAAGCCCCCTAATTATTTCTATTCCCAGAACCAACCAGAGAAACATGTGTGAGGGGGTGTGCATGTGCATGTGTGTTCCTATTGGAAAATATGTGCTAGGAGATGCAGGAGAGAGAGAGGGGAAAAACCTTGGCAACCCCAACCCTGTTCATATGATTGTGTGATTGGTCCCATTTTGCTCTATCCATCTTACCTTATTGGAAGCTCCTTAATTGACGAATGAGGACTTTATCAAGCTTGGCAGGAGTCATTATGCCTGTGATTTTCCTTGAAATGTATCTGTCATGCAGCTCAAAATTAAATTGCCAGTTTTGGGCCTAACCAGAGAAAGGGCAGTGACTCAAACACTCAGAAGGGAATGAATGATTAATGCAGTTTATAGACAGAATGGCACTTTTTCTGTCTCATGTGCTTTTTGTATGTAATCTCCAGTGGTTCAGTTTTGGATGGATCTAATGAAAAAAGACTGGATGTTTTCCACATCTCTTCAGAGCATGCTGTACGATTTATCCACTGACAAAATGAGCTAATGAAATGTCACCTTGGACAGTTTGCTAAAGGATTGATGGGCTGAAAGTTTTGTATTTTATTTAACTTTTGCAAGAAAAATGAGTAAGTCCTCCAAACTCTGTATGATATAGAGATCCATTATAGCTTCGTACTCTGGGAGAGCATCTGCACTGGGATGGAAAAGAAGGCCGTGGCAGAGGTGAGAATAATGTAAAACAAATAATTACTTAAAAGCTGTGTACATGGCTTAACTGAACTCAAAGATATATATTTCAGTTGAGTCATGTAACTTTTTGAAACATCTTTCTTCAGTACTACTTCTGCCCTTTATAAAAAAAAAATCAGTTTCAAAAATCTAGTCATTTTCCTCATCTGATTGAAGTATCATTTATAAAAACCAAATTGTGATTTCAATCTTCTCGATACACACCATTCTTTTACATTCCATCACTTTGGGGATACTTTTGGGATACAATGCTTTCAAACTTCCGTAAGATTAATGAATAATGAGTTATTACACTCTGACTTATTAATGAGTTATTGTTCTGAGAACGCAAAAAAAGTGCCCAAACCAGGAACACTACCCAAATGCTAAATGCTTGCTATTGATAACTAAGAGTCCCAGATGCTTACTTACTCCCAACCTATCAGCATAGGGATAAGAGAATTGGAAGGGTGAAAGTGAGTAAACTTTTGAGTTGAAATGAGCACAGTTCAATAATTTAAATAAATAAAATAAAATAATAATAAAATTGTAATGACTGTTGTGGTTTTGCCAACCAGCTAGCCCCTGGGGCTGAGGATGGTTTTGTTCAGGTGGATTTCCGGAAAAAAGCCATTCAAAAGTTCAGTAACGTCTTTGTCAATTACATATTTAAGAAAACGGAAGAGAAGGTTGTGGCTTAGTTGAAATTAGGTAGCCATGTAGGAGCAGCCGCAGGCCCCAGGTGGGGGCCAGGCCTCCCTCCTCCCCCAGCCCTGGGCTGGGGGCAGGTGTTGCACTGAAACCCCCCTTCTTTTATGTAAGAGAGCAAAGGAAAAAGAAAAAAACTTTAGAGAAGAACTGGCTGCTTGGACAAGAACGTTGCAGAAGAAATTCTGGTAGAGAGATAACGAAGTGTTCAAGGTCAAAGCTGGCAGCCAGAGGAGAGAGGAGTTTGAAGGGGGGAGCTGTTTCTTCCCCCCTGTCGCTGTCTCCCTTCAGCAGGGAAAAGACTGAAAAAAAAATCCCTGCTACCTTTGGAAGATTGTTGGAGTGAGGAGACCCCCATGCTGCTTATGGAAGAGCCTACACTGGAATAAGTTGATGCATGAGGAAGCTGAGACTTCATGAGAGACCTGAGGTGAGGCAGAGTCCTGTTGAAGATTTTGTGACCCTGAGGGAAACCTACGCTAGAGAGAGATGGCCCAGGTGGGATGTTGGGATCCGTGTGTGGGATCCATGCTGCTGCTGAAGATTTGTGACCCTGAGAGAGCCGAGACTTACACTGGAGCAAGAATGGCTCGGGTAAGATGCTGGGATCCGTGTGAGGGATCCATGCTAGACCCATGTTGGAGAGCTCTATCAAGGACTGTTCTCCCATGGGGAGGGACCTCCACAAGAAACAGGCCATTATCCCCTGTGACTCTGTGGTGAAGGTCCATAGGAGGCAAGTGTCCCCTTGCAATCCATGGAAGAGAAGACCTTCAGGGCCTGAGTAACCCCTCAGCCTCCAGTCTTAGCCCAGGAGGGGGGTAGGCCCAGCCCTGCCTGAGGCTGACGTAAAAGAAAGAAAGAAAAAGAGTTCCAGCTGTGACGAAAAAGAGTTGTAGTCCTGAGATAATAGAAGAAGAGTTTTAGAGTACTGCAAAGTTATTGAAAAGACCTGGAGCTCCGAGAATAGAGAATGAAACTGCTTCTACTCCTTGGACTGATAAAAGGAGGGAGAGGTATTTCTGTAAATACATAATACTTTTTACCTAAATAAAATTATTTTAGATATAGTTCTTTAGTTTTATTTTGCTAGTAATAAATGTTAATATTATTTTTCCCCGATCAGGTCTCTTTTGTCTGCATAAACCTTCTCTCAATTTATAGTAATTGTGTGTGGGGTGTATCAGCAAATTTGACCCAGAGCAAAACCATGACATGACAATGGGGAAACAAAAATAAAAAAAAGAGAGAGCGCGAAATAAAATCCAAGAAAGAAAAGTCATGTAAATAAAAAACAATTTTTCATGACCAACCAGCCAATGCCCCATCAGTTCCTGAGCAGTGGCTCATAGCCAGATTTTCCCCAGGTTTATATGTTGAGCATAATGCCTTATGCTATGTCAACTTTGGTCAACTATGTCAACTCCAACAGTTGGAGTCAGCTGTCCTGGCTGTGTTCCCTCCCAATTCCTTGTGCACCCCCAACCTTCTCGCTGGTGGGATGGGGTGAGGAGCAGCAAACACTGTGTGAATTTTGTGTGAACACTGCTTGGCAGTAATAGAAACATTCATGTATTATCAGCTCTATTTCCAACACAAATCCAAAATGTAGCTGCATACCAGATAATGAAGAAAATTAACTCCACCTTAGTTAAAACCAGCACAACCAGTCACTTAAGATTTTTTCTTAATGAGGGATGTAAACAAAAATCTTTTTGCAGAGCAAACTATTTTCTTTCCTTCCTTCCCCTTGCGACCCTTATGCCATGCAAGCATATTTTCAGACTCTCTGGAGCTTATTCTTTTAATTCATAATTGCATAAAAAATAGTATTATCATTAAAAATACATTCATCTACACAGTACAGGGCTTTGAAAAAAAGGTAGTAGATCTCTTGTGCTGTTGTAGCTGCTTATTACCCTCCTCACAGTAGATTTGGTAATACAGTGAGTTTCCTAGATGTCCATTTCTTGACTCCTTTTGCTGCTGCTTGCTGGGGCGGGTGTAAACTATATTTCTGATGTGATCATATCAAGAAAAAGAGGAAGCATGAACAACTTCCCTTGGAACTATCGCAGTTGGTTAGTCTGGTGCAAATAATGCCAAGGTTGTGGGTTCAATCCCTGGAGGAGCCATTCACTGAAGAGCTGGACTTGAAGATCCTTGTAGGTCCCTTCCAGCTCAGAATATTCTGTCATTCTGTGAATAGACAAGTACAATAATTAGAGTAATAAAAACAAGTTCAGAGTTTCCAATTACAACTGCTATGAGTTGTTTTGGAAATTACCCTATTTCCCTTTGATTTGAAAAGTATGTACTGTAACTAGCTTTCCCACACCACCAACTGATGTGCAGTACCACCATTCAGCAGGATTTCTTTTAATATTTTATGACATATATGTGTGTGACATATATAGCAAACTATACTTCTGAAATGCTACCTATTCTTCAAAAAATATTTTTTATAAAAATGTATTTGTGTCTGTTTTTCTGCACATAACACAAGATGATATCCTTGAGTACAGTGGGCAAAAGATCATTTTTCATGCAGCTCCATAGATGTGAAAGCAGTGAAAACAACTTGGTGTATTGAACATGTGGTTCTTTTGCCAACTATTTTTCAACAACAGAAGGAAAGCAAATCTGTGCTGAACTGTTCAGCTGAGTACCTGAAAGATACTCAGGTAAGGTAAGGATAAGAATAGCTCATCTCGTGCTGCTATACCCATGGTACCACAAAGCTTTTAGATGAGTGTTATCTTACATATTACTAATGTATAAAGTCTTAGAATATTCATGCACAACTGGGTGAGTTGAGGACTAAATTAAAGAACATCTCCTTGGAAGGCTCTTGCAGGAAAAGTTAAATATAATCTTTCTTTTTATTTTACAGCAATTTTTACAGCAGGGTCTTGTTTGCTTGTTTGTTTGTTTGTTTGTTTTGTGGTTTATTTTTCCTTTTTTTTTTCCTCTGTATCTGTATTGTGGTTAAAAAAAGAGTTAGAAGTAAAAAATACAAACAATATTCCTCAACAGTATCATATATAATTGATACAGCTATGCAGTCACCATCCTACCACACACACAAGGAAAACATAGAGTCAGAATTAAGGTTGCAGCAAGTATAGCTTCATTTTTACTGAAGCAAATCAAACTATGCAAAGCACTAAGATAGACATTAGCAATATCAAAATGAATGTGGAATTCCCATACTTTAAACACTATTTGAAAATTATAAACCTTAGGAAAAAATATGTGTCTTATCAGCCTTAGTTTCAACCTTACAGTGCCTTCTTGTCCCTTTATTGGCACAGAAAATTATTGTTTGACATGGTCTGCTCCAGCACTCTCCTGCAGACTACATGGCAATCCTCCAAAAATTTAGTGGAAACATTATTTGCTGGTCCCTAAGAGAGAAAAGAAGACATAAAAAAGCCAAAACACCTCTCAGTCAAGGGCTGAATACATATCTGGACATAATACTTTCTGATTTATGTGGGGTAAAATCTCTTTTGATATGAGATTAATTTAGCCAGGTGGAGTCAACCAGCTTCTTATTACCAGCACTGTCAATATATAAGTCTCCATTACTTCCCATGAAGATATTTAACGGAAGAAAAGTGAACAAATAGCAAGTATTGTTATGGATAACCCTTTAGCAGAATACTTTACCTTTGCAGAGAGAACTATTCTATTCCCAAGCCAACATTCTGACAGCAAAATATATGTTCAACATCAGCAGAATAATTATAAGTTTGCAATGATAAGCACCCCAGAATACTAAAATCTAGAATTAAAATTGACTGTGCATCCTTGGTTCACATCAGTGGACACACATACGAATTTCCACACAATTTTCATGTTGAGGATTACATATTGTTTTTTTATTTTTCAATAAACCTTTTAATTCACTAACATTTTGGTATGCATTTACATAAACATTGGATCAGTAATTATTTTCTCCTTGTTGTTTTGTCCATGCTTTCCTTAGGGTTCAGTACTAAAACCCTATTCTATCATCTAGTACTGTATAAACATAAACTAATGAGATTTTTGTTACTGCATGTAAATATTCCATATTTATGTTTTATTTCTGTGAAACAAGGATAATCTCTAAAATTTGATGCTGAAGTCTAGTAAGAAAAGTCAAACAAACTCATAAACTCTTACTGCCCAAGTTAAAACATCTATAACTCCAGATTTTTCAGATAATTCAATAGCATGTACCGCTTAAAAAATTTAAAAAAGTAACTTTATCTTCAAGTAGTCAGCACTTCCGCAAATGAGATTTTAGGACTCCTGTCAGGTATTTTAAAAAATGAGCCACACAAAATTAGTTTGATTTAATTTTGGGATGGGGAGGGAATTCAATTTCTCATTGCAGGTTTCACTAACCTTGACTATTGGCTATCTCCTTATTGTCTCTTTCCCAATTCAGCTTCTGACTCTGCAATAACTGAAGTCTTCCTTCACTATTGTAGAGTCAAGATGTGGGCACCAGATAGCTCTTAACTTGAACAAGGATACAGAGATTTTACTCCTTCCAGAGCTGACGGCTTCAAGGACTCAGCAGCAGTGTCTCCATCTGTATATCTCTGGTGGGAATCCTGGATACAATGAAAATTACTAATTTTTAAGCTGATATTGGCATGGGCTTTCACAGGGGGAAGCAAAAAAACACCAAACAATTAGACATTAGTACTAAAGTACTGAAACAGAAACAAATACTGTTATTTTCCTTAGGTACACATATTTAATAAAAAGTGCAGATACAGAACCTGCTATGAAGTCTGTGAATCAATTCCTGCCTGCCTCTTAGTCTCTCACTGACCCTTTTTCAGATAGCATCACTGCCCTTGAAATCTGATAAGAAGAAATCTGTTTTCGGTGTTATAACTCAAAGACAGTGCAAATGAAGACTTTAGTAAGAGGGTTAATTAGCAAGCTTTATAATAATTACTTCATTTTGGTCTGCTTATGCTGGGTATTGTGATACCTAATACATATATTATCAAGCACACTCAATGTGACTCACCTTGGTGAATATTTATAGCATTATTAAAACACAATTACAGAACACAACACATAGTTGGTAATAGCTACTAACACTTTGTTTTATGGAATTTTTTCAAGGTCTTGAAATCATTTAGTAGGCAAGTTATCAATTTCAAGAGTTAAACACTGTTGAGTCTTACATATGCATTACAACTGATGATAATTCCAATCTCCTCTGGGTTTTTTATAGCTGAAAATCATATTAAAAATAACTCTTTTTTTCTCATTTAGTAGGACTTTCTTTGGGCACTTGCACACCAAAAATATTCACTATAACAGTCTCCAGCAATATCTTTGAATTACCAGAGACAGACAAACACTATCATTTTCCACACTTTTATGTAAGCCAATTACCTACAAAGAAAAACAAGGGAGTAAACATTACTACTGAGTAGGGACCATTATCTCTACTCCCCCACTCATGCTACCTCATTCACAAGTGCAATTAACCAGGATGGAATCAACTAGTAAATGATGTTCTTATGATTCATATTAATGACACTTATAAACAGATTGATAATGAGTATCTGATGCATTCTCTGAAGTCCAGATCCCAAAAACCCTACTTGAACTTTAAATCTTTGCATTAACAATGTCCTCTACAGACAAAATTCTGCCCACATGCAATTTGCAGAAGCATGAACAAATATTTTCAAAGGAGTAAATACATGATTGTTGCCTAGATTGTTAGAAAAAAATCCCTCTAAGATAAAAATTGAAATTAGTAGGGTTGTATATTAGCTATTACTAAGAAACATAGTCCTTATTTTTGCATAATGTTCATTCTTTTGGAAGAAGACAGCAAAGTGTCTTCTGGGGTAAATAAACTGTGAACTTGCTAGTAGAAAATAACCTATACAAGTGCTAGGAGACAAGGATTTCACTGTATGTAGAAAGCTCTTTGCAGTAATATCTAAGCCCACTCAAAAGACTTCCTCCAAGTGCTATCTATAGACCATGGGAAGAAAAAGATGACTAAGCATGGCTAATGTCAGAAAAGAGGCAGCAAGAAACTTAAATCAGCACATATAACTGAGGAAACAGAAATACCGTGTTTGAACTAGAAACACAGAAACAATAGAAGCAATACCTTGTTGGAAACAGAAAACCATGTTTGAAATTTTAAGAGGCAAGTTTGCCGCTGAAGTGACCAGAATTGCATAAAGGGCACTATAAAATGAGAAGGATGGCAGCATACAGTCGTAGCAAGTTTGCCACAGCAATTTCTCACACTTGGGATGCTCAGAACAGAAGAGAAAAACACATTTCAAATACTGGCAGAGGGAGGTTCTCAATCTCTGGATAAAAGACAGGACACCAACACACTCTAAAAATGTTACATCATACTCTCACATAAATTCAGCCTTAGGGCGAGATTTAACTGTATGGTGAGACTTTTGCAGAGATGCATGACTGACTATAAGGAACATCCACTATCAATATGTCCAGCTTCCAACTATTACAATAGTCTGTATCAGCTAACATATTTCACAAAATTACCAAGCTTTAGCTTAAACTCCACCGGATTTTCATCTTGCTTATTTTGGTGATCTTCTTAAGTTTCTAACTATCTTTTCAATCACCTCGATAATTTGGGAAAAAAAACCTGCTCTGAAAAATGAACTGTTGGCCATTATTACAAGAGGGAAAAGAATCTAGTATTTTGCAAGATCTCCAACAAGAAGTGGATGAGTTACTGGGATGTTGTCTGAAAGTTTCAGAAGCAGAAAGGGAATGGTGCAAGAAGACACCTTCTGTAAAAGAAACTATGAAGTTGCTACCAATGCCACTAAGGAGTAAAAGAATTATAAGCATGCAGAGAAGTGACAGAAAAGTCTGGGAAGTGAGGAAGTGAGAATCTTAAATATGTGGAAGAAATATTATCAATACAAACCAACCACCAGCATCAATAGGACTAGACTATAGGTGTTTGATCTAGGATAAAAGTAGGAAAACTTTGGAAAGCTTTAATATTTTTCAGAGTAGATCAAATACTTAAATTTAGTTTGGAACTTTGTGTCTAGAAATTGGCCTTAGCTCTCCAGAGTCTCAGTTCTGTCATTCCTCCTTACCATATAGATGAAATGTGACAAACAACCTCTTTTCATGTAGTCTTCACTCTTTCTTTCATGGTAGGAGCCCAGAGACTAAAATGCTAACAAGAAGCATTTGATATACTCCCCTGGGCTGTTTCAAGCCACCTCCTGTGAATAGCTTCCACAAAACAGCTATAATGCCTGTTTTCAACCATATATCAGACACCAGGAACAAAACCTCAGCCTTTCCAAGTCAGATTTTCTGACAGTCTTCTCTCTCACTACAATAAAAGCCGGACTCTACCTGAAGTCACCAGGAGGTGCGTAGTGAAATTTAGTGTGTGGACAGGTGAAAATAAAGTTCCTGTCTACGTTTTTAATTTCCTTGCTGACTTTCCTTATGTTTGTATTAACTTCTTTTTTTTTTTTTTTAATGTATTTCACAATCTATGAGACTTTTGTGTTATTCTGTCACTGAACTACAAAGCTTACACTTGCTTTGGCACTAGTTTGTATGTCCTTTTCAAGCTATTGTGTGAAAGAAGTCAACTTTAGCAAAGGTATATCCTTTCCCATTAAAAATCCTAAAAAGAAACATAAAATGGTTTGGGGTGAAAGAAACTTTAAAGATCATCTCGTTCCCACCCGCCACCTGTGAGTAGGGATATCTTCCACTAGAACTGGTCTTGAACACTTCTAGAGATGGAGCATCCACAGCTTCTCTGGACAACCTATTCAGTACCTCACCACCATCACAAGGAAGAATTCCCTCACAATGTCTAACCTAACCCTACCCTCTTTCAGTGTAAAGCTGCTACCACTATGTGTGTTACCACTACATGTCCTTGCCGAAAGTGCCTTTCTAGTTTTCTTGTAAGCCCCTTCATGTACTGGAAGGCTCTCTTTTCCATACTGAACAGTCCCACCCTCTCAGCCTGTTTTCACAGGAGAGCTGCTCCAGCCCTCTGATAATCTTTATGATCCTCCCATGGACCTGTCCTTCATGCTGGGGGTCTCAGAGCTGAATGTAGTACTCCAGATGGAGTTTCATCATAGCAGAGTAGAGAATGATAATTAAAGGCAAAGTTATGAAGGTTGTTCTTTTGCCATTGAATGAATGCTCAGTTGTTTATGTATTTCGAAAAGTAAATATTCTAAAGAAGCAGTAAAACATGGACTCAGAAAAAAGCAAAAGAAATTTGGCACTGATTTTAATGTGAAAAGCAGCAAATTATTCATCTTCAGTAAACTGGGAGTTCCTGAAGGAAAACATCTCATGGGAGCAGAAAAAAAACCACAGGAATACTTGACATATTTGAGAAAGGGGGAGGGTGAGGAGGGAGGCAGAGGGGAAATATTCCAGTATTCAAAGCAAATATTCTGCAAAGCAATTTTATCCTCTAGTTCAGATGTTCTAAAACACAAATATATCACAAGCCAGAGTGAAAATGCACAGTTAGAGCAGAATTCAGTGTGCAGCCAATTCTACATGCTCATATAAAGCAGATGTAAGTGGCTTTTGGCATTAGTGCAATTTCCTATCGAGCAATGCAACTTCTACAAACATCAGTGCTGACACTCTTTTTCATGACCATCAGGAAAGCTTCTGCCAATATATTTTAAGGGGAGATACTATAATCACACAAGTTTGCATTTCCAGTCATTTACATCTCATATAGAAAAAAAAAAAAAAGGCACAAACCCAACACCAAACAGAGAGTATCTGAGAAAATAAGTTCTTGGATTTTTTTAGCTTATTTGTATATCAGTTACTGAAGATCTTTTGAGAATATTCCTGGGATCTGATAGGTACCAGCTGTGTCAATCTGTACGTCTAATCACAAGTTTCTTCTGTTTCGCTTTTTTTCTCACACTCATTGTCTTTGTTTACAGCAACAGATTTTACTCTGCATGTACATACAGTAAAGGACTCTTGGCAGCTTTAATTTACTTTTTTTTTTCCGTGTACTTTTTTAATTCTTTTGATTCCCCGATTTTCTCCATGCAAACTTTCTCTCTCGGCTTTATATGGTCTGTTTTGCAAACATCATGTACTACAAGTCCCCCAGACCAACGCTCAGGCCCCTGCACTGCACAGTGCCTCTTCTGCTATGGTCTCCACTTTATTGTAAAAGATTGCAAGAGACAAAACAAAATCCCATGTAGTGAAAAAAAAGCCTGTGGAGAGCTTAGACAGGACAAGCTTTCTTCTTACATGTTAGAAGGCAAGGGAGTTCCCTGAGTTCAAAGAGAAGTAGAGAAAACAAAGCTGACTATTTCTATGCAGTCAGAAGACAAGTAAAGGGTGTGTTCTGGGCAAGTGTTTTAGGAGAAGTCAGTTTTGGTTGAAGGTTCTTGGGGTTTATATTTTTCTAACTACAGTATATTAGGGCCTATTCCAGCATATAAAAAAGGACCCCTTTTATTTATTTCAGTGGGTATAAAAGCTATATTTCAGTCCTTGAACTATACAAAATATTTTAAAACTACCCTTCAAAAAATACCTTCAAAAATGGGACATTAAGTAGAGCTCAATATTTCTCCCAAATACAATGAGACTGCACTTTTCTATGTACTTTTGAAGGTAAGATATTTGTCACTTTTAACAAGGGTCCAAAAAGAGTATAATTCCACTCTAATTTCGCCCTTCCACTGTAATTCAAATCAAGTGTCACTTGTTTTAATAAAAATTAACTTTTCAGACATTTCCCCTCATAACATCTTGCTGAGTGATGCACATAATTTCTGATTAGACGTCATACAGATGGTGTAAGCAGTTTAACACTCCATATCAGAGGCTTTGAGGAGACAAAAAAGGCTCATGCTCTAGACCAAGTTGGCAAGAACTCTGTAATAGACTACCCTTCTTATTTGACAAGCTGCTACTCACATTTTTGAAGAAGTTTGCAGAAGTACTCTGACAGCTCAAATTACATCAAGTTAATAAAACTATGTTGATGAACCATTGATAACATTTTAAAATAAAGTGGAGGAATAAGATGAAAGATTTGCTCTCTTTATACATATGTGTATGTATTTGTACATATATGAGAGAGAGCACTGAAGGAGAAAGAAAATTTTTCTCCATATTTGTTCTATATACAAGGAGAAAACAGAACAAAATGAATCAAAGCCTTTGAGCAAATGACACATAAAATCCTCAAAACCAGCACAGCAGAAGAAGTGAAGAAAATCCCAATTGTGTGCTATTCCCTTTACATCCTGTGACCTTCTCTAGAAAATAATATTTTTCTTATGACCTTTATATGATTTTTCTGGATTATGTCAGTGGGGTTTTTTTTAATTCATGAAGGCAAGAAAAAAAACTTAAGTTGTTATTCTTGCTATTGTTATCAAATTTTTTTTTTACCAAGAGTTCAAGAGTAAATTTCTTTATGACGGAGTTCTTTTCCTTAAGCACATACAATGTATCATTGACTGGAAATCACCTGACCTAAAAAAAAATAATGAAAATGATACAAGAGCAACAACTGTATCATATAAACTATGGCACACCCATTTACTACACACTGAATTTCCTCTAACTGTGACCTTTACCGTGTTTTTTGATTCTACAGTAAAAATATTTGAATAAAACACATAATTTGTATGATTGCTTAATGTAGTAATGAGCTGTGTAGATTAAACATTACAGTGGACTCTATGGTGGAATGGATATGTTCCTTGGTTGCCTGATAGCAATTTGTCACCAAGAACTGAACTGAGATCATGTAGGAGTTGTAAATTTCATGAGCATCAGTACAAAAGCATGTAATGAGTCCACTTGGTCTCATTCCAGTCCCTGAAGCTGAAGGGGTCCATACTAAACTGCTGTGCAACACATACATGACATTTTGTAAAAGATGATTCTCCAATTTTGTATTGTAAGAGATGTGCTAAGTCACTCAGAAAACAAATACGGAACACAAACTGTTGTACAAGTTGTTCCATGAAGGGATCACTGATATTTTGGCAGGTAATAATGAATTAGCCTGTTTTTTTTAAATCAATCATATTATTGTCTTGCTATTAATTTCCCCAGTCTAATGCATATTAAGATGATGAATAATCCTGAAAGTAAGTCTCCGTACTGCAGCATTAATATATAATAAACTGATTACCTTCTTAGAGCAAGGAAAAGAAAATAAAAAGAACAAAAAATGTGTCTTACTTTTAACCAAAGTGGTCTTTATTCATTTACTCTATCGGCTGAAGTTAGTTATGGGCCATGTTAACCAGGTGAGCAACATTAACATACTGTGATTGTGTGAGCACTTTTGACGTGTGCCCCAGCCTGAGCTGATAGCTTTGCCTTCTAAGTATATATACAATAGCTGTGTAAATAAAAGGGCACCTGCTCTCCACATCGAGAGAACAGAAAGTAACAGGATCCAACATGATCCTAGTAATTTCTGGATGAATTCAGTTTATGGGGCTAGATGAGTCAGCAGTAACACAAGAATCTAAGCATGAAGCTCCCTTGCATAACTTTGACTTTTGCCTGAGGTCAGTTTTCTAAAAAGAGCTAATATTACAGCCTGGACATCCAAAATAACTGTTCTCAGATTTAGGAAAATCATATACCTTATGCAATCAGCACCTTATTATTGTGTAGGAATAACCCCGCAGCTCTTCTTTCAACACCAATGAATTATTTTCTCTTCCCAAAATACAATCTTCCCCCAAAAACTTTTCAGTTTAAAAAGCTGAAAAAAAAAAAAAAGGGGGGGGGGGGTATTTTCACATTTAACACAATTTTAAGTTACTGTGTTCACTGTTTGACCCCTTTTTAAATGCAGCAATTCATTTGCATAGTATGCATAATAATTATTAAGTTTCACAATTAACAGGCTGAGAGAGGTACATTTTTGTCAAATTAATGACAGAATTGCATTACACATTTTTAACTGCAATTTAAAAATGAAAGCTCTTCAATGATAAAATGTCGTACAGATCCCCAGAGCTCAGCAATGTTTGTGTTTTAAGAAGGTAAAACCTCTTCCCTGGTCTACTGTGAAAGCTCTGCTCTTTAGTGACTTCCAAAACCCTATTCATAAATACTGATTAGGTACTATTTCACCATAGGGTGCAACATTACTAGCAGAGCTCCCTACCCAGGGCCAAAATGGAAATGTTAGTACAGTAAATCAGACCAAATGTGCTGGTAATTCTGCACATGAAAGATCATCTTTAATAATCGTATGTTAACTAGGGACTCAGCTCATTTTATTTTTAGTACATAAGTGTCAAATGCTAGGGACTGATTTAAGGGGGAAAAGCTATGGGCAAGGAATGCATAATACGACTGCACCATTTAAAAGAAAAAAACTTGAAGGCACAGACCATTTACAGTGCAGCTAGTGGACAAATCCATCCTAGGGTGATGAGGGAGCTGGCAGAAGAGCTTGCCAAGCCGCTCTCCATCATCTTCCAACAGTCCTGGCTCACGGGGGAGGTCCCAGATGATTGGAAGTTGGCAAATATCACCCCAATCCATAAAAAAGGATGCAAGGCTGACCCTAGTAACTACAGGCCTGTCAGCCTGACCTCGGTGCC
>NW_020955196.1:3724703-3871748 GCF_003031625.1 Empidonax traillii
TGAAGGGAGGTTATAGCCAGGTGGGGGTTGGTCTCTTCTCCCAGGCAACCGACAACAGGACAAGGGGACATGGGCTCAAGCTCTGCCAGGGGAGGTTTAGGTTAGATGTTAGGAAGAAATTCTTTACAGAGAGGGTAATCAAGCATTGGAACAGCCTACCCAGAGAGGTGGTGGATTCACCATCCCTGGAGGTTTTCAAGCAGAGATTGGATGTGGCCCTTAGTGCCATGATATAGTAATTGGAGTTGGATCAGGGGTTGGACTTGATGATCTTGGAGGTCTCTTCCAACCCAATCTATTCTATGATTCTATGATTCAAACTGTAAGGTAGTGGATCCAAGAGACAATTTATTCTGCTAAATAATGGGTCACATATGTTACCTGCCATCTTCCTGAAATTGCCACAAATTAACCACTTTTACTGGTTATTACTAAAGGCTTCTGTACACGTGCAGAGTTCTTCAGCTGCTCTTTGGACTAGTGACTGGCTAAGCATAAAATGTATTAAATGCATTAGGACTTCTACTTTAATTGTAGAATCATTACAGAAGCAATGCAGAAATTTGGGACCTAATTATTCTTCTTATAATCTTAAATGCAACGTTTTGTATGGGGGAAAAACACAAACAAACCACAAAGCTGCATTTCACACAGAATATTTGGGAGCAATGACACTATCAGAGCCACTTCCCTGCCTCCATGATAGCCTTGCCTCAGGCAAACACTTTGGCCTCCCTCTGTTCCTCAAAGTATGAAGGATCCTTGAATATTTGTCCATGTTGGAGTCTAGGGGCCCTGAGGGGTCACTAGAGGAAAGATGAACCAATTTTGCTGCAGGTCGCTTTTTACCCAGAGATGTGCAGGTAAGGTGAAAATGAATCACCACACCCCTTTCCTTTCTGATTAGCATCCTTTAAACAATGGCACTTCCATGGCTGGTAAAGAGAGTTCCAATATTGTTACCAAAAATAGCAATTAAACCTGCAGAAAATACAATACAAACCTGGAGAACTGATTATTATTTCACCTGCAGATTTATACCACATGATATCACTTATTATTCCATGAGTTCAGGAAGATACCCTCTATTAGCAGTGGGAAAATAATGCGAGTCCACAGTGTGGCTGACTGTCCTTTTCCACTCTTGGACTTCATAAACCTTATCTACTTATTTGTAAGCCTTAATGGCTTGTGCAGAAGGATTGAGCAAGCCAGTTAGTGTTGAACACCCTAAAAACTCTCTGCTTTGGCCAAACTCATCTCTGGTTTAGAGGGCTGAAGCACGGAGATCATCCGCCTGTACCTCATTATGCTCAAGTTCCCAGGCCCTGCTTTAGGGCTCACACAATTGCTTGACAGAATTTGATTCTTTGCTCCATTAGAGACTGCATTAAAGAAGGAAACCTTCCTTTTCTGTTGAAAATAGTACCCATGTGTGATCCCAAATGAGAATCTTTGGACCACGGAGTGCTGCAACTGTTTCCCATATGAAGTCACTTCAGTAATTATACTAGTTCTGACACAGTTATGGATGTTCATGAAGACAGCATGAGAGTATTGATGCCAGACCTGTGACCAACTTGCCTAACATGGAAAATACCACCAAAAAAACAGCCTTGCCAAAGTTTTGCTCTTAGCTTGGCAAAGAACAAGTTTTTGCAACCTATGGTGTTTACAACACCGACAGGTGTCTCATTACAACTCTCCAAAGAAATGGAGGAGGAAAGTAGGCTTCAAGAAAATCAAGAAATCAAACTGGTGTGGCAAAAGATCACTAAACATTACCACCCATGACAAATCATTCAATTTCTTCCAAGAGTTTCACAGGATTGTGTTATTGAGGAAACCAAATACGCTGCATTTTACTGCACTGGGACTTTTCAAGTTTCCAGTGCAGAATGTGGAAATTCCTACAAAGTGGTAAGCAGAGAATGATTTCTATGGAAAAGTGTTCCCCTATGTATTCTCTATATTCTGGTCATCAGGAGACTTGGTTTATCAGAATAAGCCTTGTTCCCTTTCTGAATGACACTAAAGCTAAAAGGATGTTTTAGCTCTAAATATGACCTTTGTTTGTGTCGTCCTGTGAACTTTCATGATATCATCACAAAACCAATCATATAACTCTTTGACCAGAAAAAAAAAAGGACAGAGACGATGTTTTTTGCTGACAAATCCAATCACTAAAGTTAATTCAGTTCAATTATGTTAGGTTTATTCATGGGTTAAAATATGCTGTGACGATGCAGAAAGGAAAAATCCTCCTTCTTCCTTACAGGTTCTCTCTCCACTGCCCATATCACAGGATGTAACTCCAATGTTTTAATTTATATGAGCTCTGCTTTCAGGCAGAATTGTCTCCTCACCTGATATATACAATATGCCTGCCATGTAAGTGATATAAATCAGGAAAGAAGATAAGAGAGAGTGTGGGAAAACATAGTTAATAACAGAAAAAAAATGTTGAGTCTACCAGTGTGTTGCTCAAAACATGTGGATTACCACTGGAGTCAGCATATTGCTATTTCTGCACCATCTTGGGAAATCTCAACTAAAAGACGAGCTCATTGAAACTGTATTGCAATGCTACAAAATACGGAAATACCATTGCAAAACACACAGTCAGAGCACAAAAGCTGCTGTATATAACTAGAATATGTTGATGAATCTCCTTCCCTTCACAAATTTACAATGACATTTAATTTCTGTCATCTCTCTGGTGGTGTAAGAGCACAGATTAGTTATCTAGGTAGCCACCCACAGCTGCATCCTATTTCTCGTGATTTCTGGTGTCAACACTAGCTAAGTGAGGTGGAAATCCCTTTCAAGATTGCAATCATATTCCCTGATGGTTTGTATAATGTATGTGCATATACACAATCATATGTATGAAAGAGTCACAGTTTACTGCAAAGAAGTCTCATGATAGAACTTAATAATGCCTACACAGCAGTTTGGGAAGGCTATAAAAGTTAGTTGAGCCTCCTAGAATAGTTTACGAAAACAAAAGTGCACCGATATTTTGTGTAATACTGAAATATAGCTTGTCTCATTTTAGCACAATGTTATTTTGTTCAATGTTATTTGCTCTGTAACTTAATAATCTTCTACAATAAAAGAAATAAACTATTGTAATTTCTTCACAGGCTTCATAATAATGAGTAAACTCTTGTATGCTTGATACCGCTTCAAATTTCAAAGTGCAGACAGTATCCACCTTGTCATTGTTTTTGTTGGCATTTGGGTAAATTAACTGTATAATGAGTCCTTGGTTGTCCTTAACCAAAATCTTGCTGGATAGGTTCATTTACAATGCTCCAACAGAATGACCTTCCAATCTGGCTTAGAGGCCCCTCGATTGCTGTAAATGTGACCTGACATTTCCTTATGGGTGAAATATTAGATTATAGTAAAACATACAATAACATAATTTTATTTCAGGGTCTAAGGGAAAGTGATGGTTGAACAGATTAAGATGCAAAATTCCTTTGTAAAATTAAATTATTTATAATATGATGCATACCCCTTGTTTTATCTGTCATATAATACAATTACTTCACACAGTCTAGCAGCTGTATTCATTGGTGCTGCTGACAAAACAAAACAAAAATAATATCATTGCCAAGAAGGGGTCAAGAACTTTGGAGGGTATTTATTCTGACTTATAAAAACTCATCTTTAAAATAAGAACATCTGCAAATTTTGATGGATTTCATAATGATATTTAGCCATTAAGATGTTTTTTTCCACCTTTAATAGTAGTCAGAACCATCAACTTTTTAGTAGTCTTTGTTTTAAATTGCTATGCTATCATGCTCTCCTCAGACTGTCAAGTGCCTTACCTCAGTCTCTAATAGCTTGCAATTTTTTTGCCTGCAATAATTTAGATGTTCCAAAGAGACTAGGTGCAATTGTTTGGAAGTCTAGACATTTCATAGGTAACTCTCATTCAGTGATTAAATACCTAAATGTCACCAATCAAGTCAGTGAAACTGCACAATCAAAACCAGGAGTAGTGGGAGATACACTTTTAAAATTCTTATTTTTTTCTGCATAACTCTTAGCAGTCTTACCATATTACAGTTTTGATGCAATTCCTTCAAACGCTCAATTCTCCTTTAAAGGTCAACTGATTGGACCACATCCTTGAAATGTATGGTGAGCTTATAGCAATTAATTCACCACAAGGAATGACATTAAGTATGGAAACTTTCAATTTCTACTTTCAGTTATATAGTGCTATTTTAGTGTTCCGCTTTCTCTTTGAGATGTTTGAACTTTTGTAAAGTTTCTTTATAAGAAAGAAGAAGCAAAAGAAAAAGTTAACAGAAAATTACATTGATTTCCAGAAACTCTCATTTTATTCTGCCAATTTAATATGAAAACAAAGTCTGAAGACTCTATTCTGTTGAATGGTTATGCTGTGTTCTTCTCTTAGTGAAGTAATGCACACACAAAAACAACAACAAAAAAAAACAAGAACAAGAATCATAAATCCTGGAAATGGTGTGAAATAAGGCACTAAAACAGGTCATCCTTTATCAGCCCAGCAGTACTTAGTAATTAAAGCACTACTCAAAAAAATTTTCTGCAATTCCAACAAAAGCTCCACAAAGAAAATGAAAAAAAAATTAAAAAAAAAAAATGTTTCTCTGTTTTACAACCTAGAATATTTTGAAACTAAAATTATTTAGTATCATGGGGCACCCTCCATGTGCTAATTCTGGCCCAAAAATTGTCTTTCTTTATACTGTTTTAATTAAATGGTCAAATAATTTCCAGTATTGAATGCTGAAAAAAGAACTCTGGTCAATGTTTGTTTAATCTCAACTAAGCACATAAAGTTCTGGTTTCTAATCTGAAATGTTACCTCTATATTTGATCAACACTTCTGTCAAAACCCTGTAGTCACTCTGTAAATATTATCTTTGTGTAATGATTTGGAAAAAAAAAAAAAAAAGGAAGTTTACTAGCGTTTCATGCCCTCCTAACCTATTGCCAATCTATATTTTTTCACCAGTCTTTGGAGACAAAATATCTATCATTTTCTTAAGCTTGTATCTAATAAATTGACAAGGGTGGCAGATTTCCTTAGTAGGGGTTCAGAATTTCAAATCCATTAAAAGATGCTCCTGCCCCATATCATGGTTAAATGAAGTTTCTCTTAATCCCCACTTCATACTGCTGTGGCATGAGACTGAATTTCCCATACGGCACAAAGCACTGAGTTGCAAAAGCTCCACATTTTTCAAGAATTGCTCAGCAAACTTGCCATAACATGCCAGAGATTCCCAGGACCAGATGTGAAGGATACTGTTACAAGCAAAATACCTAAGGGCCATTTGAAAAATGAGAAGTGATATTATTGATCGGCATGACCCAGAAACTTTAGATGTTTGAGATTAGGTCTTTAGTCTACCTAAACAAGTTAATACTGTTGTAGGTTAGTAGGTTACCTGTGTACATAAAACATGTTCATGAGGTCAGAGAGCAATAAACATTTTTCTCTACTTTTATTCTAGTCGTAAGACACTGCCTTATGTAAGACACATGCCTTCGGGGTCACATTGCTCAGAAAAGTGAAGGCAACAATAAATAATATGGATCCTTCACTTCCTGCTCCACAAAAAAAGGAAAAAAAGAAAAAAAACCTCTAAACACAAGGCAAAGAAATAATGCTGAAAATCCTAGGAGCAGGGTGACATTGTTATTTCCTGGTCAACCAGCTCTGCATCTCAGTGAATGTCTTTCACAAAGCTGCCTGCTATTTTGGATTCAGACTTGAAATTCCTTCTGTAGATATCAAACCTCATTTTCTGTGTAGCATTATCCTGATCTGACCAGAGCACAGGTATGACTTTGGGAAGAACTTTAGAAATATTACTAAGTACATAAAAATCACTTAGTAGCTTAGATGATGTTTTCATAAGCAAATCTGCATCATTTGCCCCTAAAATAACAGTATTTAGTAGTCTGTGCAACTAGAGGGTTTCTTAACAACTTTGTAATATCACAAAACAGAATCTCTTTTTTTTTTCTTTTTTTTTTTTTCCAAGGAAGATCAGGTCAAAGATACAAAAATAAAGAATAAAATAAAAAAGTGATATTAGTTTATTGCCTTTAGAACTTAAAAAACAAACCACAAAACCAGCAAACAGATGAAAAATCCCAAACAAACCAACCAAGTAAAAAACAACAGCAACTACTTATATCTCAGCTCCATTGTATTGCAATATGTTCTTCCCACAGAAGAGACTTGGCCATGTGGAAAAGAAAGGGGGAAAATATTTTACTGTCATTTCAATATTTTCAAATCAGTAGGATGTCACTTATAATGCATCTAAATTACATTTTGAAGGAGAAATTGAATTAGTTGAAAGAAACTGGTTTACTTGGTTTTTTATAGTGAACAGAAATGCAGAAGTGCATGTCCTTAGCACATCTATCGCATTACTCTATCTCCATTTCAGTAGCATATTCAAAGACAGCACAAGACCAGAAAATTAGTAAGGCACCAGAACATTTAAAGACTGCTGGTAGAATATAAGGTCACACTGGATTAGTGTTGTTTATCCTTCCTCTTTTTTTCATCCAATTTACAGGAAACCGTAGATGTTTTCCATTTATGCTCGTCACCTGCTTCATACAGACCTTTGTTTTGTTTCTTTATAACAATAGAAAACCTGCTTTGAGAGGGTAATTACTACTGAAATGAGAAAAAAGATGTTTTATGAAAGCACATTCATCTTCAGCAGAAGATTATGAGTACTCAGTTTTTGGAAACACTTAGACAATCCTGTTTGAAGACTGTTGTTCTATTGGAAAAACAACTGAAATTCTTCTGAATCAAATTCTCAAACACTACGCTTATAAAAATTAAATCTAGCGTTGATTTTAGCTCACTTAGAAAAAAAAAAAAAGCCCAACACCATGTACACATCATGTGTTGTTGTGCCAATGCCAGTCTAAACGATAACAATTTTGCAGAAGTGACTCAGGGCACTTATCACTGTCACTGTCCCCCCTCATCTGGTATTAGTAGGAGACAACTAGTCTGCTCAAAATCCTCAAGCAGCTGAAACGGCACTGTCAGAGTCATGATTATCAAGTTATGTTAAGCCAGTGCTAGATAATAGTAGAAAAGTAAAAATCACCCCTGTGGATAAAAGAGAAGTGGTCTGAGAGAAGTGGTCCCTGCAGAGCAGGGGACAGACTGTGACAAATTAGTTCATGCTGAAGAAATGCAGTTGTTTTTTCACAGTGTCAGAACATATGAGAATCAGGAGAGAATGGCACTTCCACGTGCAATTTTTTCACCTAAGCAGGTGGAATTATTTGCAATGCGAGGGTTGTTCTCTGATACGTGTTGGAGTTCTGCTGAAAGGATTCAGTGCTTTAGCAGAAATTTATTTGTTTGATGGAACACAGTGTATGTACATTTTTTGTTTAACTTTCTATTTTTAAAAATCATCTTAAACCCATGCTATTAAAACTATTAACAGAAGCCCCTCCAATCTCTCAAAATACCCCATTTCAGTGATATAATGTATAAAACTTCAAAGGTTTTTATGTATGTCTGTAATCAATCTAAGGAAGGATATGGTACACAATTTTCTATCCCTACTGATATTAGCACAAATTTAAACAATTTGGTTTGGTATTAAAGCCATGGGCCAACTCCTTGTTTTAGTGTAGGCTAAACAGTAATTAGCACAGTGACAGAATAATAATTAAATTAGGTTGCGTTTTACACTACAAGAGGGAAAAAAAAGCCATGGCATCATTCTTGCTTCATCTCTTTACCTTAGCAAAGGTCAGTTTCAACTTATTTGCATCTTTTTTTTTGTTAGCTTTAGGTCAGCTGACTCACAGATATAAAACAAAGTCAAAGCAGTTAATTAACATTTGCTGACTGAATAAATAGGTACTAAAAAACATTTGGTGAATAACCAATACAGTACTGCAGAATTTGGTCCTTAGTAATATAGGACTCATATTAAGCAAATAAGAACTCCTGTTAGAAATGTGAAATTCTAATTTAATAAATATTATGGCAAACACAATATCTTTAAAATTTAAATTATTTTCATCCAAAGAATTTGTAAAATGGAAATTTTACAATGAGTAGAGTCTGTCCTAAAAATACATCTTTATTATAAAAAGCACAGTTTACATTACACACGGGAGTTCAACTCCTAATGCCAAGTGACAAAACAAAAACAAACTGATCTTTGTAAAGTAATAAACGTAGATACATGAAAGAAAAAATTTATATATGTCAAAAAGGGCAGAAAAAGGAAAAACAATACCAAGATTTCACTGTGTGGGAAAGTTGCTGTGTGAGACCAATGTGTACAGTTTGGAAAATGCTGTTGTGAAAGGAAAATCTAAAAGTCAAGGTATTAGAGTTATTTTATATGAACTATGGTGTATGCAAATAGAAATCTACAAACTTTCATCAAACTTCTTATCATCTGTTTTCAAAATTCTTTCCCAATATTGATTGAAATTACTACAAAACAATTAGAAAATTTTAAGGAATGTGGTAAATATTTATAAAGTATTAAAAATAATTCAAGTTTTAGTTTGTTGGAAAGGAATTTAATTCTAAACTTACGCTGATGAAAACTTATTTATAGCATGTTTTGTGTCAGGGAAGACTTTTGTCTGGGCTCAGACATTCATTCTTCAGCTCTGATTTGGTGTCAAGGTGAGGTGAAAATGCTAAAGGTAAAAGAATATTTTACTTCCTTAGGCTAATATTCCCCTGAGTCTCCTGGCTAACACAGACATCTGTATTCATACTTTTACTAGCTCATTTTTCTTTCATTGCACCAATGGAAAGCTACTGCTGCTGTGATTAACTGCTGCATGGTACTGAGTTGCTGGCTGAGGTTAAAGAACAGTGCATTCAAATTCCCTCTTCAGAAATTAACACCAAGTTGCTGAATCATTGCTCACAGGAAGCATAAGTACCCTGTTGTGGTTTAATTCAATTTCCTGACAGGAAGAGCTGAACTAAAACTTTATTGCTAAACAGAAAAAGAATACCACATGAGCATTCTGCTAAATTTCTGTGACAACCTAAATATTTGGTGCTCCCTTCTTCTGACACTTGCAAGTGACTGGCAGTGGCAAGCGTTGCAAGGAGCAAAAGAAGGGTGTCGAGTCAAGCTGAACTACTTGTGTAATAGATTTATAAAACCAAATTAATAATGAGTTGAAAAACACTAAGTAACAGGTACAATGAAGGCATTTAAAAAAAAACCCCTGCCCTACTCTCCCCTCATTCTTTATTTTATTCTTTTTTTAATCTGCTATGCAACAATAATAGGAGGAAAATAATTCTCTTCTTTCAGTTTGAGCAATGTAAGGGGAATTAACGTTAAGGGAAGAACACAGTGTGTTTTACTTCACAGTCTGGCTGAGAGGGAAGAAAACAAGCTGCACATAGACAAGACCTTTCCCAAAAATGGTTCCAATGGCAATTGAGACAACAGTTACATGAATTCAGCCTGAAGATCTGCATTTCAAGCCTGCCTTCCTTTCCTTCTGTGAAGCCCAGTGCTTCCCCAGCTCTGATATACCACTCCTGCCACTTTCCTCTCCAGTAGTCATTTGCTCCCCTGTTTTTCTGTTTGACAGCTGTCCCTGGCTGTATTGCAAGCTACAAAACAGTGGCTGCTTTAAAGTAATTTTTCACACTACTTTGGTATTTTGAATCATTAATAAAAGTCTCTGTGGACATACTGTTTAGAACAAGTTGTTCAGCAACACATTTACAAGATGCTCACATTTTTTTTTTTCAACTAGAACTGTTTGCTCTGCTCTCTCTCACCTCAAAGGAACCATCACTCACAAAAGAGTTCATCTTTTGCATACAAATTACTGACAAGATGTAGTGGCATTAGGTGGACCATTTGCCAAGTAATTAAAAAAGCTACCTCAGAAAACATGGGGAAAAATAAAGAGAGAGTTTCCAGATGGTACAAATTTTTACTTTAGTCATTAAAATTAAATGGCAAATTAGGAATATGCGTACAAGTGAAGCTAGTAAATTAATTTAAATTACTAGATCGCTCTAATTTAGCCAGGATATACTGAAAATCTCATCTTGTGTTTCTTTTCAACCGAGAGCCACTAGCACCTAAATCTCCTTCTCAAAAGAGGTGCTCTGTATGAGTCCCCTGTAGCAAAGACACTCAGAAAAACCTCTGACTGCACTTCATATAAAGTCAGGAGCAAATTTTCTTTCCTTATGAAAGCCACTTTTGGGTTTCAAAACCTCATAAGCCTCAGATGTGAAAATCACTAGCTACCTTGGAAATCTTGATGAGAGAAAGAAACAGTTAAGGAAGACTTTAATATTGTTTTCTCTGGTTATCTTTACCTCTGACACTACTGGGAAACTGAGCTACAGCTATGTTGCCTTTACAAAAAGACTGCAACAGACTCCAGCAGGGTGTACTTTTCCATGGGCTTAACTGTATTCTTAACCTAATGGAGGAACCTCAAACGACTAAGAAATTGAGATAAGTCTCTGTCTGACTCTTAAACTTATTTTCAGAAGGATTTAGCTTCCACACAGGATCTTAAAACAACCAGACTTTTAAAAGCATTCAAGCATTTTCCTCTTCTGCATCTCCACAGGCACTGCTGTGCTAGAAACGCCATAATATCAGAGCTGAAATTGGCTCCTGCTTTGCAGCAACAAGGGCACCTGGGAAGTACATCCAGGGCAAACTCACTGGTTACCACATAAAGGAATTCTTGGGCATATCCTGTTTATCAGGGTACAGCTGAAAGCATGTAGAGAACAGCTTATTCTCACACAGCACAGTTGCATGGCAATATCCTGACGTCTGTCCAGCAGCTGTCCTGCAGCCGGTGCATGTATAAGGGTTTCCCAGGAGAGATGTATGCTACATCTGTATGCTGCATACACCTGTATGCTACGCAGGGGAGCAGATAATGCAGGCAGGATGTCCTAAGGCTGAGTCTGAGATCCTTAAAGGCAAAATGACCATAAATTTGCGGGTGTCATGAGAGCACCAAACAGTGCAGTCCCTCAAGAGGCAAGTGTAAATATTGACAAGCCTTGTGTGATACTGAGGGACTTGCCTTATCCCTGCTAAGCAAAGGTAGTCCCCTGATCTGAATAAAATATTCTGTGTATTCTGGATAAAATATTGTTTCTAATCTCTAAATCTGTTAACAGTGACAGTAGGCATCAGCATACTGAGCAATAGTTATGGAAAGCTTATTACTGCTTTGTTTATTTATTAGTGTTTAAAACTCCACAGTAAAGGAAAGATACATCCAAAGTCCCCTGTTGCACCTTTTTCATCTCCAGATACTGCAGGAAAAGTATTTATTGTGAAATTCCTCTCAGAGGGCACAACCTGCTTTAGTGACAGTAATATTTTCGATGAATTTTCTGTGCTCACAGACCTCAAAACCTAACTACCTTGTCAGGATTCATACTAGAGATTCCTTTTAAAGCCTTGTTTGTGCAGATTTAAATGCTACTTGGATTTAGTTTAAGTCAATAACATCAAAATATCTGGCACATTCTTCTTTACAAAGTACTTCATGTTATGCATTGAGAAGCAGTATATTCAGTAGGTGTGACTACTGAGCCAGAACTGAGAAATCTAGGGATCATTCTAGCTCTGCCATGATTTAGTGTGTGATTCTTGAACTATGCCTTCATCTTACCAAACCTTTGTTCTCTTCCCTTTTGTTGTTGTTGTTATAGTTATTGAGAACAGAGTATCTCCCATGGCAAACATCCTCTCCCTTGTGCCTTAGCAGAAGGAGATAGGACCTGAAGTGTAACATGTAAATACAGATTGCTTAAACTGTACTGTTGCTGAAGTAAGCAAGAAACATTAACATTAATATTTCCTTTTTACCACAGACATGTGTGGTTTTTCTTGCTTATTCCAGTAATGTTAGCTATTGCTGAATACAGTGCAATGAGAATATGTTTTTCCTTTGCATATCGTGCAAAGTAGTTGTTTGGATTGAAGTAATTTTTCTATCCCGGTTCCCCAGGTCAGGTCACAAATAGCTCTCATTCTTCTCATAAACAAAAAATAAACTCCAAACCCGGGGAAACAAGAGTAGCCTTTTGCTGATGAAGATATTTTTTTCCAAGATCGTTGCTTTAGTTTGCTTTTGGGATGCTTTTTTACTCATTGCTTATACTGAAAAAAAATTTTTAGAACATCTTTCCTAAGGCAATATATTCATAACATATGCTTGTTAATGGAAATGTTACTTTTATTAAAAAATATATAAGTGTTCCAAGTCAAAAATAAAAACATGCCTTTTCACCCTGCAGGTAAACAGTATTCTATTTTTGACTTCCAAAATAGAAAGGGCATCTGGAAAATCCCTTTGAGAAAACTGCACTAGTCTAACTTCAAAAAGGAGGAGCTGTGGTGTAATGCAGACTCACAACACCTGTCCTCTCTGCTCGCAGCAGCTGAGGCATCAACACCAAATGGGAGATAAATCAGCTTGCACTGACCTGACATTTGGCTAGCTCAGCTGTATCTGCAGCACCACCCAGGCCCTGCAGCGTAGATATAACCTTGTTTATAACACTTTATTATCTCAATTGAATCACTTCTACTTTAAATATAACTTTTGTGCAAATTGAAGAAATTATTCAGACTTTGTTATAGAAAACTTATTCGCTTTACTAACATGTTTACAAAGGTATTACTGTCTTAGTTTGGACACCTTATATCACTACAAAGGTGTTTTACCTGCCTGTAAAGGAAGGATAATAAACTATACAAATATAAATCAGTTTTAAATGGCTATAAACTCCCTTGTTTTCAGGATTCAAGCTGTAGGAACTTTATTTTTTTAAAAAAAATAATTCCCTATTTGCTTAAAACAGCAAAAAAAATTATCAGATTTACTGATTTTAACTAAATGGAAAAATAACCCCAAAACATGAAACAAAACAAACAAAACTCAAAGCATTACAAAAACATACAAAACTCAAAGCATTACAAAAAAACCAACCCTACACTTTAAAAACTCTGCATTTTAAAAAAATAATCATTGTAAGAATTTGCACTAGTTCCACTCACTGTGGTTTTTTACAAGACTGAACATAAACTTCTAATTTCTCCCCTGTATAAAGGTTTTCCTCCCAGGTAAAGAAATCCATTCTTCTTTTACCCTATTAGCTACAACTGTTCCCAGCCTTCTTAGAAGAATGAAAACGGAGAGCAGAGAGGAAAAATGGGACAATATAAGTCTCTTTCACTCTCCTCAAGTATTTCCCTGAAAAACACCACAAAATGATATTTTATGCAATTACATTTGTTCTCTCTGTATTTTCAGCTAATGGGTAGGCTTAATAAGAAAACTTAAATCCAAGAACTTATGATCCTAAACACCAAATACTTGTTGTTTTACACTCTTTGACCTTAGTATCGAGGTAAGGGAATTGCAAATTCACATACCCAGGCATTTGAGTAAATCCCAGTTAGGTAAGATTAAATCTAGCAAGCAGGTTTGACAAGTGAACAGGGATAACAATGCTGATCCTGCTTACTACTATATTTTAGCCTTTCTCCAGCAACCTACCCAGCTTCTGCTCTGTCCCCTGCCCTTCATGATTGTCATCGCCAAGGAATGCTGCAAAAGGCTGGGTTTCAGCACAACCTGATTAGCACTTGGTAAAACTTAACTTGCCAGTTACAAAAGGCTACACAAAAACCTAAAGAAGCTGAGGGCATCAACACAGTCTCTAACAATCCTTAGGCTTACACAGCTTTTATTCCCCTAAGACCCTGGCCCTAGATGTCTCATATCAATAGATCTGAACTGGTAGTGGCCCCTTCACATCTGGTCCTCTGCAGGGCTCATCTGCATTATTCAGTCTCTCACAAGCAGCTCTGCAGCTTCATTAGTGATGATGGATAAATAGCCCCAGTCATTAGTATACCAAGGCGATGGTGACCCCTGCACACCTTCATCCCCGGTGCAGCTGCTGCACACTTGAGTGGTTTGTGAACAGTGCTATGGAACACGGCCCCTGGGCCACACCAGCTCTTATCTCTTGCTTTTTTTTGTCCACACTGGCCTTGCCTAAGGATTTGCTTAAGTGCTAATATTTGTATGATTTGCTGCTTCTCCTGCTGATCTGTGATGAAAATGGAACTGCCACATTTCATCTCTAGCAAGGCACTGGCTGAGTCATTGGTCCCAATACACTAATGCTGGTATCCACCCTTGACAAAGGCATTGCTGTCATTAGTCTCATAAAAGCCTGCAAAATGCAAAAATAACTACAGCCTTGTGACTTAAAGGTTCTGCAGTTTAGAAACAAAGATCAGAAATAACAGAGATTTGAGCTTACAGAAAACAGTATCTAACAAAGCACATTGTTATAACCTTCAGGATGATGTTGACATTGCTGTAATGTATCAAGCTGTTATCAGTCTACAGATTTATAAAGCAAATCAGGATTAGAAAGTCCTGTGAGTATTAAGAGCCGTTCATTTAACACTGCAGCATCAAAAAAGGGTCGGATCTTCAGGCAGGTAAAAATTGTAATTTTTTTTCCAGCTTCCAGGAAAAAAAAAATTGTATACCTCTGAAGATTTTATCTTCCTTTCTTTCCCAAATTTGTGCATTTCAATTTACATTATTAAACTATGCAATCTTAGATATTCTTAATTTTTTATTACGCATTTATTATTTTATTCCTTTCTTACACCTTCATTTTTAGAGTGAGAAGAATATCCACCTGACAGAGAATATAAATATGAAGTCTGTATTTCTACCTAATCTGGGCTTGTTGAGGTAAATTACACGTCTAAGCACATGATGGAAGTGTCATGTTGATGCTACATTCCTGGTAGAATTTCCATCAGTTTCTCCAGCAGTAGTTTTGCTGGAGCAGAGACTGGAGCAAAAGTGGAGAAAAATATCAGTTGCATATAAATTAGTTGTAGGTCTGTTGTTAATCTCACTAAGACTGGTGTCTAGGAGCGATTCCAGATAATTTGTTTCCCTTGAAATCCTGGAATATGTAATTCTTTGATTAGAAAGCTTTAAAAGAAAATATATAATCTAATTCCCTGTTAATATAGAAAAGAACACAAAATACAAGCCCTTTATCAAAATCTAATAGGCAGAGAAAAAAGAATCCTTTCTGAAAATCTCTTTTGAGTCTTGTTTTTGAAAGTTTTGAATATTAGTGATGACATATTAGTGTGTCACACAGATGAAGAAGTCACTAGTGGGACTTTCCAAAGTGGTTTCTTGCATCCACATAGCAAAAAGTGTGGTCACTTTTCTTGTATGCTTTACCTGTTCTGGGTTCTTTGAGCAACAGGAGCATCTCCTAACAGCCTAGATGAAAGAGTATTCCCCCAGGCTTGGAAAAGTATCAGCTGGATGTTGCTCTGAGAGTTGCAGCCAACATCCACAAGGGCAGAGGGACTAGGGCAGGAGGAGAGGGGAGCCAGCAGGTGCCTGTGGCAGGAGCACTGTGCAGCTCAGCCCTGGGTAGGTAGAGTCCAACTGTGATGTCATTTCAGCTGGAGGCAGCCCTGAGGAGAAGGTCCTATGATTTCAGAAGGATTGGAACTGTGCCTCAATGAATAAGCAAAACCAAGAACATTTCTGGAGGTCTCATACATGTTAAAGGTTTTAATGGAAACAAATCACTAAAGATTTTTCCACTAAAGATGGAAAATAGGAAGCTTTGATACGTCTTTAACTCATTAAGCTTTCATATTTGGAAAGTTTTTACTACAGTCTATTACAGCTCCTAAGCGGATAAACTAAATTTAAGGAATAATCCAAATCTAACTGTATTGCATTTGTATAATCAAGCAGAGGGAATTCCTTATTCTGACTCAGTTCCTTACCTTTGGTAATACTTACACTTCATCAATTAGAATAATATTTTTTCCAACTAAAACAAAAGAGCAGATCAGGAAAATAATAAAAGACAATATATTCTTCAGATCTTTCTGCATTTTAAATGTGAAGGATATATTGCAAGTTAACAAAAAATCTGAAGTTCCTGCTGTCAGATTGCACCATACATTACATATATTCTGCACCCCCTTGTTTAAATTATAGGGAAAAAATATATGATCTATTTTACAAGATTACATTTTAGCTTTAAAAATCCAGTAAATTATAAAACATGACTTCTATTACATCAGGAGGATACAAAATACTAGAGTCATTATAGTCTACCTAAACTGCAGTAATAGATAAATACACAGAAAAAGAGGACATGGTAAAAAGGAAAAGTTATATTCAACACCACATAGGAAAATTAAGTCATATAACAAGAAGATTAACCCTTAAAAGAAATGGATGTTGTAAAAAAATATAACCCTGGGCCATTCACAAATTAAAAGGCACACATCAGACGTAATATCCAAATGTCTTTGGTGCCTTTTAACCACTGTGTTTTGGTGAGGGTCACTGGGTCAGCATGAGAGGGTTTGTATGTTGGTCTGAAGTGCCCAGAATGCAGCTCACCCTAACCCTGTTACTATGGAGTGGCTCCAGAGCCAAAACTGCACCTCCATGATTGGTGTCTCCTCCATGATTGGTGTCTCCATGCCAGCATATTTGTTCTGTCTTAACACATTTCGAAAAAGCTCTATTGGAGCTACTCAGTAAAGGATAGCTATTTTTGGTGACATTATAAGTATCTGGAACACTGAGCAGTAACCAGTATTTAAAAATAATTAAATAAATCAACTATTTCTGTGTTAGCATGTCAACAGATAACATCACTCCACAAGTGTCTATCTTTAGTGTACTTACTTCTTCAAGTACAAACAAACCTCCATTCAAACAAAGCCAAGCTAACAAATCGTAAGATTGAAAGAATATAAGGTTTTTCCATGAAAATCCCATACGCCCTCAGTTTAAAGGTAGCTAGAGAAATTAGGCCCACAGAGGTCAGTGGAAGCACTATTCTGCCGTATTTATGCCCTAGTTTTCTACAATTTATTCAAAGCACACAGAAGTGCAAAAAGTAAAATTAATTTTTTTATTCCCATGCCTGTGCAATGGACTGCCCATATATAGGTACAGAACAGAGAAGTGCACAATAAAGATTTCAGCATTATTTTAGACTATTAGTATTAGAGGAGCCTGATAGTTACCTGGAAAGAGAAAGCAGATTCACTTGTTCTCCCATTACTTATTGGAGAAAAAATGTAAACAACCTTTAGGCTTCCTCCCATCACCACCTCTATTACCTGCTGAAATGAGTGGAGCAATTGACTATTTAGCTTGCAGCACATAAGTGTAAAATATCAGCCAGTTTTATATTCAGCTAGGGAAAAAAGTTACACTTTTGTGCCAGGAAGCTTATTAAAAGATATACTTTTCATTTACATACAAGGATGTAACTTCTTACAACTGTGAACTTTGGGCTAGAGGTGTCGGTCTTAACTTGTGTTTCATGAACTCTAAAAGTCAGACCAGCAAAGCATATTCACGATCTGTAAGATCTCTAGGTTGTATTGCAACTCAGTAATTTATAATAACTCAGCTCAGAGGTAGTTTAAGAGGAAGAGCTTCATCAAAGATATAAAATCCTCAATAAATTTTACCACATAGAGATATGACACAAAACTGTTGAAGAGCACATCCTCACCCCTGGGTGTTTAAAAACTTCTGGTTCCAAATCTGCAGTACAAGGATAAAAAAGGGGCCACGAAGTCCTCTATCAGGCTGGTGAACCTTTCCCAAAATTTGTCTGACTTTCCTGATTAAGGGCCGCAGGGCTGGAAACTGCATGTAAGAGACACACTTTATGGTAGCTTCAGGCATTTTGTGGTGCTTCAATATGCAGCTCCAATGCTCAGCACCAGGGAAACTATAGAGAGAACTCAGGGTCCAGATTTAGGCTGCCAGTGCAGGACAGGTCCTGATGTGTAGTAAAGAGTTCAGTGCAGGGTCCCCAAAATAGTCAGGTCTATAGCAAAGGATGGACAAGAGAAACAGAGGCTGCTGGGATGGTTTGGCCTGGGGAAGATAAAAAGAAGGGGAGAACTTGCTTCTGTCATGTTGAAGGTGGAGAGTGAGAAAGGAAGAAGCACAATTTTGAGCACAGGAAATTCTGGTTTAACTTTAAGAAAACTTTTTCGTCATGACAGTGGACAATCAGTTGGAGGTGACTCAGAGTTTGTGTGTGTCTCCATTCACAGAGATGTTTGAACCTCAACTGACATGTTTCTGAGAAACTTCTTCTCATTACCCTTGCTTTAGACTGGGAGTAGGACTAGAGAACTCCTCTAGCTCTTTTTATATTATAAAAAGCTTCTATCACTGTGTGATTCTATGACTGTTAACATATATTATTGGTTTATGGCAAGGATTTTTCTGCCTTTGAGCCTGCTCTAATCATGAAGTCAGTAGTGCAGTGCTATCCCCACATATTATTTAAGTAAAGTTGGGATCTTCAGATATTTTGCCCATTCGCTCTTGCTAAGAGGCTTTCCAAAGAACCGCATAGACAAAAGGCAGTGAGCAGGATTCCAAGTTCTACACTCAAGTTCATTTGATATCCTACAGAAAAGAGTGATAAAACCCCAACAATAGACTGCATTACGACCTTCAACATCTTATTTTTAAGAACACCACAATAAAGCATACTGCCAGTGCACACTGGCAGCCCAGCTCCATTGGTCACCTAGCAACTTAGGCACACCGTAAGTTTAGGTAAGGGCAGGGAGGAACAAAGGCATAAATGGAAGATCTAATCAACTGCACTGATTTTAGCAGAAGAATCAAATGTCCACTAAAATATCTTATTTTAGTTCATGTCATGCATCTGCATTTCACATTTCTCCTTTAGGCCGTTAAAGTTAGTGCAGTGCTCGGGGATGTTGTTGTTGCAAGATTGCTGCAGACAGACAGCCTTGTTTATTCAGTGCCATAAGAGTGGTAACATTTGCTTGCCCAGACCATTTCAGAAATGCTGTATGGCTGGATCTGTGGGTTGATTTTTGTCTGAACATACAATACAACATATATTATTCTCACATTTTCTACTGATTGCTTCTAGCTACATTCCTTGAGAAAGACTTGAGAGATCATTACATATAAACATTAGATGTAACATAATCCTGCTATACATGTTTCCTACCCCAAGAATAGATCAGATTTATAGCCCTAAGATACAGAAATTTATCTCTTCTTTGGCTATGAATATCTTACTGATTTATTTGGATAGCTTCCTTTACTGAGTTACTTGGATATCTTACACCTCTTGTTCTCATAGAAATAAAAGCCAGGATGGGCTACTAGGTTATGTTTCCTAACTTCCCTGGTCTGCCACTGCTGTAAAGCCTTACCTAGAGTTGTGTACTGTAACTACTGAGGATAATTTAGTATATTATAAATATATTTGAAGGAAAATTACTATTTAGGACAGTTTGAGTTTTCCCAGTGGGACCCAGCTGCTGAAACGCAAGGATATGAGTTGGAGGACAACGTTCTATCAAACTTTTGGCTGCATCTTTTGAGAGGACCTCATCAGCAGGGAATTAATTCAGCAATAAGAATTGAAACTAGCTTCCTTCAGGCACATGAAAGACAAGAAGCTGACTGGGAACAGCCAGTGTAGATCTATCAAGGTCAAATGCTGCCTGACAAAGCTGATTGCTTTTTGTGATGAGATGGCTGGTGTTGTAGGCAAGGAATGCTTTACACCTTGGCTTTAGCAAGACATCATGGTTTCTGATAGCAACCCAGTAGACAAATTGGCAGGATAAGCAAATTGCACAAATTGGTAGAAAATAGACTGGACTTCTGGGGTCAAAGAATTGTGATCAGTGCTATTTGTAATTAGAAGCTAATGACAGCCAGCAAGGGGTTAGAGGCAAAACTGTAAAATATTTTCATAGAATATCTAAATTGTAGGACAGAGTGAACTTTCATCAAGTTTGTAAACTGGTGGTGGGAAGGAAAGGGCCTTGAGAAACAGTCAGTACTCTGGACAGTAGTGCTGTCATTCAGGAGGACCTCAGGCAGACCAAGAAACTGGCTGATGGAAATCAGCCATCATAAGTTCGTGAGAGCAGGTGCAATGTCCTGCATATGCAGAATAATGTGTAGAGTCAATACAAGCTGTGACAACATTGCAAAAGGACCATTTCTTGCATAAAAGACTTGGGAATTCTGGTGGTCAGAAAACATCTTCAGGAATCCTTTGCAGTAAAGACTCTCTTTGCTTAGTCACAGTAGCAACAAGGATGACCCTGTCTTGATCACTGCTCAGTACCACTGTCAAGGGTCAAACTCAGGGTCAAGGTTTGGGATCCTGGCACAGGACAAATGTTTCAGTTATTAATATAATAAATAAATGAGTCCCATAGGGATGAGTAAGACACCAACGTGGTGTGTAGCGAGAAAGTCTTTATTCAAACCGTCACAGCTTAAATAGTAGTTTCAAATGCTGCCACGTCACACAGGTAACTTCCTAAGCCAATCCCATACAAGTATTCAACAGAGTACTTAAAACTACAATTCCCAGAATGCCTCTGCAGCACCTGGTATAACCACACCCCGCAGACAAAGTCTGACATATGGGATATAGTCTGCTGTCCCCACAATGGCTGGAGTGGGAACTGGAGCAGAGGACCCGGAGGATGCTGGACTGGTCCAACCTGGGAATTGGTATTTGAAGAGAATGAGGAAAAGGACAGAGATGGGGGATGTTTCTGTTGTACACAACCTCATTCAGGGCCTGTAGTGGTTATAAAGCATTGAGGCAGACTTTAGAGAGGCTGTAGAGTCTCCATCATCAGAAATGTTCAAACCTCAGTGGGATGAGATCCAAGGTCCCTGTCCATATCCATGGCACTATGATGCCATAAGTCTGCAAAAGGCAGAAGGCTCCTCAGTTGTGTGATTTCCTGCTATTTGACAATGCTGCCTTACATAACATTATTCTCTGGAGATGAGCTGCTCCAGCTACAGGAGACGTCCTCACAGGCACTTGCCTTGGTAGTAGATTTCAACCAGCCTGACATCTGCTAGATATTATGAGAGAATTCTTCCTTGTGATGGTCTTGAGGGACTGAACAGGTTGCCCAGAGAAGCTGTGGATGTGCTATTCTTGGAGGTGTTCAAGGCTGAGTTGATCTGGGCTCTGAACAACCTGGTCTAGTGGAATGTGTCACTGCCTTTGTCCTTATGGGGGACTTCAACTTGCCAGAAATTTACTGACAACATCACACAGCTGGTACAACCTGGGCCAGAAGATTCCTAAAAATCCTAGGTGACAACATTATGGAACAGGTCCTAAGGGAGCCAACTTGAAAAGATGCCTTCCTTGATCTGCTGCTTGTCAACAGAGTGTATCTCATGAGCAGTGTGGAGATTAGTGACCTCTTGGCCACAGTAACCACAGAGTAATTGAGATTAAATCTCTGCAGACAGGAGGAAAAGTGCCAGCAAAACCTCAGCTGTGGACACGAGGAGAGCAGATTTCTGGCTGCTCAGGGAATTAGCAAGTAAGGTCCCCCGGGAAAATGCTTTTGCAAGTGTTGTGGTCTGTCAGCGCTGTCAGCTCTTCAAACATCACTCCCTAAGGGCACAGGAGCAGCAGTTCCCAAATGTCAGAAGTCAAGCAGGTGAGGCAAAAGGCTGGCTTGGTGAACAGAAATCTTCTCTGAAATAAGGCAAAAAAGGAAGGTGTATGCCCAATGGAATCAATGCCAAGTGACAAGGGAAGAATTCAGGGATGCTGCTTACTGCTGTAGGGTGAAAATTGGTGTGGCCAAAGCTCACCTTGAGTTGAAACTGGTCAAAAATATGTGGGAAAATAAAAGGTTTTTTCAAACACATTACAGACAGTAGGCAGTATAGATGTACCATCAGCCTGCTACAGGATGAGGGTGGTCACAAACAGTGACAGAGACAAGGCAGAGGTGTTAAACATTTTCTTTGCCTCTGTCTTCAACATGGATAATGGATCAAGGGAGTCTCAGTGCTCTGATCTGGACAACCATGACTGTAAGAATTGCAGTCAACTCCCAGCTGAATCTGAAACTGTACAGGATATGCTGCTCCAGCTGGATCCCTTCAAATCTATCAGGCCTGATGGGGTATATCTCAGAATCCTCAAAGAGCTGGTTGATGTCACTACAAAACTCCTCTCAATGATTTTTGAGTGGTCTTGGGAATCCTGAGAGGTCCCAGCTGACTGGAAGCTGGCAAACAATATCCTGATTTTCAGAAGGGCAAAAAGCAAGACCCAGAAACGACAGGCCCGTCAGTCTCACTTCAGTGCCTGGTAAAGGAGGAGATCATTCTGGAAGGTATTGAAAAATACTTGAAAGATAACATAGTCATTGATCACAGTCAGCACAGCTTCCTGAGAAGAAAGTCCTGCTTGTAAAATCTGATTTCCTTTTATGACAAGGCAACCCTTCTAGCTGATCAAAGGAAGCCAGTGGATATAATCTTTTTGGATCCAGCTTTTGATACTGTCTCTCACATGATCATTCTGGATAAAATGTCCAGCACACAGCTGGATAAAGACATCATGTGGTGGGTGAGCAATTAGCTCATGGGTTGGGCACAGAGGGTAATAGTGAATGGAGTAACATCAGACTGGTGACCTGTCACTGGTGGGGTTCCACAGGGCTCCAGTTTAGGCCCTGTGCTTTCAACATCTTCATAAATGACTTGGACACAGAAAGGGATACTAAGCAAGTTTACAGATGACACAAAACTGTTGTTTGAGCTGTTGACTCCCTCGAAGGCAGGGAGGCACTGCAGAGAGACTTTGACAAATTAGAGAACTGGGTAATCACCGACCATATGAAGTTCAACACAAGTGATGGATTGTACCCTTGAAACAGAGAAATTCTGGATGTTTGTACAGACTAGAGAATGAGATGCTGAAAACAGCTTCATGTAAAGGAACCTGAAGGTCCTAGTTGACAGCAAGTTGATGTGAGTCAGCAGGTTGGTTACCAGGAGGGCCAACCCTGTCCTGGGGGTATCACTCAAAGCATCACCAGCTGGTCAAAGGAGGGGATTGTCCCGCTCTGCTCTGCACTGGGGCGGCCTCACCTTGAATATTGTGGCAGTTTTGGGCACTGCACTAGAAAAAAGATATTAAGTTCTTGGAGAGCAGCCAATGGAGGGCAACGAAGATGGTGAGGCGCCTTGAGGAGAAACCGTATAAGGAGTGACTGAGGGTACTTGGTCTGTTCAGCATGGAGAACACTGAGTGAAGACCTCACTGCAGTTACAACTTCCTCGTGAGGAGAAGAGGAGGGCCAGGCACTGATCTCTTCTCTGTAGTGACCAGTGACAGACCTGAGGTAATGGCCTGAAGTTGTGTCAGAAGAAGTTTAGTCTGGATATTAGGAGAGGCTTCTTCAACCAGAGAGTGTTTGGGCACTGAAATAGGTTCCCCAGGGAAAGTGATCACAGCACCAAGTCTGACAGAGTTCAAGAAACTTTTGGATGGTACTCTTGGGCACAGTGGGACTCTTGCAGATGGTCCTGTGCAGGTCTAAGGGTTGGAGTCAATGATCATTGTTGGTCCCTTCCAACTCAGAATATTCTGTGTGATTCTGTGAAAATTTCAATTCCATATAGAAAGGCTGCTTGGTACACTTGATATACTTCAACACATACTATTAACATGTTTTGAGGGGTAAATGATATAAACAGTTGTATGTAAAACACTTCTACTTACATAAAATCTGTCATACTTAAATTACAATAAGTTGCTTGTGTAATTTAAAAACTATAGCTAAAAGTCTGACATTAATTTATTGAGCAGGCCATTCTGCCCCAAAATACAAGCTTCTCCTCTAACTGTACATATTTTATGAATGCTTTGAAATGTTCTCTTTGGGGAAAAGGCAAGGAGAAATAATGAGACAGAAATAACATTGAAAAATATTCATTCCTTATGCTGGATATGAGTATAAATTGAAGTCTACAACAGCTTTTCTAATCTGTAATCCATGATTTTTTATGACTTAAAATTTCAACAGTTGGTGAGACACCTAAACTTCTAGGCTTGCACCTATTCCTTCAGTGAGAACAAGGAAGGTTTTTCCTTCCCAGCTTGCCCAAACTCTGTATTGCTGTGACAAAGGGCAGTCTCTTGCCTTTCATTACGTGGAAAGCCACAGCTAGGTGCTTGCTCCCAGGCTATGAACTTGAATGGGAATGATGTTTCACAACTTTCAGCTACAGTGATTGAAGGACACCAGGCAAGAGGAACCATCAATATGAATTAAATACACCAGTACTTGCAGGTGAAAAGGGTACCAAGGGGCCGGGGTCTCCCCTTTCTCAGGCATTTGTCCTTTGAAAAAATAAATCATAGGAGGAGAGAGGGAGAAGATAATGGTGGCTTTGCTGTTCAGATCACAAGTTGAACAAGCAGAGAGAGGATTTCTGCAGCAGTTATTGCCCTGAGTGTTTTCTCCTTTTATGCTGGATGCTTTTTCCTTGTTCCTCCAGACCCTTCGCAGCTTTGCCACAGTGAAGGAACATGCACACTGTGAAGGCTCAAGAGCTACATGGGTGCTTGGGATATCTCTGAAGCATGTGCCAAACCAGGCACAAAACAAGGAGACTGGTGATCCCACTAGACGAAGCTTGCTGTCAGCTCCCAGAAGATCTGGTTTGATTCTTGGCTCTCTGTCAGCATCATCATTTCTGCAGGGCAACCATTCTGTTCTCTTGTACTCATTAAGCCACTGTTTGATAGAGGTCTGTTTGTAAAAAAATTTAAATGTTTTAAGTTGTTTTTAAGCATCTAATGTCCTGATCGATCCAATTTGTCTCATAAGAAAGTCAATGGCAATGTCAACAGGACATGAAAAAATGCACCTATTTATGTAATAACATTTTTTCATGTACAACTGTTAGTTCAAGCCAAATGTACCTTAACTGTTTGTGTTGTATCTTGACATAAGCCTTGACAGAATCAATTATTTATGCAGTATGCCATATGTCTGAAAGTTATTCTGAGATATGACGGATGCAGACTTGTTTTTGTTAAATCTGAACAGCTCCACTGCCTCAGTATGCAAAGTAAAAGGACAGAAAGTAACTCCTTAACCACTCAATCAAATTCTGATAAGAAATTAACTACTTTAATATTTTTCTTAAAAGTATTACTATGAGCAAATACTATTGGTTTCTTACTTTTATTCAGAAGAGATTGAATTAAGGACATCAATAAAACTTAAACAACTTAATCAGGCATCTGATCATTAGGTTAGACATTCATTCCTCACCATACAAACCCAAATAATTGGATAACTTGGTTAGGGTTAATTAGATAATTTTTATAGCCCTCTAGAAAGTACACATAGTATAGCTCTCAGATAAACAAAATAAGCAAACCTTACTGTAAACATATTAGTATAATGCTGTGACAGGGATTTTTGAATGTGCAAGGATTGGAAAATTCTAAATTACACCTCCCACAACAACTGTATCTCAGCAATAATGCACATATAAAAATGTGAAGTCTAACACTCCATATTGTACAGTATTAAAAATTGCCTGTGTAACTAAGTAGATTTATTTAGGGCTATTCTGGTATTTGGAAGCTCCACAGAATGTCTCAGGGACACTCATTCCCCAGTACAGCAAAGTATTTACACAAACATCTAATACTGGGTACGAAGCCAGTCTCCATGACATCACCTTCAATCACAGAGTTATAGCCAGAAATAGTGTTTCATTGAAACAGAGCTATGTAAAACCTATATGTTCCATGTAGCATAATTTCTCTGCAATAGCATTTATTTAAACCCTGCTGTATTCACCTGTACCATTGTTGATCAGTAGAGAAAAAAATACATTGAAGCTGCAGCTAATACAAGGCCTGATCCTGTAAATAAGCAGCCTCTCCTGCCTCCAATGTTGATTGTAGATAATTTTAATCCACACCATAGGAGGCATAAGGTAGAGCTGTTCAGCTATAGATTTCTGAGAAATGCATAATTAGTCACTGATAATAGACCAACACACATTTTAGTATGCACTGCGACACCCATAAATATCTTTCATTTACATTCTGTGAGATGACCCATGTAGCTACACCTCAGGGACATCAGGAATTCCAAACTAGAGGGAGGCAGATGAAACCATAGGTTGGATTCATCTTAATGACTACCAGCAACTCCAGTTACAGCATGAAGAAATTCTGGTGGGAGTGTGGTGTGACTAAAAGAAACATATTTGGAAAAATGTGCAGAAAGAGCAAGATATATGTGAGTAGGTAACTAAGACAATCTTTCTGTAAAGATTGCTCTGCAGAGATAGTATTGCACCAATTTTGTTTCTTACCATCTTGGTGGGAAATATCTGCAAATCTTGGAGGCTGAGATACACAGAGGAAAAAAAAAAGGAAACAAAAAAGCCACAACAAAAGTAAGGTTTTGTTGTAAATATATGAATAGACAGGCATCTGTGATATCTTTTTTCTTATTCCCTTATCTCTAACAACCTCTGAAATAATTCTGAAAATGTTTAGATTGTTTATGTAAAGTTGCATGTAATTTTTCCCAAAGATAGGATGTATGTTAAAATAGTTGCATATTGATGATCAGTCATTTTTAAAAGGAAAGGAGTTCCTTACTGTCCAGTTTCACAAGACCCTTCCTCCCTCATTTGGTCATTTTCAGTGACACCCAAAAATATAAGAGTCAACCCTTTCAGAGCCTGAACAGTGGGGTAACAAAGGAGGAGCTCAGTGCAGAAGAAAAGCTGTGTGTCGGACAGATTTAGTGAGAAGGTCTTTCCTACAAGGTTTCCAGCAGTGCTGGTGATAAAGATGATGTGGGCAGATCTTGATTTGCCCCTGCCAGTCCTGTCTCCAGACGTGGTTGCTGCCCATGCTGGGCTGCCTACCTGCATGTCCAAAACTCATTGCAGAATCCCTTGGCTAAGGTGTTCTGAATAAAACTGTAGAAATCTTGATCCCAACTGTATTCCCATGTGTCAAAATGCTTCCATAAATTAATTCCTATATAAAAAGTATTTCAACCTTTGCATGTAAAGGATTTCAACCTCCCTCATGGCATCTCAGCGTGCTTTGCTGTCTCTTAATGTACACTAACGGTCCAAAGAGGAGATCCTGAAGTGATCAGAGTTCTCACTGAGAGGTGTGGGACATCCTCTGTTCCTTTTGGGTGTTTAATAGGTGTTTGGGGCACATTGCAGAATCCAGGAGTTCATCAACCTGAGAAAGCCTGAGGGCTGTAGCACTGCTATCTTTGAACTATGTCTGCAGCTGTGACTTCGAGTTTACAACAAATGCTGAAGCATTTTGTTGGGCAGATATTTTCCTCTGCTGGAGGATCAGTTTCAAGGGAAAGACACTGAAAAATTACCTACTACAAGACAATTGGAAAAGGTTTGAAGATTTTTTAAATTGTTGTCATTGTTTTAAATCATATGCAGACAAAGTCTAGGCTGTACTTTTTTGATATTTGTAGGACAAGGTTGTTGGCAGAAATTTCATCAGTAATTTATAGCTCATGATATGGTACTGTCTGTTCCCAGGCTTATGAGATAGAGACAAACATTTTAAAAAAAGTGGAGAAAAGAAGGGTTTCTTTTCCATAGTCCTTGACAGAAAAACCATTTAGCAAAACAAATAGAAAATAATTGGATTCCTTTTCTTTGTTTTCTTTGCCTTTTCTTTAGTTAACTGTTTGATTTAACTGCCTTCTTTACTATTTCCAAGTTTTACATGTGTTGATTAGCAATAAAGGTGACTTTGCCTCTATTCTGAGGCAACTTCAAAAGCACACTGGAATTATTTCAGTGCTATGTATGGTGCAGAGAATGCCTGTGAAATTTTGATAATATAGACCAAGGGGACAAATTAGTCAGATTAGTCTGGATTTCCTTTTTAATAAATCCATTACACCATTCAGTGTTGTTTGTCCCTAGATTCTTGCGCTTTGATTTTTGCAGAATAAGAAATTTTTATCAAAACATTCTAGAGTATCTTTTCTGTTTCCTCAGGAAAGCAAAAAATCTCCTAAAGAGCATTAGCATTAGAACGTAGATTTTAAGTGCTAAATGTTAGCTTTCCACTATGGCTTTTCATTTTTTTTCAAATATATTTGATTTCCATAGATAATAGATAAAGGATGAGTGTCCCTGGTGGTGAAGTGGTTAAGCCGCAGCACTGTCAACACCGAGACCCGGGTGCGATTCCCGGTTAGGACACTCCCCGGGCAGATGGAGCTCGTTAGCCCGTAAGGCAATCCATCTACATCCTGAGGACCTCGCTGCCACCGTCCAAGCTCGCTTGGCCCTGGCAGATGAACCTCAGGATTAAAGGGTGGGCTCAGTTCCGCGCACACTGTGTCTCACCTAAAAAATCCAATGCGCAGGCTGGAAGGTGCAAAGACCTTCCCCGGTTATTCGTTCGCGAAGACTGGCCACTACTTACTTACATTACTAGATAAAGGATAGATGAGTAAATTTTTTTTTTTAATTTAGTCAGTCTTTCAAATACTGTGCTCCTTATGTTCCCTGCTGATTTCCAAGTAATTTTTGTCCTCCAGATCTCAATCAGCAGAATTTTTAGATGTGAAAATATTACTGAAAGGAATCATTGACAGTATCTGTGCAAAAGATAATTGCTTATTGGTCAGTCCCACCTAGATTAGTACAAGACATTTGTATTTAACGAAACTCTAAGAACTACACTGTTACTAATTTATCAGAAAGGACTACTACCTATACAAAAATCTTGCAAAAAGAAAAAAAATTATTTCCTTTTGGAAATGATTACATCTTAGGGTCCAATAGGCCACAAATAGGCCTCCCAGCCCCCAGCTACCACTTCATAAATTACAGTAATGCATTTACACTGCTCCTGGTCCTAGCCTGTGGTTCATAAATAAGTGGAACTAGAAACTTTAGAAATATTTTTGGATCTCCGTTTCTCATGTAGAAAAACAATGTTACAGAGTTTAGGATTTCGCTATAATAGAGGAAAAAAATGCTGTTATTAATATGCTTCCTATGCTTTAAAAACAGTAATTCTGAACAAAATGTAGGACTCCCCAGATTATAACCAAGGAAAAAGAAACATCTCTGGCTCACTCTAAGTGGAACAAGAATATTAAAAAAGAATAAGAACTATAAGCTTTCAGGGTTTGGGAAAGTGCTGTTATGAGCATTAACTTCCAAAACAAATATGCTGCCTAGAATGAAATTAGTTCCCCAGTCTGTTAGCAGTGGCATATGGTTTCTCACTGGACATCGGAGTCCTTCTTTTCAAAGTTATATTAAGTTACTTATACATAAATACCTTATTTATTTTTTGGTTTGTTATGTTTCAGGTGTTTTTTTTCAGTCCTTGGCACCTCCCACTTCAATTATCTGGTATACATGCAAATTTTTGGTTTGTGCACACATAGCTCTGTACATTATTCATTATACTCGACAGAACTTTAATTCTCATTTATTAGTTGCTATTGTCATTGCACCTGGTGGAAAAAGGCAAGATACTGAAGGCTCTTTAATGGAAAAGCAGATGGAAAACACAATCCAAAGTAACTTAACCTCACTTGCAAAGAGTCCTTAGAAGGCTTTTACTAATTCACTGCAAGTTTTCAGGTAGGAAAAAACAAAGAAAGGCAGAAATAATGCTAGACTATAGCAGAAATGTTGTGTGAAAATCGCAAAATAAAGAAAACAGAAATCTGAACTCTACACAAGATACCACAGCGTTCTATATGCAATGCTATATGCATTAGTGGTACATATATATTACTATACATACAAGGAATCACATTTAATACAGTTGGTTGTAAATGTAATGTATTTCCTTATTTTTACAAATCATACTACAGCATGAATCTACTTCTTAATGCAATACTACCATAAATAATTTAAATCAAATTACATTTGTCAACTAAACAAACAATGTACCTGCAATGATACATTATCTTTGATTTTTCAATTGTGTTTGTTCCCTTGCTTGTGGACTGGTAAAATCAGTATTCTGAAACTGATCTCTTTGTCATTAGAATGAATTAATGATGCCCTTGGATTTCTGTTTCTTTTGCTGATGCTTGCTATCCAGCAAGAAAGATACTTTCACATGCTTTAAGACCTCTCTCTATATTGGTCATAGTAAGATATTCTAATGGGAAGCAGAAATGTGTCCCCAGTTTAAAAGCACAAAGAGCAGTAACTTGTGTATCATGGAAAAGATGACAATTCATAGCAAAACCAGAGACACTTCCATTTGATTATTTTGCATCCCTACACTCCATGAAATGCCAAACCAACCATGACTTATACTGAAGAATGCAGTCAGTGCCTGTGGTAAGGGAATGTGACATATCACCAAGCCAGTTAACTTGGCTACCTCATGTAAACTGTGAAATCAAGATTAGAACATTAACAAGTTCATATTTAAAATGCTTTGTTAAAACACTGCCTACTAAATGTAGGAATATTTTGCATCTGCAGTTCACTGAAGGCTTTACTTGATTTTTTTTTTAAATATATCATCTACTTACTACATTTTTAGTAGCAATAAACTATTCAAACAAAGCTATCCCATAGATTTTACAGGCTTTGATAGAAACACCAGCAGAATCACCACTTAAAAAAAAAAAAAAAAAACACACAAAAAACCCCCAAAACCTAACGAACAAAAAACCCTCTTAGAATTCCATAACTAATAGACTATAAATGAAAGAATAATATGTGCATCATCCTTGCCTTAACTTTGATCTGTAACAAATGGTTGTGCTTTTAAAGTAAAGTTTTACTGGTCAAATCAGAGATTAACACAAAAGCAAACAATTATATACTAAAAAAAAGTACACTTTTTTTTTTCCTTTTTGTGGTCAATTTGCTTGATCACTGCTGTTAGATGAATCAGCTTTCCTCTTAACTAGAGGTGCAGAGCCATCATCTAATGAAAACACTGCATTTTATGACTCCCTAGACTGTAGTTCTGCATATTAAAATGGAATTTCAATCTCAGTGTAAGAAATAAAATCAAATCTAGCATCTGTGGTTTGAACAGAACAGATAAAAATGCTGCTCATTTAATTTTAACAGTATTTTTTAATGTTAGACAGTATAAAAAGAGGCTCTGGATGCAATTAAAAAAGGCCTATAAATTAGAAATAAATTGGTAGAAAACAGAACAATTGTTCAGTACATGGAGTAGTTTCATTAAACATACAAATTTGATGGCAAAGAATTTCAGGTCCTCTTTAAAAGTAACAGAACTACTATTATACCACCTATTACATATTGTTTTCTTCTGTTCAATAAAGACTAGATTTGAGGTGAATGGGTTTATCTATTAATCTCATTAGGTTTCTTAACTGTTTTTAGTGAAAAAAAACAGATTTTGATTAGAATCCCTCAACAGCACCTTAACATTTTTAAAGCCATGAAAGGAACCAATACAGTCTACCAGGAAGAATGGACAATGAAGGGATTTTAGAGGACAACTAATTTCATTTCGTTCAATGGAAAAACCTTTAATGTTGTGATATGTGAAAATAAACACTTAATACTAATGCTAAGGCAAAACAGCATTATAAAGGTTCCATGCATAAAGTCTACTGCACTTGCACTAAATCATTGTTTGTCTGAAGTGGCTTTCTTCCCTCCCCTATAAATCGAACAAAATTACATTATATTTTTACCCTTCCCTTTCCCCTTCCTCTTCTCCTTGCCCCCCGACTTGCTCTTCCCTCCCCTTCCTGCCCTTCCCTTCTCCTTAACTGGTGTGTTTAGCAGAGCTGTGAAAAGGTAACTGTGATTTCGAGGTTTACAAATGTCCACGGTCTTTGGACATACTAATGTGCATGCTTCCCCCTGCTGCTGAACTCAGCTCTGTAGGCAACAAACTATGTCACTCTTAGTTTGCTGTCACACTTATTTTTGCTAATAATATTTTCCCCATATAAATTTTTCCATGGAAAACCTAAGAATCTAGTAACAGAAGAATAAGAAAGGGGTGCTACAAAGCATTGGAGCAAATCCTGCTTTTTAAATTTTTTGTTTCTTTTAATTACTCTTCTTTTTACGAATGGCTACATAGTAATCGGGGTATTTTCCGTAACAATACCCAGTGTTGCAAGAAACAGATGGATCTCTAGTCATAAATGCTAAACTGTGTTCAGAGCACAGGAAAAATGCACATAAGAAGGCCCATATTCTAGTAAGGTGAAATGTCTAAAATCAAAGAAGAATCTAAACTTGTTAATGGAAATTCTGAGTGCCCCAAAAAATTAAAATTATATTAACTATTTGTTGTTATATAGTGTAAGTATATTTAGGCATAAAAATACAACAGAAACAATAATAATTTTTTAAAAAGCAAGAGTAAAGCATTCCTTTAGAGATAACCTTTAGTGAAGTATCTGTTTTTGTACAAGGTTAAACCTTAATGCATTTCTACTCCATTGACTCATTTTTCTGTTGCTCCCTTCTATCACAGTGCATGATATTCAGCTTCACCCTTTATATTTTGTAGTGATATTCCTTGTTAATCCAATGGAAGCTTAACATTCTGCTAAGGAGCATTACAAAATCAGATCCCATCTTTGTTAGCTAGAACTAAGGTTAGATCAGTGATCCTTGAGGTCCCTTTCAACCTGGTGTTCTAAGAATCCAGGATAGAAGTAACTATAGGGTTAAATTTGTTATGATATAGAAGGTTTCATGATGTGGTGAAAGCCTGCCCCTGCAAGATGTGAGTGGCTGTGAGGTTAGTCATAGCGCCATAAATATGTAGATTTAGTAATTTCAGTTGCATGTATAGTTTTAGAGCATGAACTTCTAAACAAATATAAATGACGAAGTACTCTCTGAAAGGAAGGAAAGAGAAGAGGGACTAAAGAAGTCTAGAGCTATTATTACAGATAAATGAACACATTTAAAGTGTGATGCTTCATATTTCTGCCTATATTTAGAGCTAATCAGATCCTGAGTAGTTTTTTAGCTTAGGAAAATTAAGCACTAGCTCAGATCAGCTTTACTCTACAGCTATCCACCTTCCCTTTCTGTCCTTATTGATTGTGCTCATAAAAAAGCTAGGCAGTGAACTAGTGGAGTTAATATGACATTTGCTGATATGCTATTGTTCATTTCTGGTACCTTTACAATAAAAATTGCACTGACATATGCAGAGAGCCAAGCCCTGCCCACTTTTGCTCATCTAGACTACAGCATGTAATACAGACAAACACCTGGCCTTTTCTACTATAAGCAGGGGAAAGGTTGGGAGGCACAGGGCTCTGTGAGAATATCTGTCATCTCAGGGAAGAATAGCATTATTATCTCTTGTACTAGAGGATTACCTGGGAGCTTCCTCAATGGAAAAGGGCTGGTGGCAGACCCTAGCTCAACTAAAACTCAAGTAAGATTAAACCCTGTAGAGGTTCTCTTAGGTAAGCAGAAGTTGGGGGAAAGGTCCCTCCATAAGGAAATGGAGTGAAAAATTAACTTAGTAGGGCTTATGAGAAAGCAGAAAAACAACAGGAATAAAAGTCCAAAAAATTCAGTGCAAATTACTAGGTTAGAAAAGATATTTGTGTAGAAAGCAGGTCAGAACTAAAGCAGTTTAGATGTCACTTCACAGCACTTGTTTGTGCTTTTTTGATACAGAAAACCAAAATGTTAACCTAAACTGTGACAATACTCCTATAAATGTTGGGACATCTCTTAACCAGACACAAGGATGGGAATAAAATAATACCCATTAATCCATCTTCTTCTAAGCAAAATACCAACAGTAAAGTTTGATTTGTGCAGTGAACATTCCCTCAAGGACTTGTACAAAAGTGACAATGCCGCAGCTTCTCAGATTTAATAAAACCTATTATATACTAAGGAACAAGATTGATCCAGAGGAGCTACAAAAGCACATTAGCAATTGCTTTAAGTGTCAGTCAGTGATCTTGACCAGTCAATACGAGGCACTTCTAAACACTGTCGACTTTTAAATTAGCTGCTATTGTATGTTATGGCACAGCGCTAAACCTGAGTTTGATGTTGCATATCGATTGACTGCATTTGTACTTAAGTACTGCTCATCATCTGACAGAAGAGATGTGTTCCTGCACTTGAGCCACAACAACCCCAAGCAGCACTACAGGCTTGGTAAAGAGTGGCTGGAAAACCACCCAGCAGGAAATGATCTGGGGGTGCTGGTCAACAGCAGCTGAACATGAGCCAACAGGTGCCCAGGTGGCCAAGAAGGCCAATGGCATCCTGGCCTGTATCACCAGTAGTGGGGCCAGTAGACCAGGGCAGTGATCCTTCCACTGTTCTCCATGCTGGTGAGGCCACAACCTGAATCCTGTGTTCAGTTTCACTTCAAGAAAGACTCTGAGGTGCTGAAGATACTATTTTCATACACACATGCTGTAAAGCCTCAAATTTGCTCAGTATGTTCCTTAAAGGAGATTGGGTTTTTCATACTCGGAGGGAGCACAAGGGTAAAATACAGCAACATTCTCAGGAGGTTGCCTGTCCCGCTTCTGCAGAACTTGTCCTGTTCCCTTCCCCCCATACCCACTTTAGCTGTTTTGAGCCTTTAATCATTTTCCCCAGTCCCTCTGTCACACACACACACAAAAAATATTTTCCATACCCAAAAAATTGCATTACATTATTTAGCAGCAGTAGATGTTGCTGTCTATGGAGGTGATCTGTAGATAAGTCAGAGGGCTTTGTCTTCATAACCTCCTTCAGGGATCCCCAAATCCCTACTGTGCCTTGTCCTTTTGGTCCTATTTCCCAGATCACCCATAAGTCTCTGCTATTGAGGGAGTTATCTGAGGCTAAAAGCTTTATACAGGAAAATATTATTTATTGTAATATATTTTGTTTACCCTGCTCATACTCATATCCAACATGGTGCTGCTACAAAATATGCGAACATATCACAAAGATGCTTGAATCGAGCTATTCTAGAGTACAGTGATTAGAAAGAATATAGATTTTCATCTTTTTTTAAAAAAAATAACACTTGGAAATTAATAAAATTGTTGTCTTCTCCTGGGTAAAATTCTATCTATATAAGGTTTTCTAGTGCTTCTCCTCTATGAAGAACAAAGAACTTTTTGATTGCTAGCATGATATTCAGGCTTAGGCTAGCGGAATACTACTGCATGATCTAATGGCAATTGAACTAGCTTTTCCACAAAGCAGTCTTAAAAGATCATTTGTGCAGAAGAAGCAGTTCTTGGTGAACATTTCACATGGCTGTGTTACAACACTGCAATGAATCTATATTCAGTAAAACAGTCTCACAGGGACTCGTGTTTTGGCTACTGCTCAAGCTACTGCTTTTGCACTGGAGAAATAGAAGCATGGTCCAAAGAACTCTGAAAGACAGGTTTGCACTGCAGTTGAGTGAAGGACTTCCTAAACTAAAGGATGTCCTTTTGCCCTTGTACTTTCATTTTAAAAGTCAAATGGAATAGCCAGCATGGGTTTACCAAGGCAAATACTGCCCAACCTACCTGATTCCTTTCTGGGATAAGGTAACCAGTATAAGGAGGGAGTAGTGGTTACTGTATACATTAATTTGAACAAAATGTTTAATACAGCGTCCTGTAGTTCTGTTCTCACCAGTTTGGTAAGAGACAGAAATGGGTAAGTGGATAGTGGAACACATGGATGAAGGTAATCAAACTATGTTGGGCTAATTGACTGTGGAGAAGAGAAGGGTAAGGCGAGACCTCACGACTTTCTGACACCACCTGTTGGGAAAAGACAAAGCAGATGTATGGTGACAGGAAGGAGCACCAAGCAAAAACGGGAACGCGGAAAGCTGATAAGGTAAACAAAAAGTACCATGAGGGTTAAGTACTGGATCGAGTTGCCCAGAGAATTTATGGGATGTACCATACTGGAGGTGTTTAAGACTCAACCAGACACATCCCTGTTTTGAGCAGGGTGCTGGAGTAGGTGATCTCCAGAGGTCTCTGCCACACTGAATTGTTCTAGGTGTGTAACTCAACCCTTAGTGTTTGATTGTCTGTCAGTGCCCCAGAAAAGCCAAGGCCCTTGTGCCTGACCAACAAGTCTGTCAGTGTCCTTTAAAGGGACCCTTCACTGAACAGTCCTGCTAGACCAGAGGATGATTTGACTGCCCTTTTCAAGGAATTACACCAATAGCCTAAAGAAGACACTTCAGTGTGTCTTCCCACTTTATTCAAGTATGTTACTCTCTGCTGGTAACTGCTAGAGCCTGGGAAGGACTAACAGTTTACGGACTAATACTCTTTATTAATGTAAAACTGCGACAGGTTAAGGATCGAAAATTGCTGGCAATAGTAGCTTACTGTAAAAACGTATTTAAAACAATACACAGACAAGCTTTAATTCCCAACAAAAACATTCAGCCCACGTAGAGTATAGTTCTTGCACAATAAGTGTCCTTGTGGAGTAGAAGACAGGTTCAGCCCATTGACTGATCCCAGAAGTTACAGTGGAGTTTTCCTTAACTTTTCCCTCATTCTCAACTTACTTTCATATTATTTCTTTATATTTAGGTGGAGCTTGAATGACTCTATCATAAATATTTTTTTTTGCTGATTGGTGTAAAATTCTCTTGCTTTGTTTTTGAAGATAGAGTCAAAAGAATATAAAGAACATTCCCAGCCTAGTTGGTCATACCTTGGATGTAGGTAACTCTGGGATGGAGGTGCCTGTTCGTATTACAATTAGGTTTTAATGAACCAAGTTCACCCAAGGAGAGAGATTTCACCACAGTTGTTGGCTCAGCAGCAGGACATCTTCTCCTATCTCCCTGGATTGGCAGGTGCTATGTAGTTTATCAAGCTGAAAAATAACATTGAGTTCCACTCCCTTCAAGGATTTCCAAAGAGCCTGGCCATGGTGCCTCCACCCCACTCAACCCTCCATTCCATCCCATCCCACTCAGCAGGTGTTTACTGTTGTAAGGGGAATGCCAACTGCATTCCATACAGGGAGCAGCAGCTGCATTTTACCTTAGAATTCCCATGCTCTTATAACTTCTGTCACGATGTGAATATAACTTCTCAGTTTCCTCTAATTCTTACTCCCAGTCATCTTCCCACAAGATGATTAGGTGAGTTTAAATATTTGGGTTACATGCATTCAGACAGCATATTTAATATTCCCTGCAATACCCTTACTTTTTTGTTAACTTTTATTACAGGTCATATTGTTCATGGTTTTACAAGGAAGATCTAATTTGCACTTGTTGAAGTGGAGCTGTCCTGTAATAATATGAATAGAAATCTTCACAATTTAAACCACAAGATCTTTCCAATATATGATTCCTGCATCAATTACACCTCAGGTTGCTTCCTTGGTGGGCTGTGTGTCATGTGTGTCACAAACTATTGACTTATTAGGAGAATTCTTTTCTTTTTCTTTTCAGTGAGAAAAAAGATTAAGAGATCAGTCAGTGCCATGAGAGTGAGTCTGAAAAAAAAAAAGAAAAAAAAGGTTTAGCACAATAGCACATTCAAAATCACATTATACAGTTAACTACAATGTAATATCTTCTATGGAAGTTTCTTTTCTTCTTGTAATATGATAAAAATCTACCCCATACGATGTAGTCCCAAATTTAGGAATTTAACGTAAAGCTGCCTTCAGATTTAGCAGTCTTGAATTTTCACATTCATTTTTTGCTGCACTCTCATATTAGTTTGGTTTGGTATTTAGATTTTTCTTTCTTTCTTTTTTTTTTTTTTTTTAATTTATATAATGTTTAGAGCTTAAAAATCATCAGAAATAGTCTCTTAAGTGAATCTTAGTGTGTGACAGTTCCTATTTGCAAATTAAAATGACAAAGTTGTAACCTTCTGTTCCTCAAAATCATGCCCATGTTGTGGAATATATTGTTACAGAAATCAAAAGTGGGAGACAGAGACGGGTTGCCACAATGATTTTAAAATATTATAACTCTTGTTTCCCACTCCAATAGCCCAGATGGGACAGGGTTGTAGCACCATTCCTTCCAAACCACTTATCCATAAAATGCTGAGTTTACAGATATTTAAAATGTTACCATATGAATAATATTCCTGTGTATATATTCTTAGTTTAGGGGCACTTGCCATATGGCGTTCCCACAGTTCAGTCTTTTTTTTTTTTTTACATACACTGAATGTGTTTGTGTCAGTCTCTCCCCATTGAATTCTGCTCATAATTAATCTGTCAGTTCATGTAATCACATCTTCTGTATATTTTCCTACTGAAGGGACTGGGTTCTCAAGGGGTGCAACATCTTAGGCACGGAACGAAGGTTTTACTTTTCTCTGTCCATATTCGAGATTGCTAATGTTATTCTGTGAGTTTTTTAGCGAAGAAACTAAAGATTTACAGTACTCCATCTTTCTTGGCTGAGGGGTTCTTCAAGGCTTTCAATAGCTGACCTTGCAAAGGATTGTGTTCTTTTAATGCACTTCCTTTTAGAAGAGAGCTTACCTGTTTTCTCATCCTGATGCAGATACTATTAAAAGGAGTTTCCATGGATACTGACATCAATAGGAAATTAAAGACGTCTGTCCTCCTTTCTGACCCACAGGAGTTCCTCCCTGTTGCTATAGCAAAGCTTACAGATGTCACTGGTATTGTTTTGCGTAATCTGATTTAAAACCTAGTCTGGGCAAACATTTTTTAGGGATGGGTAGACAGAACAAGAAAAAGGTTGTGACATTACAGTCTTGCAAGTTGTCTCAAACTTTAGAATAACTTGTAAAAAGAATGGATTATTTTACTAAATAGATTTTTAATGGGTCATTTATTAAAGTCCTCTTATAATTACTAATTAATTGGAATCAAATGTTGTTATTTTACACCAGGTACCCCATACATATAAAATTAATTTTCACATTACAAACCAGCAAAAACCTATATTTCAGATTTTACTCATTGTGGACCTGGATCAAAGACCAGGTAAAAGGAGCTACCTCAGCTCATCTGAGCAGCATGTGAATCTAGTCACAAAACTCCACTTAGATTTTAACGATAAATGGATATAAGTATTTTCACAATGTAACCAAATACTCACTTTGGTGTTATATAGCCTTTATTTTATTCATTTTACTCTTTGACAAAGAAGGTTTTCAGAAATTTTCTTTCATTTAATAAAAAAATTTCATGAAAAAAATTAAACACTTTCCCCACTTTCTCCAATAGACACATAAAAAAATAAAGCAGCCCTCTCCCCTTGAGATCCATGAAACTTTCAAGTGGCATAGATGGGAATTCTCTAGCAGTTAAGATTTACTGCTTTTGTCCCAACACTTGGAGATGGATATAGGATGTTCTGTCAAAAAGAAGAGATTGAAAATTGGTAGAGGAAATAACTGTAGGGGCACACCAGTCAAAGAAAGGGTCTGACCTCCCCAGTAAGGCATTATTTTTATCATTTCATGTCATCTGGATTAGTCTGTTTGTTTGAATTTTCTGTGTGTATCTTTTATAGTTTTATTTCCCATCTTGGTCAAACAGAGCACACTTACTGTTTAGTAAGCAGAATTAGCGTGGCTGCAGTTTACATAGTCAATAGCAGTCAAACACTAAGGTCAGTCTCTATCACATCTTGGAAAAATTGGGGTTAGAGCAGGTGAAATTATCGTTCAGTTTTGGGTTTATGGCTCTAATAGAAAGCCACAGAGTCCCTGACCCCTGCTGCCACTCATGTCTTGCTCTAATAGCAATATATGACCTTTGACACTCAATTAAAACAGGAAATAAGGCAAAGAAGGGGTCAGTATGCATGTTGGGTCAATACGAGTTTTAGAACAAAAGGTTCTAAAGGGCTTTCAGAGAGAGAGGAAGGAGGCAAGAGGGGAGGGCAGGAGAGACAGAGAAAAGGAGGGAGGGAGGACAAGGGAAAACAAAAATAAGGGAAGATGGGGTAAAGGAAAGAGGGAAAGAAAAGAAAGCCATTCTGCATCTGTAAGTTGGGTGACCTTAAGTCCTTAAGTGTCTTAAAGCATCCTTCTGCATGGTAGCTCACACACACACTCTCTCTCTACTAAAAGCACAAGTCTGTCTTTCAGACTGCTAAAGTGGGACAAGGTTGATGTACCGGGTTTTAGAATTGAACAAACAGCCCTTTAACTATTTTTGCTATATAAATGAAAAATAAATTCTTTTCATCTGGGACTTGTGTGAGCAGGGAAAGCAGGGAAAGAGTCACTCGATTTTGAAAGCTCACCCCAAGTAACACTGCAAGCAAAATGGGACCGTTTAAGAGAATTGGTTTGGAGATTAGTCTGATACCTGTCACCAGAGCTTAGAGAAAAGGAGGTCCTATTACTTGCTTTTACTTGAGGGAACAGATTTAACCTAAGAATGAAAGTGCTTTAACTATCCTCAGTCTAATTCTGTATTTCTACTGTGGGCTACATACTTTCTAAAGGATTTTTAAAGCTATATGAATGTACAGGAACCACATAATTTTACTTGCACCAAGACACAGAAGGTGACCTCACTAACCTCAACATCAAGTCACCAAATTTCAAGCTGAATTAAAATGGCAGTTTCAGAAAGCCATTCAGGGTTACTTAAAGTCAAGGAACACCTGCCATGAGGCTAACTAAACTTTTTGCAGGGGTTAATAAGTCTTGCTGTTAGAAATTCATGCACATTTCTTATACGAAATTTTCTAAGCTTAAGTTTTAAACTGCTGGATTTAATTGCCATTTACAATAATAATAAAATAATATAAAAATATTATAAAACAAAATAAAAATAATAAATTATTTTACTATTTGCCGAACAAGAAATCACAGGAAAAAAATCAGTTTGGCATTGACAAAAATAAAAATTTTTGCTTGCCATTAAAAAAATGTTTAAATTGAAAACACATTAATTTTTTGAAACATTGGAGATCTTTTAAAAACTCTTTGGCAGTGAAACATGGACAAGTTTCAGAACTAATCTACCCCCAAATTTTGCAAGAAAGAAAAGTAAATTGAAACAAAGATTTGAATTTTTAAGAAAGAGATGAGGTTTCACTGGAATGAGTCAACAGTTCCAGATAAGCTTTTTGGGTGAAAGATGATGTTTTCATGATCAAAAAAATATTGCAATATATCTTCCCAGCATGCTTTCTTAGTGTAAGATGAGAGCTGTATATTTCCAGAAAGCAGTTTCTTTCACTAACCAAGGTAGCAAAACTCTAGAAGCATTACCAAAGACTATTTCAGAGGAGGTAGAAACTGCATCGTCAGTTTTAAGCAACAGCATATGATAGTTAAGACTTACTGTAGGGAGACAGAATAATGTGCAAAAAACTGGTGCCAAATTTAGGTTAGGGATTTCCCTAACCTAACCAGAAATGAAGGAAAATTTCCTCATACAACTAAGATCAATTGCACATGCTTTTCTGTTCATGCTATTCCTGGAATTCAATAGCGCTTTGCAAAGGCATCCAGAAAGGATGATGCAATGCAGTTTGCCCAGAGGCCTGGAATTACATCTGGGCCAACTAATGCATTGCTTCCTATTTTTCACTTCTTTAACATGTCTGTTGGTGACACAAGCAGTGGGATCAATAGCCCCCTCAGTCTGCTGAACACCAAGGGTGTGGTACAGTCACAGAATCAAAGACTACACTGAGTTTGAAGGGACCCACAAAGATCATTGAATCAACACACTGGAGATAAGGGATGCCATCCAGAGGGACCTTGACAGGTTTGAAAGCAGGGCCTGTGAAACCCTTACGAAATTAAACAAGGTCAAGTGCAAGGTGCTGCACCTGGGTCGGGGTAATTCCAAGCACAAACGCATTTCAGCCAGAGAATGGATCAAAAGCAGCCCCATCAAGAAGGACTTGGATGTTCTGGTGTACGAAAGGCTGAGCGGGCAATGTGCACTTGCAGCCCAGAAAACCAATTACATTCTGCATTGTATCAAAAGAATTGTGGCCAGCAGGCCAAGGGAGGTGATTTTCTCCCTTTACTCCTCTCTTGTGGGAACCCACCTGGAGCACTGCATCCAGCTAAGGGGCCTCTAATATAGGATGGATGAGAACCTGCTGAAATGATTCCAAAAAAGGGCCATGAAGATGATCAGAGAGCTAGAACACCTCTCTTATGAAGATAGGCTGACAGCTGGGGTTGTTCAGCCTGGAGAGGAGAAGCCTCCAGAAAGACCCTACAGGACCTTCCAGTACATAAAGGAAACCTGGAGAGGAACTTTTCACAAGGACATGTAGTGACATGCAGTGACAGGACAAGAGGGAATGGCTTTAAACTAAAAGAAGTCAAATTTAGGTTCAATGTTAGGAAGAAATTCTTCACTGTGAGGGTTGTGGCGGCCTCATCCCTGGAGCTGTTCAAGGCCAGGCTGGATGGGACTTTGAGCAAGCTGGTCTAGTTGAAGCTATCCCTATGCATGTCAGGGGTTTGGAGCTAGATGATGATTTAAGCCCCCTTCCAGCCCAAAACATTCTATGATTCTACAATTTTTCTATAATAATAACTAATTCTGTGGGTGAAAAATTAAAGAAGAGAAACAGGAACAGCAGGTGCATGCTGATAGACACTAAAAATCCATAATTACTTTACTCAGGGATACACCTTAAGTTATGAGGCTTCCATAAATTTATCCCAGATTCCAAACACTCACTTCAGTGTTTTCCTAGCTCTTTGAGATTTAAAGTGTTAGTTTCTAGGGTGTTTGCTTCAAGTTACTTCAAGTAACTTCCAGAGGTGAGCAGAAATTATGGTCCAGCCAGCTCAGTTTAAGGGTTAGGAGTCTGCATTTTTTGAGTATTCCTTTCTTGTTCTCATTCTTTTGGTTCCTCGATATTTCCTTCTTTCCCCCTCGCCCGAGAGAGGCAAAGCCAGACTCTCTAGCTCCAAAGTATTCCCTCTTTCTGGTTGATAGAAAATTATTAGAAATGTTCTGATTTTTGTTGTCACTACAGCTATCCAAAACAGATGAAAGAAGTAAAATACAGTTATTTCAGTTATTTAGACTAAATAAACTAACAGCAACTCATAAATATGTTTAATTTGCCTGAAACCTTTCCTCTGCCACTGGAAAAAATTGAAATAGAGCTTTGAGCTTCACATAGAAAAGAAAAAGTTCTTATTCTCTCATTCAGTGAAGCAGTAAGATATGCTCTGCAATGACTTTCTAATTGGTTGGTTAGTTTTGGCTGGGGTAGAGTTAATTTTCTTCAGAGTGCCCGGTATGGGCCTGTGTTTTGTATTTGTGCTGCACACAGGGCTGATGGCATAGAGATGGCTTTGTTATCACTGAGCAGGGCTTCCACAGAGCCAAGGCCTTTGCTGCCTTCCAAACTGCCATGGTGGTGAGGAAATTGGGTGTGCATGGGATCCTGGGATGAGACACAGCTGGGACAGCTAATTACGACTGACAAAAGGATTATTCCATAAAATATAATGTAAGTATCATATCAAGCAAATCATACTCAATATATAATGTGAAGGGGAAAAGGAGGAAGGGGAGGGGGACATTTGGAGTCATAGTATTTGTTTTCTGACGTCCCTGTTATGTGTGATGGGGCCATGCCCTCCTGGAGATGACTGCCCATGGGGAGCAGTGAATTCATTCCTTGCTTTGCTTGTGTGCATGGCTTTTGCTTCTCCCGTTAAACTGTTTTTACCTCAACCCACAGGTTTTTCAGCTTTTATCCTTCTGACTCCCTCCCCAGTCTCACTGTTTGGGGAGTGAGTGAGCAGCTCTGTGGGGCTTGGCTGCTGGCTGGGGCTAAACCATGGCACAAGGAAACAAATACCTCTCCTGAAGACCCAATAGAGGTCTCAGTGTCTGAACTTGATCTGGAAAGGATTATGACCAAGTAGATGTGTGGGGCTTGATGACTAGCTGGGATTAAACCATAAGAGTGGCAAGACTAGGAAGAAATAGGGGAGAAAAGCTCACCGACTGCTATGTATCTTGAACACCCCAAACAAACCAATCTCTTTTGTTTTCAACGTGAAACAGTTTAGTTACTATTGTTACAGTAGAGGGTTCTCCGCAACTGAGTTTAATAAATTTAGTCACCCTTGGCCTCTCTACTGCTAATAAACTGCATTAACATATTTTTTGTCTTACTCCATAATGTAAATATACCTGCAGATTCCTATTTATAGATAAGAGAGTTGAGAATCCTCCAAACAGACTTTTAAGCATGCATATTTTTCCTCTACCTAAAACTTTTTTAAAGTCTCTCCCTAGTGATTTCATTAGTTCCCCATTTCCTGTCTTATAGAGACTAAAAAGTCAAGTGGCATCATCTATTCAGCTACTTTTAAAGAAAACGGGGTTTTTCTGCATGTTTGTTGCTGTGTTTTTATTTGTTGTAGTTTTTTTTCACAGATTTATTAATTGTGTGTAAACCTGAGTTAGTTAGCAGCAGTAAAGTAATGCATCTGCTTATTCAATCAAGTGCCCAGCATCTTCCAAATTTAAAGAACATTTGGAAATTATTTCTTAGAGACCTTTCACTGTGGTTCTCAGACCCTGCTCTGCTCTCCTCTCCTCTTCTATGACTGACATCAAGCTTGCTAAAGTCCATGCAATCCTTTCATTTGACTTCTCAGTTTTAACTGGGCTGCCAGTGGAAATAGTCTCATTTTGCAAGAGGGAACCTGACTATTTTGACAAACCTTGCACTGAATAATACTGGGAAGTATTGCATTTTGTCTAAAAAACAGGCTTACTTTGATTTTCCCTTACTTATTGCAGCTACAGTTAAAATTATTCTGATATGCATTGCTCCATTCTATGTTCAAGAGTGAAAACAGAAGGTAAAACTAGAAATACAAAACTAGAAATACTTATCTGACTTTATTCTAATTCTGATGCCTTTGTAGCCCTTAGTAATAGTTCTGTTTACAGCTAATAAAAAGGGAGGTATATTATCTATCAATCTTATGTAATGCATAATCCCAATGAAATGTTGTTTTTATGATGTATTAGATCATGCATTACCAGAGTCAGCTGTCACTTCAATGATCTATTGATGTAATATATCATAGTGGGACACACTGACAAAAATATTACTCAAAACAGACTGGTGTGCACATGAAAAGCAGTACTGCAAAAATTAGGACAAAAAAATAATATTAAAAAAAAATAAGTATTACAGCAACACAACCTGTGGCCTGGACCTGGATTCTGCACAAATAGAGGAAAGAAAGTGCAACCAACTGCCAACATCAAGAACTTAAATAGAATTCTTACTAAAACAATACCAATTTTACCTCCAAACGGGACATCAGGCTTTGAATTACTCTGAGTTGCAACTTCTGGCATCAAAGAACCACTTGTGGAATTCTACTTCACACAGCTCAAAACTGAAATCCCAAGTCACCAGTTCAAAGTCGATAAGAGGCATCTATCTAAAATTATTTTAATTTGCATTTTACTCACCATTCAAAAACAAAAATGTGAAAGAGAAGAGAGGAAAGAGTTCTGACATGCTGAGGCATTTTGTTTTGACCTTTTCTGACAAAATATTTTGATATTTTATTTTGAAAGGTTTTGAGTTATGCACTGAACGTTAGAATACAAAAGGTGACTTTGAACATATATAGGGGCTTGTGTGTCTATATGAAACTTAAATTTTTTTTATTGCTTTGAAAAGAAAACTTTTTCAGTCAATGATTTTCATGATCGTTTTTGCTGCATTTTGCTTTGTACACTTAGGAAGTGAATCAGAAATTTTACCACAGTCTAATCTCAAAGATCATTTGCTCTAGTCAGTACTGAGCAAACTTTTACACAAAAACTGAGAGATGAATGGATGGATGGAGTGATATCTATCACAAATACAGTTGTCAAAAGATTTTCCATAAAATAATCTATTTTCTTTGCAAGTACTGCAGCTCACACAATCAAATGAGGAATTACACACCTGTGAGCCTGTTCTGCTTTCACCAAAAGTAAAAGCCCAACACCCTCAGCAGATCAAACCAGCTGTCAAGGTGTTGAGAGCTACTGCTGCAGCTTACGCTGACTGTAGGATCTGGGCCTCACTGTTTTCAACAAGTGCCTCATAAAGCCTTGCAAAGTTCTACGACTTTGAAAGTTTACACTTCATAATTTTGTTGAGGACCTGTACAAAAACACCAAATGATATTAATAAAAATGATAGATTATGGTAATTTTTTCTGGATTTCTGCTAAAATGTAAAACTTGATACAGACGCTAATTACTTCTAAGTAGGAAGAAACATTTTTAGGATACTATTATAAGAAATGCTCAGTTGATCTCAACTCTTAGCCAGAGTGCAGCTAATTCAATTATTTATAATTATCTAAGTGATATGGCCAAGCTAATTTCAAAAGACTGTTTCACACAGGCAAGCTGCTGTGGAAAGCCATGAACATCCTAGTGCTAAGAATGACATCTAGGCAGAGGGTTATTATGAAATTAAAATGAAGCAATTGTGATGTTCGCCTGCAATCTGCAAACAGGTTTTAATCAACCCCTGGCAGGAGAACTGGCATAAGTCAAAATTGTCAAGAAAAAAAAAACAAGATTAGGTCTTCAAAACTTCAAACATGTGATGGACTTGCTGGGTCACCAGACCTTAACTCTGTAATGTTTGCAGAAGAAAAATCTTTTTTACCAAATTATCCACAAAATAATACACTGGGAATTCAAATTAGGAACATTTCTTTGTACTAACAAGACGACTTCACTTAAGAGATGGAAGTGACATTTCCATCCATTATTACACACTTTCCCCAGATTACTCAGCTTTCTGTATAAAAACCTGCAAACCCATGTTTCCAGATTGTTCAAAAAGGCAGAAATAATGAGAACAAAATTTGTGATGAATTTGGGTACATCTGATTCCTGCCAGGACGCAAATATAAACAAGGTAAAAAATAACACAAAAACTGTGAAAAAAAAGTTACAGCAAACTACTTTATATCTCAGAGGGTACTGGACTCCAGTCTAGAAGGGAGTAAAGTTTATTCATCTGTTCTTTCTGAATGTAACAATAAGAGAATTTGACTATGACAGTGTTACAGCATGAACAACATCTAAGCACCCTAAAACTGCACATATGTAGTTGTTAATCAGTAATTTTCCAAATATATTTTGAAATTGTATAGAAAATTGAGAAGTTTATTGGCTGTTGATTTTGAAAAGAAAGTTATTCTTCCTCCTCAGCTGCAGATCAAGCTATCTATGGTGTAGAATCATAATCCATATTCCCTTTGCTTCTTTATTTGATTAATATATACTTAACCAAAAACCATGTAACACACTTCCATAGAAATTTTGGTTCTACAGAGAGTGAAGTTTTAAATCTCACAGTCCGCTTAAGAACAGGATTTCACTTACAGACTCCAACCCAAGACAAGGTCACACAACATAGAATTCAAGGGATAAGACAGGACCCTTCAGGATTTTCCTTTATCTGTAGTCATCAATTAAATTAATCTTTATTTACTGACTAATTTTAAATAAAATCAAGGTATGCTGCTTTCACTAAAAACAGTCAAGAAAGAATTGCTATGAAGAAAGGGGTATAAAAGGAATTAAATCAGTTTCTGGAATTAATTAAAGGATAATATTCACAGAGGAATGGGCCAGTGCCACAAACAATTATCACTTGAGATTACGCAGTCAAAGAGGCCAATTAAAGGACCACATATAGCTAATGAGAATTCTTAATTGATAATCTTTCATGCTCTTGGATTAATCTTCTGTATTTTTTCCTTAGTTCATCACACGTAATGATTTAGTCTGCTTCTACTGTTGAAGAAGAACTGTCTCACACAGAGAATGGGTTTTGAAGAGAAAATATACCTGTGTGGCCAGAGAGGAAACTTTCTTTAGGCAATATTGTGAAGAAAGTGAGGCAAAAAAAAATGCTAGAAACTTGCTTCTGAATGTCTTGGTTACATCTGTGAAAATTAAGGACTAAGTTCCATGTGGTCATTGCAATATAACGTAGATATCAGTGAGAGAATACATTCAAAGACTTTGCTAGTCACCTCTGTACACTGCATACAAGGTGTGTCAATACTAAGAGGTCTGGGATCCCTCCACACCCATCTTCTGCTCCTTGCATATTTCCAGTTTCTCCTGCCTCATTTATTCAGTTAGTATTCCATTCAGGATTTGCTATATTAAGCCCATCTCTCATGATAAGAATTTTATCAACTCAGATGCTGCCAAAATTAAGAAAATAAAAATAAATAAAAGAAATTAATAAAGTGAAGTCAAGTGATAAGAGAAGGAAACCTTTTTACTTGAAGATTTTAAACACAGTTCTTGAATGTCCATAGCAGTCATGTTCACAGACAAGGTACCAGACATAAGCTAAAGCACAGTGACAAAGACATCCATGCTTTCCGTCAAAAGCATAACCTGACAACCTTTAACAAACAATAGTAAAGCAAAGCGTTTTACTTCTGTCTTTCATCCTCTTTATGGCAAACAAAAGGCAAAAAAGTAATAAAACCTTTCCGAATTTTCTTTTTAGGTCTTTTAGGACTTATGTTAACTTTGAGGAAGATGGATTCTCATTGAATGATTATGGCTTGGTGGAAATATGTTACTTCACTGAGATGTCAGAAGACATTGCTTCACACCAGGATAAATACTGTATCCATTACTGAAAGAACAGAGATTCAACGTCAGCCAAACAAAATTTTAAAAGTAATTTATCAGCTCAATGGCATGGTTAAGTAGCAGTCCCTTAGACGATATCTTCCATATTAGTGTAAGAGCACACTCTTTTTCAAAAAATTCAACTGTACAATAACTTTAATACTTTCTCCACTGCAGAAAGTCCGTGCGCCATTTCAATCAAAAAACACCGTATAATATACTTTTCATTCCAGAGATTATTATAAATACCGTCTTACAAATTTTCTAGTGAAACAGCATCACTGAAGTTTGCACTTGTCATAATTTTGCAACCATACAACCCTCACAGATTCACTAAGTAAGAGTCCTAATAAACTGCATCATCACAGGAATTTAACTTGGCAAAGTTTATGCTACTAGCTGAAAAGAAATTTCCTAGTAGGACAACTGCTATCTAAATTATTAGAATACCTCTTTTGAAAAGAAATGTGTAAGTGTAAAAAGTCTGAGACTGCATAAACGTAGCAAACAATCATGCCACTGAAAAGACACAGTAATGAAAAAGACAAAGTGAGTTTTTATACCTGTATTTAAAAAGAAAAAAAATTTAGTCAGGTTCATCAACTGATTGCAGAGACTTGAGATAATGTGTGCATGATCAAGCTTTATCATGTGTTATAGTTACGCATACACATAAACCCACAAGGTTTCACACAGAAAAACTGGAAGCTTTCCTGGTCTCTGTCTTATCTCATTTTGTGCAAAGAACAGTGGTCAATGACAGTATTTTGACCAGTTCTTCCCTTACAGGCAGAATTAAACATTTTTGAATTCCACAGGAAAAGCTCCTAAAAACATATCTTTCTCCTTTTCTTCCTAAGGAATCAGTAGTGACAGTAAGGCCTTTATTTATAAATAAAGGTAAAAAAACCTGTTTGCTGGCTTTGTCAGTCAACACCTTGAGGGTAACAATTCTGTTCTCCTAAAAAGTAACCTTTATTTTTTCATGTACATGTATATATATACCCACATAATATGTGGAAATCTTCCAAAGCAAGAAATGATTCCCTAATGAACTTGTGTTGTGAACCTCTTTTCTCCAGACTCCTAAAGAGTGAAATAAATTAAAAATGCCCTACGATTAAAAATTGTGTAAGAACCTCAGCATACTTTAAAATAGGATTATTAAAAGGGAATTAAAGGTAGGAATTATGAAAGGGAAAGAAAAAAAGAAAATATAGGAGTTAATATATAAATTAACCGGTAACACCATTAGAAATCAGTGTGCAGTAGTTCTCTGAAGGAAAGTCTGAGAACCCAGCACCCTTATTCCCACTGAACTGAAGTTTCTGTCATACAGTAAGTTAATCACTTATGCAGATCAGCAAAATGTCTCCTTTCCGTCTCATACACATTGCATTCAATTTTTCTGCAATGTAGAAGTCTCTCAGTAAAACAGTTCCCCACTATCAAAGCCAAACAAGCTCTTAGAAAGACTTTTATTTTCTTTATGCTGAGGACCAAAGCCACATCTTGAATAAGCTTTAAGTTATGTGAGACTCTTCAGCTGTGTTTTCTTGATAAAACAGCAGCTTTCCTATATTTTGTATTGTGTCTAACGCCTGAAAACTGCTTTGTGAAACTGGTACTGAACAAGCTGTTCAGAATAGCTTAACACGTGGGGAAACATAAAGACTTCCAACCCTATTTGGCAGTAAGCATGCGTTAACACAATGATACACTCAGTTTCTCTGAGATTATAGTGCTACTTGGCATACAGAAAGGGATATCTTTGAGCTCCTGATAAAGTTTAATGTACAAAGAACAGAAATTAAACTCATGTGATTGTAATTTGAGAGTTCAGTGCATTAATTAGTTCCCTGCATTTGAGAGCAGGCATTAAATTAGCTTAAAATGCAGTCCTGATTCCAGCTGAAAAGTACTCATTGTACCAGCCCACTTCAAACCAGAGCATTCCCAGCACATATTGGAATCTGCTCTAGAAATCTGTAACAGAAGAGTCACAATTGTTCTATGTGGTAGAGGGAGGAAAAGGTCTAGATGGAGGAACCAATAAAAGGAATAAATTACAAAATACAAACTACAAAAAAAGCAGTAAGAATGACACCTACATTACCAGGTCACAAAGACCCCACCATACATCCCTGTGCATCTTCTCAGGACATACAGGCCAGAAGACAAAGCCCTGATAATTTACTGGGGTGGAATGGAGACACTGCTTACAGCCAGCTCACAAAGGGGAGGAAAAACTATATAAAAAGGTAGTATATGCTAACCAACCTAAAAACCCAGGAGAGACAGACTTGTAAGCTGGTATTCTCCTACATCTCACCCAAGGACTCATTTAAGGACTGCCTGGAGACCACCAGGCTACACGTGTTTTGGGGCTGGATACATGTGTCTCAGTGCTTATGAGTTTTTCCTTACGAAAACATAAATCTGAATGAGTAAAGCTAATTTTGTTTTAATTTTTGGAAATAAACAGAGCTTCCTTTTCTGTAAGAGCTTGCATGCAACTTTGCTGCACCATTGCAACAGTTTTCCCTACACCAGTTTTCTTGAGTCTAGCATTTTTCTTAGCATCTTTACACGAAAATTTTCAGTACAACAAGGGCTTCTTGCCCATATGGTCAGAAATCCTCCCATCTGTTCTTTAAATAGATATATTCGGGTTTTTTTCTAGTCACTCTTCTGGCCCCTTAAGTGGCCAGAGATAGATTTTGCAAGAGTCTTCATTTTGCCCTAAGCAGCAGGTACTGAGGAGAGGCAGAAGTGCCCACAGAGCACATAAAAGCTTCTTCAGATAAAAGCTGAAATAAAACTCTCTCAGGCAGAACACAAACAAAAGCTTACCTGGTACCACCAAGAAAAGGCTAGCAACAGTGCTGACTCAATACTAAACCTGAAGCCATGCCTTCATTCCCTCTTCAGGTGTCATCCAAGCCAAAGACTATTAAAATTTAGCCAAGCACATCTACTCATATCCAAGAGGTGAGCAGCTTTTCATGCACACCCCTCCAGTTGCTCACGCCCTTTTCAGCACTGCCATACAAGACTCAAACATACAGTGTCAAATTTTACTTCTACACTGTTTTTGCAGATGTTTCTTTCATGATAAACGGAGATTTAAAAAGTAAAATAGGCAAAACCTTTCTCTGACAAAGGAAGAGTGTCTTCTGGGACTGCTTTTGGAAGTAAGGATGTTATACTTAGATTTCTGAGCATCAGTGGTGTTTTTAGTGCCTTATTTTTGATTTTATGTGCAGGAGCCCTTAAGTATATCCAGTTACTTATATTTCTCATGCAGAGTAATAAAATATTTAACTGTTGTTGAACTGACAGTTTTTATATCACTAAAAAACCCCTAAAACAAGAAGAAAAGCAAAATATTCTACAGGATTTATTTGAAAACTTCTGCTTTTTTGCATTTTACTTATTGAATTTAAGTCTTTGGGAAAACATGTCAAGTACACTGCTATGATTCTAAATAATTCTACAGCACACACCCTGAAATGCCTCTTTCTCACTAGTGCAGTGCAGCAAAACTCCCTCAAAATGTAAAAGCAAGGTAAGATTTTTGATTAATTAAAAAAAAAAAAAAAGCCAAAAAAATCATCACTTCTGAATGAAAACAAATATAAATTTCAAAATTATAGGTCATAAAAGCTGCAGCTGGGATTGAGGTGTTTCAGTAGCTAAGTAGAATGATTTGACCATCTTCAACATAAAGAACAATTAACAAACGTCTAGAAAGACGTGGTTCTGACAACAGAATAGAAAACACTACTATGTCCTTCATAGGAGAAGAAACACAGACACAGCTAAGTATTTACAATTCATGCACAAACACAGTTATTTCAGTACCCCTGTATTTCTGTAGGCAGCCATCGCTTTGCAGCCGCCTCACCTCTGGCTATGCCTTAAGCTCTCACACACTATCAGCATCAGGCTGGGTCATGCTCTTGGAAGTGAGTTTGTCAAAGCATAGCACCTGGATGCTGCTGGATGATGGTGGCTCACTCCACTATTGAACCAATACTGCACAGGGTGGTTAAGAGTTGTACTCATCCAGATGACAGACTGCAAACACTACAGGAAGCACCTGAAGTCACTGAAAATTCTGCAGCATTTATACAAGGGAGTTGCTCAATCTTCTAGCCCTCAAAAATTTTCCCATGAAATAAATTAACCTTAACGAGCACTACTGTTAATAATCTCAGCAGGGGCTAAGGATTTTTTGTAGAGCAGCTCTCCAAAGCTTGCCCTCACTTCAAAGACATGCCAGTGCATGACACAGTTGAATTTTTTCTCAATGCTAATCTTTTCCATTATCTAAACTTTGCATTCAATATTTTTATTCATTAAAAATACATCAATATATATAGATATAATAATTCCATTAGCTGTTATTTGATGGCCACATCTTTCCTCAAAAATTCTCTTTCTAAAAATGTTCACTTTCTCTGGATTATCCAACCAATTTTCCCATCTTCCCAGCTTTATATCATAATCCCTCCTAAAAAGCTAGATCTAAATCATCCTCTTTATGCCCTCTAAATGTAATGCTTTTTATCTTCTCTTCTGCTACAACTACACTCTGACCGTACAAAGAATGCTTCTGACAAGAACAAAGAGCAAACAAATGGCCTTGAAAGTCATGAAATAATACCGGTTACAAGGATTTTTAAAAAGATCAGATGCTGCTATTAGTCTCTGAATGATACAGGGCTTTATTTCGGAAGGGATGTGGTAGTAAATGCAATCTGAATATTCCGCAGAACAATGTACCCAGGGCAGCTACACCCATATTTCCCAGTATAATAATACAGATACTAGCTATGACTTAAAAATATACAGGAAAGGCCTGTATATTGTTGATTTGTGATCACAAAAAATTCAGCTTTAAATCACTACTTTAAGTCATTTGCAACTCTGGGACAGAGGCTTTTTCTACACCTTGCAAATGTCATTACTGAACTGAACAAACTCAGAAGGGGATACTGAACACAATGAGATAGATGGAAAGGGAAGAGTAACAGATGACTACTTTAGTAGGAAAGTAGCTGAATGGTATTAGTTTATCATACAAAGACATTTATTTCATTATTCTCTGTGGGCAGCTAAAGCACTGCAAGGAGATGAGCACATGCAAGGAGATGAGCACATGCAAGGAGATGAGCACATGCAAGGAGATGAGCACAGCGGACAAAGACTCCTTCAGAGTGCAATATTTAATGAAACTTAAATTAGGCACCAATACTGAGCCATTCCATTCATATGCATGTGTTTTAAAGTAATCATCACCAAATTCACACATGGACATAGAAGATTTTAATACAGTTTCAATATAGCTTCCATACATATAGCTTTCTTTTTAACATGTATTTCATAACAATTTCCTAACATTGAGGCACAGGACAGAAGGGTAAGGAAAAGTCTGCAGCTAAGACTGAACATTTCCTTATGAAATAAAAGAAAATAATTTTATTATAGCCTTTCACTTCATTGATAGCAATGAAGATTTTTGCTTCTGTTTGCCTCTATAAATTTATATATGCCAAAGCAAGTTAAGAGACTATGTATTGAGATTGTAAGCACTGCAATTTAACAAAGTCATAGGAAGATACTATTGCCTAATATTTTATATATTGTTATACTTCTATATGTGGGGAAAAAAAAAACCAAAAACTGAACAAAACGCCAAACAGGCAAACATCAAGTCCAAAACTGAATTCAATCCATTCTCTGATAAAAAACTTACCTTTTTTTTTATCCAAGTACATTTACTCTACAAAATCACTCAAATACAGAACTCTGATTCAGCGTATAATGAAATACTATGCACTAAAAGTTAATTATAGGCAAAACCATTTTCAAATAGGAGAATAACACACCCATATTCAGAAATTTGTGTTAACAAAAGTTTGTTTTCCTGTTTCCAAATAACTACAAAGAGATAGGTGTTCAAAACCTAGAATCAAAAACATGAAAAAACATATGGTTCTGAGATTGGCAATTTTGAAAATGATCAGTATACAACTGAAATTGTTTTGAAGAAAAGATCTGAAATTATTTAGGAGAAAAAAAAAAAAAAAAGAACAAGACAGCATGGTTCTGACTTCTGCTTGTTTAGTATATTGTACAGATTTTGTTCTGCAATGCACTCTCTTTCAAATCCAGGGATGCAGCATTCAGGTAGGCCAGAGGCAGAAACACTCATCACAGCAAGACAGTGAAAGATGGGAGACACTACCACAACAATTAGAATAAAACCAAGGCCAAATACTTATCCTTAGTCCAGAATGCGATAAGCAGAACTAAAGACAAGATTTGGGAATAAGAAGCGAAGTCTGGACCTTCAAGATTTGACTGCTTATCAGACAGAAAGCACAACATTAGAAAATGAAACACACCTTAACCAAAAGTAGCTCTTCACACAAGTGTAGTAACACTTCTCCCAGCACTTCAGATGTATAGATGCTGTAGTGTATCAGGCAATTCCAAAGATACCCTGTTTCCAAACATCAGCTTAAGGGGGTTTGGCAGAACATGCCTATGAGATCAAACTACTGATTATTAGATCTAGTCAAACAGACAAATCCAGACTTGAAACACGGTTATATCCCAAAGATTGTTTACCTTTCCTGTAAGTCTCAGTATTCGTCATTTCCTGTAGCCAAGGATCATGGAAGGGTGTCATGAAGGAAAGCCACCATCTGCAAACCATTACTTGGGAGACAATGTAGCAAAGTATTACTTTTTACACCATCTCACTAAAGCCTTTTCCTAAATTTACATTTTGCTCTGAAAAAAAGACATACAACAAACAGATGATAGGTTCAAAGAAACTTTTACGGCTTGACTGAATCAAGGAATTATTTACTGCAGTTCATCTGGAAGCAGCAATATGAGGAAATATCTTAAATAATTTTTTTTGTACTCTTAACAATAATTTGAATCTTACCAAAACACTTTACCACCCTCCCCCCTTTTTGTAATCTGTAAGTTTGTTTTATAATTTGTCAAGATATAAGGGAAAAAAAATCCTTTATACAAACCTGCATATTTGGTACTCTTGCAAAAAAACTCCATTTAATGCAGGTGTCCCAGAAGTTTAATTAAAAAATTTGCATATGCTATTAGAAAAGTCCAGGATCTCTTTTATATGTGCTCAATACTTGTAACTTTTGAAAATGAAGCCTGGCACAATCATGTATTTTTCATGTATCTCCATACAGTCCTATGCTGTCCTATTTTGACAAGATTATTTTTGTTGCTTGGGTATTCGTATTTCACAGGAAACTGCTAATAAAGTAAGACAATCCTGCCAGATTGGAAAGGTAGTTCTTGAGCACTTAGCAAGTCTTTTGAGAATACTTAAGTTTATAAAAGAACCAAACACAACGAAACATCACCACCCACACTTTCTCATTAAGGAGGTATGACTTCCCTGTGCCAAATTGTTTTTCCATTTTGAGAATGCACTTGAGGCTGCAGATCCACTTAACAAGCAGTGCAGTCATTTTATGATTGGAGGTTTATGTTGACATTATTTAAAGAAATAACTACTTTTCTCAAACGATTTCACCTTTTTACATTAGTTTTAACTATAAGTTGAAACATACCTTGGCTATTAGAGCTTTAAGAAACCAATCTCAAACTTGAAAGCACCAGAAAGCCTTTAAATGACAAAAACAAAAGTGAGGGAACATTACAAAACCAACCTGTGTTCCAGTTCTTTAAAATGGTTTCCTTCAAACAGTAAATTTTCTTATGAAACACAGATCTGAAAAACAACTTCCTACCCAATTTGTAAATAATTAAGGTCAAAAATTATTAAAAAAAAAAAAAAAGGCAAAAAACCCCCCCAACAATTCTTTGGGTTTTGAGAAGGCACACTGCAATGGTCTAAAGGGCGTTTCATCTACAAATTTATAATAAACCCCTGTTAAAAATCACACTTAAGACAGTCATTTGGTGTGTCATAATTTTATCAGCTGCAGTTTTGTGTGAAAATGTGAAATTCAAATCAATAGTAATGTGATGGTGAACAAAATACAAATAGTGTTTTGCACCCAGTGTCCAAGGCAATTCATAGTTCAAATGATCACCAACTTCTATGAGTGTACTGGCAAGGTTTCCAGCTTCCTTCACGCCTTTTCCTAACAGAGACTATTGAGAACTTGTCAGTCTCCATGGCCCTTGAAGCCTACATGACAGTCACTAACTCAGAGAAGGAAGGTGATCCACAGCTGGTACCCAAAGGAAGCACAGTTCAGTGCTGCGAGATGACAAGAGATCATCTATTCTCTTCAGGGCGGTTGTTTTCTCCATGACAACAGCTGCTTTGAGGGCATTCCTCTCGTCTTCCAAGCATCGGTTTCCCAGATGAACCCGGTTCTCTTCGAACACGGCCAATGCTTCCCGGATACGCATCAGGTAAACTGAAACTCGAACTCCTCCCCCATCCTTCCTCTGGGAAGGGCCTGTTTCGACTGAGGGAGGGCGGCAGGCAGCGGGGGCGCGGGCAGGGAGGGCTCCGCCGCCCCCTCCCCCGGGGCCGCCTACACGGGCGGTACCAGGCTCTTCTTATCCAGCGACTGCTCGTCCTCCTCCAGTAGGAGCTCGTCCAACTCGCCGTCCTCGCCTCCCGAGGCCTCCTGCCCGCCGGCGGCCCGGCAGCGCCGCAGGTGCCACAGGGCGCGGCGATGCTTCTCCTGCAGCCGCCCCAGCTGGGCGCGCAGGGCTTCCGCCTCCTCGCAAGGCTCGCCGGGGGGCTTGTCCGGGCCGGGCGCCAGCAGGGTCTGCCGGAAGAGGCAGCGGTTCTCGCGGCGCAGCCGGCGGTTCTCCACCCGCAGCCGCGCGTTCTCCTGGCGCAGCCGCGCGTTCTGCCACTCGCGCTCCTCCCGCTGCCGCAGCGCCTCGGTGTGGCTGGCCGCCAGGTCCGCGTACCGCTCCGCCAGCTGCTGCGGCGAGCCCCGCGACTCCCCGCGCCAGCCCTGCTGGACGCTGCCCGCCCCCCAGGGCTCCGCAGCTGCCCCGGCCCGGCCGCCCCCACCGGCGGCTCCGAGCGCCACCCGCCCCCCGCTGGCCGCACCGCCGGCCCAGCGCCCGCCCACCGCGCGCATGCGCCTCATCCGTGCCGCGCGCGCCGCCCGCGAGACGAGGGAGGGCTCGCGCTTTATGCAAATGAAGGGCGGGGCCTGGGCTCGTCGTGGGGGCGGGGCGAGCGCCGTTTCGGGGGCGGGGGGGCCGGGCGCGCCCGGCGGTGAGCGCGGTGAGCGCGGCCGCCGGCAGGGGGCGCGCTCGGCCCCCCCGCCCCGCCTGCCCCGGCGGGACCGTGAGGCGACAGCGGCGGGAGGGAGGGACGGGACAGGAAGGGCCATCGGCTTCCCGGGCACACTCGAATTGTGTCCACCCAGTCCTTGAGCACTTCCCGGGATGGGGCATCCACACTGCCTTCCAGGAAAGAGTATCCTTACACCTCAGCTAAGCCCACCCTCCTTTAGCTTAGGTCCATTCCCCACTGTCCTATCAGTACATGCCCTTGTGGAAAGCCCCTCCCCAGCCATCTTGTAAGGACCCTTAAGGTAACGGAAGATGCTCTAAGGCCTCCCCAGAGCTTTTTTGTCTCCAGGTTGAACATTCCCAACTCTCTCAGCCTGTCTTCGTAGGAGGGCTGCTCCAGCCCTGGGATCAGCTTAGTGGCCCTCCTCTGAACTCGACCGAACAGGTCAATGTCTTTCTCGGCTTGGGGGCCCCAGAACTGGGCACAGCTGGACAGATAGGCTTGGGCTACTGAGCCCTTCCCTATTGGAATACCACAGTCCAGGACGTTTCCTGTCCAACAAGGCAAGGTTTACATGTAAGCTGTGGTTGCATAGTCCTCCAATGTTCTGTGGGCCTTGTTACCATTGCTTCAAAGTGGTGGCTGAGGCACGGAAGAAAGTTAATGTTGGCTCAGAAGCACTTTTAAATGAAAACCTGGTCATATAAATGTTGCTCTCAGTGTTGCTAGGTTGTTGGGATTTAAGGAGTAAGAATACAGACTATAAGAATGCATAATATGTTCTGACAGCTCGTAGATTCAGCTTATAGTAACAAGACTGTGGTATAAACTTGCGCATAAACAATTTCCAATAGGAGAAACAAAATATGATGTGAAGACTCTATACTGATGGCATTTCACAATGTGTGGTGAAATCAATCTTGTGAAATTTTCATCAATTCCCTTTGGCTGTTCTTCTTTACATAGCCACACATGTTGGTATCAGCAAGATGGTATCAGAAGAGCAGTCATGGTGTGATTACCATGACTGTGCAGTACATATCACTGTAGACTTCTTTGTATATTTTGTGCTTCAGCTTGTGAACTGCTTGTGATGGGAACCACGCTTTGCTTTATGACCCAATGTTCTGTACTTACCAACTGAGCCTTGAGTATGGACCCTGAATTTGAAGTACAACAAACAATGGATAGCAGTAATTGTAATAATTATTTTCAGAACCTTTTAAGCTTTAAAGGATAATTGTTTACTTGAAACATTTAGAAAAGAAATAGCAAAGCACTGCAGAACAAAAGTAATCTAAGTATTACTGCACTTTTGCTGTGATTGCTAATCAGCAGAAATGAACAAGTGTTTCCTGTACTAAACCATTTTCCAATTAGGGATTGACTAGAGCATTATATTAATTCCATGTAATATGTGACTAAACTAGTTTTGCATTGAAAGAAATACGTTAATGCCTGTTTGTGTTGCTGCTTTGGAAATCTATAGAGATACTGTGGCAGGACATTCCCCCACTGGAACGTGACCAAGACAATGCCCTGTTTGCAAATGCATCAGTGGTGAGTTGATAGGAGTACCACATCAAACCAGGAGATGCTGAAATCAGTCTGGATTCAAATTAATCTCCTAATGGTGAGGCAACCACTGGAGTCAAATGACTGTCATTCAGTCACTTTATAGTATAAAATATAAAAAATAAAATATAATATAAAATTCCCCTTTCATACAGTCAGGCTCCTCTAACATAACCCTTCATGGGGTGTCCCTCTGGAGATTCCTCACTGGGGTGGGAATGCCCCCCGAGGATAGTCCTCAAAGTTGAGAGAAAGAGATCTCACCACAAGCATTGGTGTGGGTGAATTACATAAAATCTCTACTTAATAATTATTTCTTTTTGCTAGCTTTATTATAACTGCCTCAATATAGTGCACAATATCCTACCTTATAGTATAGTACTAGTAGTTTTAACATTTATATTGTGTGGTCAATAATTCGGATTAAGATCTTTTGTCTGTTCACTCATCTGTTCATTTGTCTGATCATTTGTAATACCAAATGATTCATGTTATAAATATTCTCAATTTACCATCATTAAAACCTTCAGACAAAAGTGGTCATCGTACCTCTATACCTCTATAACTCCTTAAATTTAAACCATTGACAAATTCTGAGGCTAAGACTGGATACTTTTTGCACCTTTTGACTCAGCAGCAGCGCTTCTTTGGTGAATTGTCTAAGCCTTTCACTCCCACCTGTGGCATAAAACCACTGCCAAGATGCCCATAAAACTTTACTTTGAACTATAGGCAGGATCCAAAGGAGAGCTAAAACTTTTCCATTTATGTGGAAGTGGACCAGGGCTTTGCACTCCTGAGAAACAGTGCATAGGGTAACATAGAGCTTGAGTTTTTGATGAGCAGTAAATTAGATTACGGTCATCCTTAACAGCACCTTCAACTTTGATCCAACTTCCTCAAGTCTTGCAGTGAATGTTGTGTTATGGCTCTTAATTTTGTTCATTCGCCTTTTTAAGATTTTTCGTGTGCCTTTATTGTATGCTGGAAAATACAAGCATGTATACCTGCATAAGGATTGATAGTCTGTACCTTAGTGATGTATCAGAAGAGTATTTACTGAGTCTCAGATTCCTTGGACAGTGTTTGAACACCATTTTGATGTTCTAAGGTTAAAGGTAATGACAGAAGGAAGGAATTGGCAAAAGATAATGAAACAATATAGACAACCTTTTGTTGTGAGATAGGATCACACTAGAAAGCATGAAGAAGAAAAGTGAAAATGGAGAAGTAACAAGAGAAGTCGCGAATAGTTGCGCAGTTTTCAATGATTTTTTGCTCACAGAATGCCTGTGAAGGATGCAATATTTTAAACAGCGACAATATAGTAATGATAAATATTACTCTGTTCCTTCTGATTAAAGCCCTGTGTTTATTTAATGGTATCAGGTCTCCATAGATAAGACAAAATGCCAGTGCTCCTGGACTGTTAGCTGACATTCATTTTGTACCCTGTTCAACCTGCACAGGAAAACGACTCTAAAAAAACACCTAACAAGGCAAATAAAAACTGTTGGTGTCTACTATTTCCCTTACAACTTGGGACACTGAATCCATGTTTTTGAGATAAGACGTATTCAAGCTGTTCTGCTGCTTATGTGGATATTAAGGGGAATTATTTTCTCTGGTTTTTAATGGAAGATTTACAAAAAGGTCCAAATTGAGTCTAGTTAAATGTTTGTAGCACTTTTTTCCTTCTTAAATCACAGAATAATAGAATGGTTTTGGTTGGGAGGGATCTTTAAAGGTCATCTAGTACACCACCCCACAATATGTAGAGACAACTTCACCCATATCAGACTGCTCAGAGCTCCATCCAACCTGACCTCGAATGTTTCCAGACATGGGAAATCCATCCACTCTCCAAACAACCTGACAACCTGTTTCAGTGTGTCACCATTGTAATCATAAAAAATTTCTTTCATATATCTATTCTGAATCTAGCCTCTTTTACTTTAAAATCATTACCCCTAGTCCTATCACTGCAGACCCTACTGAAAGGTTTTTCCTCATCTCTCTTTAACCCCCTTTAAGTATTAGAAGGTTGCAGTAAGGTCTGCCAGGAACCACCTTTTCTCCAGGCTGAACAACCTCACCTCTCTCAATCCTTTCATCATAGGAAAGAGAGGTGCTCCAGCCCTCTGACCACTTTTGTGGCCCTCCTTTGGGCCCATTCCAGAAGAACCATGCCTTTCTTGTCCTGGGGACCCCAGAGCTGAATGCAGTACTCCAGGTGGGGTCTCATCAGAGCACACTGGCTGGGAAGAATCACCTCCCTTGATCCGCTGGCCACATTTCTTTTGATATAGCCCAGGATATATCAGACTTTCTGGGCTGCAAGAACACATTGCCAGCTCTTGTCCAGTTTTTCAGACACTAATATCTCCAAATCCTTCTTAACAGGGTAGCTGTTAATCCCTTCATTTCCCAACTTGTATTGATACAGAAAGTTGCTCTTACCCAGGTGCAGCACCTTGTACTTGACTTTGTTGAACCTCCTGAGATGTTCAACATGAGATGTTGAACCTCATGGACTTGTGGGTTCACTCCTTGAGCTTGTGCAGGTCCCTCTGGATAGCATCCTGATCCCATCCCCTGGGTGTGTCAGCCACACCACTTGGCTCTTCATATCATATCCAAATTGTTGAGGATGCACTTGATCCCACTGTCTATGTCACTGATGAAGATATTAAACAATACTTGCACCAGTACATACCCCTTAGGGGCACCACTCATCACTGATCTCTATCCATTGAGCTGTTGACCTGTACTCTGAATGCAACCAATTCAGCCAATTCCTTACCCACCAAACAGTCCACCCATAAAATTCTCTCTCCAATTTAGAGAGACAGATGTTGTGAGGGACTGTGGCAAAGGCATTACAGAAGTCCCGACAGATGGCACCTGTAGTCCTTCCCTTGTCCACTGATGTCACTGCCTCAAAGAAGACCACTGGCTTGGTCAGGCAGGTCTTGCCCTTAGTGAAGCTGTGCTGGCTGTCTCAAATCACCTCCCTGTCCTCCATATGCCTTAATGTAGCTTCCAGGAAGATCTATACCAGGCACAGAGATGAGGCTGACAGCTCAGTAGTCCCCAGGTTCATCCTTTCTACCCCTTTTATAAGTGGTGTCTCCTTAGTATACCATCCCACCCTTAGAGAAATAGCACAAAAGGTAAAGGAATGTCCCATCTCTTCCACTCTCTTCCCTCTCTTCCACTGCATGCATTATCCTGAACTGCATGTTATACTTCGTATGTTATGTAGGTATATAGTTATACTTCATATGGGTTTTCCTGAAATGAAGTAGATAATTTTGCTCTGATGTAAAAATGCAATATGACTTTCAGCCTGGAACTTGATTCAAAGTTGAAACTTTGTAAAACTCTCATGATTTGGAAATAGATGTTTGGGTAGTCCTGAAGAGAAGACCATTGCTGTGTACATATGAGGCAGTGTCATGCAAGAGATGGCAAGCAACAAATTTAGAAATACAATATAGCATGGATTAGCTTTAAAACTGAGATGGTAAGTTCCTTCAAAATAGCACAGCTCAATGATGTCATCTTTCCAGCTGCAAGGCCTCACTGAGCTGTTTTAATATAGTATTTTAGTTGTTAATGTTTTCTCAAATCAAAGTGTACATTAGGAAACAGAAAGTTTCTAGCTGTTGGGCTCTGAACTTTCCAAGGGGAAGTAAAGATTTCCTTGTGGCTTACCCTGAAGGAAAGCCTGGAATACCCTTAGCAGGAAAGAATATCAAGTCTCATTAGGTTGCATCTTTTTTCAAGATTTCTCTGATGGCATATAAAATGCTAGCATGAGTTACATCACTGATTACATTTCAGTGGACAAAACAGGGCAAATTCTTACTGGTGGGACCTATTGGAAATGAAGATGATGAAAGAACTTCAGAGGAACAGAAGAGGAAAAAAAATAAAATCAGGGAAAGAAACAGTGCAGATAAGAGAACAATACAGCAGGAGAAGAGAGAGAAATTTTGGTAAGATGTTAGGCAAACATTTCCTGTCTGGCTAAGAGCGAAAGAAACAATAGTTAATAAATGATAACCAAAAAACATACTTACAATACAAAGTGTTTATTGTCTTCGTGTTTCTGGTGACAAAACAGGGAGTTTCAGTGTAGGATGAGAAACTCATGCATCTATTTTTATACTCTAGCCCATTACCATTAAAAAATAAAGCATGGGCTTCTACTAAGAGTCAGTAAAGAAACAATTACATTAAATGTATCACTAGTTTGCTAACAGTCCTCTAAACAAAGTAAGAAAATGCAGGTCAATATGTGGGTCTTTTTTGACGTAGAGGGGAAGAAATATCCTTGGAGGGAGTATCTGTAGTCTGACGTATCAAGACGAGAGGAACATTTCCTTTCCCAGTGTGGAAAGATTGGAAAGTTGTCCCCTTCCAGCTTATTTTTCAGGTTTAGTTTTCAGTACAACAGAAGTAAACTTCAGTTTAAAGAGAAAAATTCTCTTTAGAGACAATAAGGAACACTGCTGTCATACTGAAGGAAAATCTATAACAACATAATAGATGTAGTTCTGATAGCCTTGCTGCTGGTGGTTTTAATTGGTCTTCATAAATGTTTTATGCAATTGAAAGTGATTTTAGTCAGCATTGCTAAAGTATGTGTTGATAGAGCTTATAATGTCACCTGTAACACCTTTGTAAATTAGTCTGAGTAGAAGAGACATCATATTTATTCTCAGGAGTCTTCACACTAAATTCAAGAGTGAAGAGAGAGGATTTATTCTTATCTCGCTTCACTAATGTAAAGCAAGAATACTGTCACAGGCATTGGAATCGTACTTACACTACTTTCAGCCTGGAGTAAATGAGATCAGAAGTAGGCCCTGTAACTAGGGAATGTACTGGGAAGAGTATTGTGAAGAGAAAGATGATCTGGAAGCTAAAATACTTATACTTTTTCCAGCCTGCCTTAGGCATTGTATTTAACAACATTATTCCCTGACTGTTAGTGTTGGGAAACAGGGTACATTAGAACCTCCTTGTCATCTTTGAAAGAAGTGATATTTTGGGAATTTTGTAAGCATTCTGAGAATGGGATGTGTGGCTTGGGAGGGCTGGATTACTCCATTGTTGATCTTTGCCTAGTAAATGTATACCTGTGCTCTGAGCTGCTGCTTTCTTATACTTTTCTTTAGTCTTTATTAGTTTCATACATTTAAAAGTTTTATAAAATACATACAGACTTTCTGTTGCCGTTACTGCTAACATCCCTTTCAAAACCAACCTTGAAAATAATTTATTATCACCAAATAGATTTACTAGTTGATGCTAGCAGTTCTTGTCGATGCTTGACAGCATGAATATAATTTTATTGAAATAAATGCTAAAGAAATAAGAAGAGGTAATATTGATAGTGTTTGATTATTTATTGTCTTGGTATGGGCAGCAATATTAAAAGCCATCAAACACCAACATCTTTCTCTGAAAGCACTGTTTAATCCAATCCATGTGTTGCCCTAAGAACAGGGTATAAATAAAGAAAACTTGGACTTCCCTTTCAATTATTATTTATACTGCTGTCGGAAAAGAACAGTCCTTCAAGATACTGTTTTGCCAGTCTGTTTTGCTCTGAGAATGAGGATGGATTGAAGGAACACAGACATCAACTTTAAAGAATAAGTTTGTAATTTTGCTGTGGTGCAAACCAGCAAAGAATTACAAAAGAAGCAGTGGCTTATGAAAGGATATACTTAGCAACGCATCTAATCATTATTGCAGTGAAAGTCTATAGTGATTCAGACAGAGAGAGATACATCACCAGTTACCCTAAGCAATACATTACCATCATCCAAACTGCTCTTCAGCTGGGGAGCCCCAGTCACAGCGAAGGGCTGGAGAACCTCTCCTGGTAACTGGGAAATACTACGCAGTGCGTCCACTCACAGGTGGGGCATCCGTCTTTGCTGTGAGAGGGTCCAGCTTATATAGTGTTAAACAAACCAGCTTACATCACTTAATGGCTGCAGAAAACAATCTTCTCTCCTTAATTTTCCCCTGAATTCTGGCCAGGGCCCAGAGGAAAATAGGGAGTCAGTTTGGGCTAACTACTATCAAATACCCCCATGGCCTTCACTAGTCTCTAAATACAGAATCAAGTGAGTTGACTCTGGCCAGATGCCAGGCACTCACTAAAGCCACTCTCTTATTCCCCTCTGCAACAAGACAGAGGAGACAAAAAAACCACCCAAACAAAAACAAACAAACAAACAAACAAACAAAACCAGAAATTCGTTAAGAGAAGAGTTGGGCGAGGTCACTTTGATACCTTCACAGGCAAAACAGAATAAAAGTGGAGATAGTACTTAACTTTATTACTAAAAGGATCAGAGCAAAAGAGTGAGAAGTAAAATAATCTCAAAAAACACCTTCCTCCTACTCCTCCTTCTTTCCATGTTCTCTCTCTCACCCCCTGCCTCCCCACCAGTGGTTCAGGTGAACAGGGAGTGTGGATTACAATCAGTTGTTTCTGCCACTGCTCAGAGAGAGGAGTCCTTCCCCAGCTCTCATTGGGTCCCTCCCAGGGGAGACAGTCCTTGATGGACCTCTCTGGTGTGAGTCCATCCCTTGGGCAGCAGTTCTTCCCAAACAGCAGTTCTTCCCTTCTCCTCTCCAGCAGGACCTCCTTCCATCTTGGGCCTGCCACAAGGTTGCAGCCTCCTGCTGCAAGTGAGATATCCACTTGCTCCTGTGTGGGCTCCTCCATGGGAGGAGGGGAAGCTTCTGGCAGCTTCTAACAGAAGCCACCATGTAGCCCTTCCCTTCCCCCTCTACCAAAATCCAGCCACAGAAACCCACTACGCAGAAGTATGAATATCTTTATATCTCAAATCTTAACTGGCTGCGGTTATATGAGGCCTACTGCTCTCACAGCCTTGGCTGACAAGAGAGACGCATTTATAATACATACCAGCCTTACTAATTATTAATAATATTTTGCGCTAACAAGAGCAATAATTTACTCTTAAATCATTACTAAGGAATATATAGTATCTTGGTTAATAAGCAGATATATGACTAAATACAAGACTAGGCTGAATATAATATTAGGTTGGAAAATTCATCTATAGGTCAACTTTGGCTCAGGGCCTGTCCTTTAGGCCCCAGCATTACAAATGACTAGGGTAGGAAAACTGAGTTCAGAGCTGCACGTTATTAGTAGAGAAGAAAGAGAATGGTGCACTAAGAATTATAGGTAGGGTTAAAATGTAATAACTACAGGATGCAACAAAGTTTCCTTCAGCTAAGCTCTCTGAACAAAGCCTTGTAACCTAAAATAGAAACAATGGCTAGTTTGGAAATATAGGCAAGATGTTGCCTGTACTTTCTGAGATCTCTGTACTGACCAATGTTGTGTGTACATGTGGGCTGTTCTTTGTGTCAGATAATGAAAATGGTATTCTGGGACTGACAAGCACTGCATCAAAAGAGAATACTTATTGATACGTAAACCAGTCCTCAGTCTTTGTTTACAGTCAGATTTAACAGTTTGGCCATTGAACTGGGAATGATGTCTATGCATTGCATAGAAATACTACACCATAACTCAGACAGTTGAGTTGTTTCATCAGATTTGATGAGACAGCTAAGGATTATAGGTCTAAAATAAACCACCTAATTACAGGTAGTGGTTAAGTTTCCAATTAAAAGGATGGGAAAATTACATTTAAAATTTGCACTTTTAAAATTAGAACAAGACATTTGGACAGCTGAAAGAGGGAATAAGCTAAAAAGTGTTTTGCATTTTTTTAGTTATTCATCAGTAAGCCATGTTAGAAAAGTCTTGTAAAATCATAGGATAAAAATTGTCTTTAGAGATGGGGGGAAAAGTGATTGATAACAAATTTTTCAGTGAAAAATTTATTGTGTCGGATCAAATATAGTAAAAAATGTTGGTCATCCCTGGTTTCCAGTAGAAAATGAAAAAATATATCTTAAAATCTGTTGATGTGTGCTAAATTTTGTTTAAAAAAGGTGTTGATGACTTGAAAAAACATCAGATCCTATTTGTTTACTAAATCATCTGGTGAAACTCATCTAATATTTGCATCATATGTGATTACATCTAATTTTGTATATTCTATTTATGGTCTACTGGATACTTTTGAATCATCTAAATAGAAAACACGGCCTGCTGAGCAGAAAATAATGTTTTGTCTTTATTGCCTGAATAGGGAAAGATGAATTGCAAGAGCTGAAACTGAATAGTTGAAAAAGCCATAAAATCTGACACTGTAATATTCTTCACTTTGCAAAATCTTTGTTTGTATGATGTAGAAATTTTGGATAAAATAATGTCATAGCACTTTTAGCAACCCTTACAGGAGCAGGCCAAAAAAAGAAGACTATTCTCAAGTTAATCTTTAGCAAGATAGAGTAATTAATTCAGATTATTCTCATAGAATCCTGTTATGTCCAAAATATTAAAATATACATAGTAATTCTTTTAAACAGCCATTGTTGAGAGGATCCAGATGAAAGTAAAAATTTTAAATATCTTCTGCATAGTTAATTCAATAAAACACTTAGTAGCTAGATGAAAGATACCCTGAGCAGTCTGGATTAAAAAATATTTTAAATCACTGGAATAGAAAATGGAGAAACTACAAAAATTAAACAGCATGACTTTTTAAAAAGAAAATTTCATTTCATAGATCTCTTAGAAACTGTTTACTTTGGCAATATTTAGTTAATGAAGTATGACCTTATAAAACTTTAAAAATTTCCTCTCCCTGAAATCAACACAGGCTGTTAGGCTTCTATGATATGAGAAGAAAAAAATGTCCTGGATCACAAGCTGAAATATAGAAAATGGACAACCGGATTAAAAGGTCAGTTTCCATCCTGCCTGGAAGTTAACAATAAAATCCTTCAGCATTCCTTAGTAGATCTTTTGTTTGATGCATTTATTGATCTGCAAAGGTCAACAAGACAGGAGGTAGCAAAACTTGTGATCACATGAAGTTTTGAAGGTGATTCTTTAATTAGATGATATAGACCACTGTCTAGTCCAAATTATCTTCGTAGTTATACAATCCTGATTGTCAACTGATGTGTCTTGTAGGTATAAATATTTCTGTCTATATAGTTGAAACTCTGATAGTCAAAATATTTGCAGAAAAACTGTGTACACAAACATTTAAATAACTTATTCAGAAGGCTATGTGATTGTTGTATTGCCTGTGTGCGAGGTAACGTTTGTTTCTTTTCTTCATTGCCTGAACTTAGTTATTTGATTATTACAGCTTTTACTTAACCATAAATTTAACAAAATGAGCAAATGAGGCCAAAATTGGATGGCAAGACATAATACATGTATACATAGAAAAGTTATAGTGAAAAAGTACAAGGTGGCAATTTTATTTGCAATATGTGAAAGAATACAGTGTACAAGAAACATCTTGATCCTGATCACTTATAGTCAGAAAAAAAATCATATATATAGAACTGCTGATCAATTAGGTAATTGTTTTTGTAATTCGAGTATTAATTGCCCGGATCTCACAGATGTTCTCTTAAATCTCTGTTTTGCAGACATGTTGTGCTATGGTCTCTCTTGGAGCTAATGGCTCATGCATCACCAAAAAAATTCACTTGGCACTTGTTTCAGTTTCTTGTGCTCTTCTACATTCCTCAGGTCTTCCAGTTCCCCAGCTATTCTCTAATTATTAAAGCGTTTTTGGGTTTTCTGTTGTAGCTGCTTTGAGGACTGGACATTCTAACTTCAATTCCTATGTTGTATCCTACAGTGGAAAAGGATTTGATAGGTAATTCACTTCTTTCATCAGTAGGAACAGCATGCAGGAAGTATGGGGTAGTTACTATAAATCTTTCAGGAAATACTTTTCCTGTTAGCCCAAGATGTAAATCACTGTGGCAATATACTGCCTTTCCTCAAAGATTTGGAGTTCAAGCTGAATTTGTTAGTAGAGGTTTCTCTTTTAGGATACCTGGTATATATAGTAGTTGGGAAGGTCATTATCTGAAGTATTCCTGGCATGCATTGAATTGTATGATGACAGAATCAGCAGTCATATTGAAAACTGGATTGCAAATTAGTTATTTCAAATCTCTCACAATATTGCATGTTTTCCATGAACTCTTACCTCAATGATTTTATGTATAGGTATGAACTCTAATTTTTAGAGATTACATATCTTTTTACTGACTCAGAGCTTGATGACATGAAACATCTCTCTTTAAAAGGAAGCACTTAGAAGCCCTACAGAAGAGATTGTTTTTCTATTTTTCTTCAATTTTGAAGAGTGATAAAGTGGTAGTACTGAATCTGTATTACTTTTTTGTCCAGTAAATTATTCCCAGTTTGATGACTTAAACTAAAAGTGACCCTAAATTTTTATTTGTACACTTAAATATATTAAACAAGAAGAGAACAGTTTGTGTATAGGGAAAACGCAGAGGAATGGGTTACTGTGACAAAAAGACCTGATCAGGAAAACACAGAAGCAAGACAGATGCAAGCAGAAAAACACTAGCCTTTAGAAAAGGCAGAGAGGTGACATTTTTTATGTTAGAATCAAAGGAGCTTCATGGGCAATTTATAAAGCCTCAAAACACCTCTGTAAGTCAGGTCTGTCTTACTATATAATTTTTTTTATGCTGCAAAGCCAAGTGACTTCTTCAAATTGTCAGAATGGGCAATGGCCAGAGGAGCAGTAGCAGGCCCAAGTTCTGCATTATCTGACATCTCTAATTATAATAATGATCTTGACATACATATTAGGCTAATTGCAAGTATGCTGTTTTTAAATACTACATATTCTGGTTTTTGAGGTTTTTGCTGCCTTGTTCATGCTTGAGGAAACAAAAAGTCAATAAATGGGTTATTTCATGTATATATGTGTGCAAGAAATGGGTAGAGGACTAAATCTCAAAATGCTGATCTTAGTTTGGTTAGCATGTTTGCTTTGTTTTCTGTTACTAGTCTCTTTTAGAAGTTGCCCAATGGAGAACAAGCATGCTTTTCTAAATAAAAAAATGTCAACATCATGACAACTTTATTTCTGCTTCTGTGTAAAGGATCAAAGAGTACGAACAGTCAGATCTTTCCCTGATGTGCTCTCTCTCTCTCCCCACTTCCGCTTGCTTTATTATTGTGCAATTTTCAGTACCTAGGTGACACTACATATTTTTCCTGCCTCTTTTGACTATATCTAATAGGTATTTATTTCAGAGACATTGTAAAAAAAATATATTGGAAGAAGGAGGGAGAACAGGAAGAAGGAAAAACCCGGGTGAAATATTTCCCTTTAAACACCCTATCGAAGATCGAAGAACCCTACCCCAATTGTATCACTGAGTGTGATGAAGTCTGGATCACATTTTAGTTTTAGAATTAGAGTGAATTTGCAAACACACAAAACGGAGTGAATGATATGTTGGAAATTTGTCTTAAAGCACTGATCTATAATAAAAGTGCCAAAAGAAGTCTGGATCTTTAGCAGTATTATTCCTGTGCTAATCTGAAGGAAAATCAAGCAAGGCAAGGTTAATGGGGGAAGGAAATACATGTTTTACTGGTCTGATTTATGTGGAAGAGAAAAGTATGAGATTTGGACAAATAATTGGGTATTTTTAGTCATATGTGATAGAAGAATAACAGTAAATAAGCAGACCAAAGACAGTGGGCATAATTCATGATTTACTCATGGTCTTTAATGTAAGAAAGAGGTAATAGGGGCACCATAAGAAACAATAAGAAACCCTGTTCTAGGAAATACTCATGTCCAATCTATTTAAGAAAATTGTGCAAATGTATGGTTAACTTTAAGGTTAGATTTTTCTTAGCCGAACACATAGTTAAGTACTTGTTTGCTTAAAAATGTCTTTTTAAGTTATATACTTAAAGACATTTAGGGTCTAAACCAGAAATGAGAGCTTTGTTTAGAACTCTGCTTTCTGAATGGAAGAACTGAGGAGGGGAAGGGGGCAGAAGTGAATCTGTGGCCCGAGCAGGAAAGGAGTGAAGTGGAATAGTGACTCATCCAGATTGGTAGGATTCAAGATAACGGTAATCAAATAAAATCTCTGGTAGCCTCACTTTCTGTTGTACTTAAAATGAATCACCAGTCTATTTTTAAACTGGTGTGTACTGTTCCTGACACTCAGAAGAGAATGCGGCAACAAAAAAGTTTCAGGAAACTTACAAAAAATACTTTTCTTTCCAGAATAATCTGCCACAGGTAACACTGTATTTCAATTTGGACCATGTAGTCCATAGAAGAAAACATGTAGGACAACAGTCAGTAACATCTAATTCGAGAACAAAAGAAATTAAAGGAGAAACTTTTGTAAGTTCTTTGATACAAGCATAGGCATTCAGCATTGCTATCTTAAGGGTATGATAAAAGACGTAAAACTATACAAAAAAATCTAGTGTTCCTCCATCCTTAATTAAACTCCTGAAAAGAGACAAATCTCTCCTTTGACTGTTGAGAAAGCCTCTAAACAATTTTGTCTTAAAGGACTGTTAAATTTTGAGACTGCTAAAACTGGGAGAGATTCATGTGTTCTATTTTTCACTGTACGTGGGAAGGATGTCTGATGTCTGCAGGGAGCTCAGAGGGAAGGTTGCCTACGTGGAATTAAGGGAGCAGTTTGTATATAAACTATGGTGAAGTAATATTATCACAAACTTCCATTGACTGAGGCACCTTTTCTTGAAGTGAAAGCTAGAAGAAATAGTTGTGATTTTTTTTTTTTGTACTAATGCTTTGTTCCTATGTCAGTCTCAGCAAAACAGATCAGGCTATGGGTCGTCCTTATTTTTATTATTAATCAATATCAAAGTACAGTGGCTTCAGTCATGCAGGCTAATCCACTGGTTCTATATTCATGAGCAAGGCCAATGGCATTTGCTGATATCCTGAGACTAAAAACTCTCTGGAGAAAGGAAACTGTAATTTCATTTATTTATAAAGTGCAATTCATTTGTGTGGTACCATGCAAATTGAAGTGATACTGGCACTAAGAATGTATTTTTTATTTCTCTCTGGATAATGCATTAACTTACGTAGGAAGAAATGTAATTTTAAAGGAAAAGAGTGAAAAAGGAAAGACAAGACAAATTAACAGTGAAAACACTGAAAGTGCTTTCTATTCATTCGTACAGGAATGAATACTATTCATTGAAAGGAAGATACTCTTACTAATAGTTTTTAATTATCATATCATAAAATTATTATGCCATTTAAAAATAAAATATCTAGATGATGAAGATGACTTCACACATGAAATTATAGTATTTCAATGTTTTATGTCTAATTTTTGCTTTTTTTATTACATCTTTCTGCAATCTCCATATACCAAGAGATATTTTTTTCTTCCCCACTTTCACCATCAATAGTAGACATTAAAAAGATTTGCAGGTAAATAACAGTAATACATATAAAGGATGAAATTTTTTTGAAGAGAAGACACACCATTCTAGAACATGATCAGACAGACTGTGATGCACTTCTAGTTCAACATGAGCCTCAAACCACAGTGGAAATTACTAACAAAACCAGCTATTAACTCTCAGGCTCGGTCTTGCAAAACTGCCAAGTTGTGAGCTGTTGAGTAACTGTCATGATTTGCTCACAGTGAAATTCCATTCATTTTCCATTCCCTTATTGTGCAGGAAAGGCAGTCTAAACAGGACCAATTTTTTTTCTCTAATTCTTTCCCAGAAATATCTTTGTCTTCTTGGAAGAAGGAAAGGAAGGAAGGGAAGGAAGGGAAGGAAGGAAGGGAGGAAGGGAGGAAGGGAAGGAAGGGAAGGAAGGGAAGAAAGGGAAGGAAGGGAAGGAAGGAAGGGAGGAAGGGAGGAAGGGAAGGAAGGGAAGGAAGGGAAGAAAGGGAAGGAAGGGAAGGAAGGAAGGAAAGAAGGAAGGAAGGAAAGGAAGGAAGGGAAGGAAGGGAAGGAAAGGAAGGAAGGGAAGGAAGAGAAGGAAAGGAAGGAAAGGAAGGAAGGGAAGGAAGGGAAGGAAGGAAGGAAAGGAAGGAAGGGAAGGAAGGGAAGGAAGGGAAGGAAAGGAAGGAAGGGAAGGAAGGGAAGGAAAGGAAGGAAAGGAAGGAAGGGAAGGAAAGGAAGGAAAGGAAGGAAAGGAAGGAAAGGAAGGAAGGAAAGGATTTTACCCTAGTAATACTTTTTAGACTTACTTATGTTCATCCTTATTTTTTCATGTCTACTTTATGATTCTGCTCAGCAATTTCTCCTCTACATACAGCTGCTTGCTGGATATTCTTTTTTTTCTTTTTTTTTTTTTTTTTTTTGTGGGGGGGGCGGGGGAGGTTTCAGGCTGTAGATGTGCAGGCATCAGTAACTGAGAATTCCTTTCTGCAGAGTGCTGTGTCTTTGATTGCTTGCCAGTTTTTGGTTGGGGAATACTGCTTTTAGACTCTTACAAATTCAAAATAATCAAAGTGGGCTAAAGGGAATTGGATAGGAATGAAGGACAGAAGTAAAGTAATCAGATGTGGATGAGAAATGCAGATGTCTCAACAACTCATGTATGTTTTCCTGTAGCACTTCAGTAGAATTCCTACTATTATGGTATTCATATGCCTTTTCAGTATGTAATCACCTTGTTACAGACCCTTGCATATGACTCAGGTCTCAAGGTGCTAGGCATGTTTCTGCTTTGGGCTTAAAGATGTACTAGCATCAATTTAAATATGCAAATTTTTACTTAAATTTTATCCAAACCTCAGATTGTTCCGTGTTTGCAACATAATACATTCTACTTATTCCTGTGGAATACAGACTTCAAGCAAGAAGACTGCACTGGCTGCCAGGTACATGTATTGGAAAAATTACAGCTTTAAGCTTCCTTTAGTGTTATATGCCCATCAAGCATTTTGTTCTCTCACAAATGAAGAAGTATTTTTCCTGCAAGACAAGAGAACCTCATGGAAGAGTGAGCTGATTGATGCAGGATATATCTAAATTTTTGTTCATTTGCTTTACTTATAATTTAACTCAAGAAATTGTGGGGCCTTATCCAGTTGACCTGAGGACCTCCCTTTAAAGCACTTCAGTGGAAAACATCTTTGGTGTCTGGTGTAGTGTTACTATACGTATAGTATAGTTGTGTGTGTGTATGTGATTGTGTATGTACAACTGTCATTTAGAAATTAGACCAGAATGCTGTTCTTATAATTCTGGCAGGATACACAAAGCTCCTAAATGGGGACATAAATTACATCCAGTGTTCATATCATGTCTTGCTGTTATTACAGAAGCCAATTTGAATTCTATATACAGAACATGTCAGCAACCATTCTCAATAAAAATCAAGGTCTGTGTGCTGATTCCTCTACAGAATACTGTGTTACAGTTTACAGACTGATTCCTTCACAGGCTGTAGTACATTTAACATTACCCCAATTACAACTCAGATCTAGTGGATTTTCTGACTCGCAGTGGACATGGGATTCATCTGATTCTTTGCAATATTTGTGAAAACAAAGAGGAAAAGGGATTTTTTTTTCTTTTTGAGGGAAAGATTTTATAAGGAAAACTGTCCTTATTGTGCATGTTCATGATGAGCACTGCCATAGCATTCATAACACAGACTCTTGACTAGATACAGAACTGTGGATTGTGGCAAATATTACCCCCTTCAACCATAACAATTTGTATTTAAATGACATGAGTTTCTTATGCCCTGTTGCCAAATAATTTGTTTTATGCAAAAAAACCCACCACAACAACAACAACAACAAAACAAACAAAAAAAACCAACAAACAAAACAAAACATAAAAACCCCACCACTGCAGAACAGCTGCAGTTATTTGGCTGAGCTGTGTGTTCTTTGCAGTTCCCTCATACCACTGTTTCAGTGGCACCGCCTGTCAGATGAATGATAGTAAAGCACTTCATAACCTCTACTGATTTTACACTTATTTAAGCTGGTGACCTATTCTGGATGTGGGCTCTTGTCTTGCAGATCCTAACACTGTCATTATGAACTGTGGGTGCTCAGAACCCCTTTAGATGGGGCCATGAATCCTTATTTGTGGTGTATGCTTCAGCAGAAATTTGTCAAGCTTGCTTGACACAAACCCTTTTCCTTCTTTTTGAAAATAAGTGCCTATTCGTGCTACACAGGTTTAGTTTGTAAGCTCTCCACTGCAGAGTCTGTCCTGATTTTTGTGCCCTGCACAATACCAGTAATATTGTTGGCTTTTCAAGAGTAAACTAGAAGAACAATAATTTTACAGTTTCCTATAGGCACTGCAGAAATTCCTAATCATGCCTCAGCAATATAGATCATCATTAATGCTTTGCAAAGAAGCAGAAATAGTCACCAGGCAAAGTACTTTCCATAATAGCTCTAAACTGGGAAGGAGGCAAGGTATAGTCAGACTGAATCCATTCTTTATATACTTGTAACAATATGTATAGAGGAACAGTGATCTGGGACAATTAAAATACCTGCATGCTGTTTTCTGTTATGGTTTCAAGAGATCTGAAATCTTAAAACAAACTAGACAGTGCTCTGGAATATGGGAGTTTAATGAGACTAACACAACCTTTGGGACTTTTCCAGGCTATCATCTAATGATATTCTTCTAGTGTATCTGGTTTAGGACACAGATGCTAGCAGTGGATCACCTTAAAATCTGAACTTCATTGTTCCCTGTGATTGTCGTCTTTGCCCTTCTCTGATAATCTATGAAAGCCTTTATCTAGCTGAGTAGATAATTTTATTTGATTTATCTGTCTTTAAATTGCACAGATGGCTTTCATTTTTAAACCATGTCTGGGGCCAGAGCCTCTCAGAGGTTCAGATGGCTGAAGGCAGGAGTAATATTTTTTCCAAACACTAAACAAAAGAAGACAATTCAAATATAATGGAGCAGTACAGAATCAGACCACAACCTTTCAAGTGAGCTAAACATAATCAAAGGGAGCCAAAAGAAGTTGAATTTGCAAGGTTTAGTGTTAAGTACAGCCACACAGCTGCACAGATTGCATTGGGACAGTGAAGTCTATCCTTGTTGGGAGTAGGCAAAATAAGAACACCTTTGAAATGTGGAAAGCAAGCATCAGGTCGATCCTGAAACAGCAGAGACATCCTTCGCAGAGTGGAAGGCAAGCGCAGTGAAACGTGCTGGCGAGGAAGGGACACTGACCGAATCGCTTACTGCATGATGGACTGATATTGTCTTGTGTTTTAAGTTCAGGAAGAAAACCTAATGTTAGGTTGGACTCCATGTTACTTTCACCTTCTCCTTCCCATAAGGACTTGGTGTCTGCCCTGCCACGCACAGCAACAATTATTCTATTGGTCTGTTACCCTGAGGTACTGACCAATCCCAGGTTTTGGCGGGCTTCCCCTGCCTGGTTGGCGGGGAAACCTGATCACCACCTCCCGGTTACCACCCCCTTATCCATATTCATTTCCCCTGCCCAGTGTTTGTAGGAGGATTTGCATGCTCCTCCTTCCCTCCGCCCAGTTTCCAGAACCTACCCCAACCGACCCTATATCTACCTTGAACCCCCGCGAATATATTTGAATCAGCTTTCGCCCCTGCTTCAAACAATACCTGTGTCTCGTGTCTCTTTCTTTGGGCACGGGACTCTCAGCAGTGCTGCACTACCCCTGCCGGGCTGGCACTCCTGTGCCCTGCGGTCTCGCATACCGAGAGACTAGCTGCCGCCGGCTGCCTCAAACGGAGACCTTTTCCTCAGAGGCTGGCGCAAGAACCCCACATGCTGGTTCAGTCCTTTCCCCGAACCCAAAGCCGTGTCATATCCTCTCCAGAAATGTATGAAACTTAATAAAATCTTTGTGAGTCTTAGCTCCCTCTTATGTTACATGCAGATGGTACACATGCCAGAACCAAGTTCAGCATCACAGCAGAACAGAAAATACAATGTCTACACTTTAGCAGTTCATTTCACTTTGGACGGACATATTTTATACTCAAACTGATTTTGCAATTCTGGCTTTGTTTCTATCAACAACTTGTTTCACCAAGGAGTAAGGGAGTGGGAAGTTCATCCCCATGCATAAAACAATTACTAGGGCTGCGCTGCAGGCTCCATTTAGCACCAGAGGGCTTGAGTGATTCAAAGGAATGTGCTGACTCTGTGCTGACTTGTGATTTTCATTCAAGCAAGAGAAACCTTGTCCTTTAGTATTTGCAATACAGGATGGGAAATGTCAGAGTGAAATTAGTCACTTTCTTGGTGCTTTAAGAGAGATTAATTCAAGAGAAATTTGTTTTTCCCTTGAAAAAGAATGGAAAACTCTCCAGCCATCATTCATGTAAGGATGATTTATTTTATTTCCAGCTCTGTCAGTCACGGAATTTCTGATAGAGGTAGTTTAATCAAAGAGACTTTATCATCAATCACAACTAAGCAGTGTTCTAAGTGTTTTTTCCCCATGTCCCCAAGCAAGGACAAAACTACAACTTCAAAAGCAAAACAGAGTACAGCTTCAGCTGTACGTTTCCTCGAAAAGGGAGAGGGAAAAAACCTCAACTCGGTTACCAAACTATTGAAGTTGGATTCATGCACTCGTTTCTTGTTAGACTAACTTCAGGTATCAGAGATCATCATGAAGTTTTAGCTAACTTACATTGAAAACCAGCGTGCTCTGCTGAAGGTCTGTCAGGATGGACAGCCTTTTGGACAATCCAAGATAAATGGCAGCAAACCTGTGTTTTGTATATACTTCCTCATGAAATTAAGCACTCTGCCAATGGGTAACACATTTATCCCCCAGCTCTGACCCCCACAAATGTATATGCAAAATTGCTAGAAGTTAAAAGTAAAAAAACCAAGTTTATTCCTGAAATGCCCTAGCCCAGTTTAGTTGCATGCTTATTCATATCAATATTTTGAATCTAGATCTCCACTTTTACTCTCTCAACTGGAACAGATTTTATGATGTAAATTTATGCATTTCTACACTCTCTGTTTAGGGTTGCAGTTTTGTGTCATCCTACTTAGCTAAGGTCTCCAGTAGGACAGGAGGACAGGGTTTTTCGCTTGTTACTAAGTTGTAAACAATTTTTTGTATATGTGTGTGTGACAATGTAGCTCCTGGCACAATGGAGTCAAGACCAAAGCTTGGGGCTATCAGTGCCACTGCAGTGTGGCAGTCCTTGTGGCTCTGTAGCATAGAGCTTTTTCCTGGTTTTTCTGGTGTATCACCTCACCAATTTTCTAGCACTGTCTACTTCTTTACAGTAGCCTACCAAAGGGTTTTCAGATGGAAGAGACAGCACTTGAAATACAGTTCTGTCCTTCAGATTCTCTTGCTGTCCTTAAGAGCCAAAAAGGTCTCTCAATGCTTTGGCACTTTGAGGAGAATGTAGTGCAAATTATGCTTCAAAGAGTTGCCCTTCTAGATAATGTCACTTTCATTTTAAATAGTAAACTAAAGGGAGGAATTCTGCTAATGGTGGAGTACCTTCACTCCCATTGCATGCCATTAACCACGTTTCTACCTATCAGTAGAAGCTGAAAGGGGGCAGGATGAACCTAATTATGAGTGGTTTTGACACTTCCAATTTACAAAAGGCTTTATCATGTCAGGCAATTCTGAGACATTTCCAGATAAACTATTTTCTGTATAGAGTCCACAAATTGCATGAAAACTTTGTGAAGCCTTTTCTGCTACTTGGCCTTCCTGTATTTGTGTTCTAATTACACTGTTAAAAAAGAAGAACATTACACTGTTAAAAGAAGAATTTATTTCTGTACACATACCTTTCCAGGCTCTGTGGAAAGAGTTCCTGCTCCTGAATTTGATGGACTAGACTCTGACTGCCAGCCCTTCATAGAGGGTACCATACAGCATGTGGTTAAAATAATCCAACTTCAGTTGTTTGTATCTGGTTATTTGTCTTTTGTGCTTTGTTGCTAAATACTGTGGAAGACATCTGTTTGAATGCTCTCTTGTCCATTTTTGGAAGTCCATCTGAAAAAAATGAGGTTATGTTTTTAACAGGCATGCATGAAGGTAAAGTTTCCAGTAGTTTCCATGGTTTCAGCTTTAAAGGGCTAGTGCAGAGAGTGTATATTTAGAAATGCTTTCATCTTGGCTTCAGGTTTTTATGTGATTTAAAGATAGGATGAGCTGGCAGGAGGGAGGTGAACATATCCTTTCTAGTCTACATACGCTGCTAGTGAAGGGAGTCACAGTTAAGGACAGAAAGTGCTTCTAGTAATAAAATCGAATTAGCATTTTAGTGATAAGGTAGCTCCTTTCCTTGTACTGTAAACGAACAACGAAATTTGCTAAAAAGGATTGCATGATGATGAGCATAGGAAAAGCACAGAATGATAGAATCATATGATTCATGGATAACATAGAGATTTTTGGTTCCAACTTGATCACCAGGATATTAGACAATTGTGAGGTTCTTAATAATAAGCACTATGAACAAACCATACTAATAGGCCTCAGTCTGTCTTAGCAAGACTCTTACTTGCAGGTTGCAGAAAAATTCTGGACACTGATATCAGGCTGCAAGAATGTAAACTATTGAGATAATAAGGAGGAGTTTTTGGAGAAAGACAATCATTATCATCATGGTTAGGCTTCGGGAACGAAGATTTGAGAGAGAAAGACAATGATTTCATAGCGTTCGCAGAGCTGCATGTAACCAGTGATCAGGGTGTTAGTGATACATGTTTAGCTCATGATTTATAGCATTTAACAAATAGTTTGAAGGTGCTCATGCGCTACAGGGCTCTGAAGATATATGAGAGTCTGAGTTATGTAAATAAAGTGTAACATTCTGCTTAAACCATAAGGGTTTGTGTGTGTTTGTTCACAGTGAGCTCCTCTGCCAAAATACAGTGCTGACAGATTTAGCTAGTGACCACGCCATGCAGAGAATAACCTAGGACTGAAATAAAAGTTTGAATATCAGAAGTCTTTTTTTCCTGTTCTAGTCAGGCTATCTGGGTGAAAATGTGTCACTTTGTATTTAAATAACCGATGACAATATGTTACCTAACTGAAAGCATAAAATACGGAATAGAGATTTATAAACTACAATTTCCACTAGTTTCTGAAGATAACTTAGAAATAAAATTGTGGAATCATAAAGTCATAGAATGGTCTGGGTTATAAGGAACCTTAAAGATCACCTAGTTCCAACCCCCTGCTGTGGGCAGAAACACCTTCCACTAGAGCAGGTTGCTCAGAACCCTGTCTAACCTGGCCCTAAACACTTCCAGGGATAGGGCAGCCACAACTTCCCTGAGCAACCTGTTTCTGTGCTTCACCACTCTCAAAGTAAAGCGTTTCTTCTTTTTACCTCACCTAAACCTTTCCTCTTTTAGATTAAAGCTGTTATCCCTTGTCATGTCACCAAATGACCTTTGTAAATAGTCTCTATCCATCATTCTTGTAGGCTCCCTTCAGGTACTGGAAGGCTGCAGTTAGGTCATCCTGAAACCTTTTCTTCTCCAGGCTGAGCAATCACAACTCTTATCTTTTTCTCCTAGTAGACTTGTTATCTTCCTCTGGTCTTCTTGGTGGCCCTCCTCTGGCCTTACTCCATCAGATTGATGTTCTTCTGTGCTGGGGACCCCAAAGCTGGATGCCATGCTCCAGAGGGTTCTGAGCAGAGTGAAGTAGAGAGTCAGAATCCCCTCCCTCGTGTGATTACATATCTAACATTTATGTTTAATAGATTCTACCTTGGAACAGTATTGACAGAATGGATGTTTGTGATTACACTGAAGTACTATATGAACATGAGTTATTGTTATTAGCTGGTTTATTAAATTTGCTGTTTACACAGAGCTGGTACTATGAACTTTCCCACTTCACTATTTGTACATTTTTGGAAGCCAAGTGGATTGATTTCAGCTGTGGCTTCTGATTCACAACTCAGCATGGCTAAATTTTGTTTTCATATAAAAACCAAGTTCTTCCTTGAGGATTCTTTTTGTTCCTCCCATGCTCTCTTCCTCCACAACAGCTTGATTTGGCTGTGAGAGTGGATTTTTGAGTCTTCATCTCGTTACTATTCAAAAATCAGAAAAATTCTTAAAAGAGCAAAAAAAATTAAAATGTGAGGGATAATGGAATGATTCTCAGCATAGGCATGAGGAAATAAAAATGTAGGTTCTCTTTCAATATTTCAGGCAAACACTTTACATTAACTTCTGGGCACACATCCAAATGTAAAATTCAAGCAGATATTTAAGAGATACTTTGAAAAGGCGTCAGAACCAAGAGATATCCAATTACCTTTGTGATGAGTGTATTATATTCAGTATTTACTTAGTACCTCCTATCTATGCCTTTGGGGGAAAACAAGTAGAGGAGATTATAAATTAAAATCAGAACATATAGTATAAAAGCATTGTTACAAATTTCCCCCCTTACTCAATGTAATATTGCAAATGTTACTTATTGGTTAAAGGTAACTACACAAAGCTACTACCTTAAGAAAAAGAAACCGTCAACCCATTATAAAATTTATATTGGTTCAGATTGCAGGTCCCACAGCTGAACTCTGTAGAACATTTTTTTTTCTTCTGTAACATATAAGTAACCAGTTAGCATGAGAGGCAGGATCATTTTTTCCTCCAGTTTGGACATTTAAATTCTCTCTCTGACTTGGCCTATTCTAGTTTCCTGGTGTCCAATAGGACATGGCCAGAGTGAAGCTTTAGTGCACTTGGCAGTGAAATGCCATCTAAATATCTCAAAGAGATAACCAATTAGTAAGATGCCACAATTCTGTATAAAGTTCTATGGTAATAGTCATTTCTCATGGAGTGTACATGAATTATGTGAAGGTTACATGGCTTGTTCAGCAACATAAATATACTCTCTGAGGAAGCTGGAGCAGATTTTAATTTTTTTTTTAACTTCTCTTTTTAATGCTAACTACTGTCCTACAGACAAAGACAAATTAAAAATACAGACCCCCCCCAAAAAAAAAAAAATCTCAAAACAATCACCACAAAACAAACCAACCGTCCAAAAAAAAGGAAACAAAAAACCCCCAGCCAAAATCTCCCACATCCAATGACAAAAAACAACACAAGTAACATTTGAAAAGACAGAATCTTCAGTTTACTCGATATTTTTTATCAGTTAGACAGTGTTTTTTTAGCAAAACTGTCTTTTTAAAGTGCTAGACATTTCCCATTTTCTATTTTTCTTATTACCTCTCCTTTCTCTGTGCTATGAATCCTAATATAATATGCAAAATGGTGAAAAGTAGTTGTCCTGCTTTTGAAGGCTTTGTGTCTAAGTTTGCAGTATCATTATATCTCAGTAAGCCAATGTGAAATGCATCCTGAAGTTACCGTGTGCATTGTGCTTAGTGTTTAGTCTTTACTGAAAAAAATAACAGTTTAGGCTGTTTTCTTCATCTGTAAAAGACATCTTCATTCGTAGTTTCTGTATCAATTTGTTTCCTTCATAATCTGAAGTGATACTCAAATTTAATGAAGATGAGAAAGAAAAATATGATCAGTACATTCTTGAAGAAATCTTTATTTCTCATGCATGGTTTGACTAGCCATTCTGGAAACTTTTCTTGGGACTTTCAGTCTGTCTTAATGTATTTGTTTGGTAGGTTTTGTTTGTTTGTTTTTTGTTTGGGTTTTTTTGGGGGTTTGGTTTGGTTTGGTTTGATTTGTTTTTTTTCAGTGTGGCCTATATTATATTTTAATAGCAGGTTACGGGGGGACCTGTTGTTTCCATTTGATATTGATTTCTTGTACTGCTGGATAGGGGATACTAAATTTTAAACCCTTTGCCAGTCAGCCTTGTTCAGAATTAAGTTATGTGGCACCAGTGGGTTTTTAGGTACTTAATTTCTTTGCCTATGTTTACCTTTATTAGTATATCTTGTTAGTGTTAAGTGGTAAAATTGAACAGAAAAGTAAATAAAGTTATTCTGAGTCTTTCATTAGACATAAGAAAAGTGTGGTGTGACTCAAGGTCATTGAAACTTCAGTTTTGTGAATGTCAGGGTAGAATTATTTTTTCCTGAGATTTTCAGGTTTTGTTTTCCAGGAAAGTTAAGATGTGTGTAATCATCAGGAATTTAAAAGTTTCTTCCTTAATATATCAGCTGTGGAACAGTGGATGCAGATTGAAATAGTTCTGTCCAGATTAAATCACTGATTCATAGTGCTCAAATCACCCACTACTGGATTATGGTGTTTGAAAGTTTTTGAATCATAAAAAATCACATTCTGATTAAAAACATAAAGTTCAGTGGACAGGAAAGGGGGAAAAAGGATAATTCTTAGTAGTAAACAATTTTTCACAGAAACTGGAGACAACTGTGAAGGCATTTCCACTTCTCTTATGCTGCTTTGATGCCAGTTTATTATAATGCAGTAACTACCTTGTTGTAAAGAAAAGGTTCAGTGCTTCCTCGCCTTTGTCCCTCTACATGTAACTGTATTTTAAATAGGAAAGGCAACATGTTTTTGTAGTCTTTTATAGGTCTGAGAAGGCTTATTTATAAGGAGGGTCAGTTCTCAACCTCTGAGGCTAAGTAATGGCCAGTCTTCGCGAACGAAGAACCAGGGAAGGTTTTTCCACCTTCCAGCCTGCGCATTGGATTTTTTAGGTGAGACACAGTGTGCGCAGAACTGAGCCCACCCTTTAATCCTGAGGTTCACCTGCTGGGGCCAAGCACGCTTGGACGGTGGCAGCGAGGTCCTCAGGACGTAGATGGATTGCCTTACGGGCTAACGAGCTCCATCTGCCCGGGGAGGGGCCCCGACCGGGAATCGAACCTGGGTCTCTGCAGTGACAGTGCAGTGTCTTTTCCCCTAGACCAGTGGGGGCTCCCACCACTGAGGCTAATTTGTGATTGAATGATAAGCTGTGAGAACATGCACAGTTATGCCAAGCAGACTTTCTGCAGTGGCATGTTTTTTCACAAAACTCAGCCTGGACACACACAAGCATGGTAACTGCTCTTAACTGGCCTTAGTCTCTGAACTATCTGAAAAATCAGCAAAGTAGAAAACTAATTCTCTAAAAAAAAAAAAAAAAAAAGTTTCTCTTACCGTGTCCAAGTTCAGTCTTCATTCCTTCAATAATTTGTGTGGTGTGTGTGTTTTGTATATTTCAGACAGTAACTTTCTGCTTTAATTATTGATTTCCATTTGGTTTACTTTACTTGCTATTTATTTCTTGAACCTTTCCCATCCACAACTGTTAGCTTGCAGTAGAATGTTGCATCAGCTTCTTAATCTAACACATGAAAACAGGGAATGCAGACAATATAGAATAAGAAAAACAACAACAACAAAAAGTATCATGTTCTGTTTTACAAGCTGTAGGGTTATTACTGTGACAGTAAGATGCAATGGCACTCTTTCAAAGGTGTTATTGTACAAACTTTAGTGAATGTCATTACTCTTTGCAGGGCACTGCAGGATTGCTCTAGACTAATTGCACTAGACTAATGGCACTTGAATTAAATATTGTTTGCAACAACCTGCAAGATTCTGGATATCCATTGCATGTCTGCATCTACTTCCAAGGCTGCATTTTCCTCAGCAGGTGTGAGTGGCCAAAAAATTTTCAGGGTCCCTCAAGGATCAAGCCTCCAGTTTCACCATTATGGGTCTGATTGGTCTTAATGGTCTCCTCAAAAACTGTAGCAGCTGGTGGTTTGTATGCATGTGTCTGATTGTCCTGGTTTCAGCTAGGGTAGAGTTAATTTCTTCTCAGGAACTGTTACAGTGCTGTGTTTTGGATTTAAGGTGAGAATGATTTTGATAATCATACTTTGGTTTTGGCTAAATCGTGTTTATCCTACATCAAGGATTTTTTACCTAGTCTAATGCTCTGTCAGAGGTACACAAAAGGAACCAGCAGGGACCATAGCTGTGTCTAGTACCCAAACTAACCAAGGGGATATTCCACACTATAGAACATCATTCCAGTGTATCAGCTGAGGGGAGTTACCCAGAAGGGCGATTAGTCTGGGTTCAAGAGAGAGGGTCTGGCACTGCTCAGTGACTAGTGAGCAATTGCATTGTGCATCACTTGGTTTTCCCTTTTTATTATCATTGCTATTATTATTATAATTGACTATTATTACTGTATTTTACTTTATTTTCAATTATTAAACTGTTTTTATCTCAACCTGCAAGTTTTACTTTGATTGTCCTCCCCATTCCACTGGGGGAGGGGATTTAGGAAGGGCAGATCCTGCTTGACCAACCTGATCTACTTCTTCAACAAGGTGACCTGCTGAATGGATGAGGGAAAGGCTGTGGATGTTGTTTACCAGGACTTTAGTAAAGTTTCGGACACCGTTTCCCACATTCTTCTGGAGAGACTGGCTGCTCATGGCTTGGATAGGTGTACTCTTTGATGGGTTAAGAAGTGGTTGGGTGGCTGGGCCCAGAGAGTGGTAGTGCATGATGTCACATCCAGTTTGTGGTTGGTCTCCAGTGGTGTTTCCCAGGACTCAGTATTGGGTCCAGTCGTGTTTAATATTTTTATGGATGATATGGATGAGTGGATCAAGTGCACTCTCAGTTTGCAGAGAACATGAAGTTGGGCAGGAGTGTTGATTTGCTGGAGGGTGAAAAATCTCTGCAGAGGAATTTGGATAGGCTGGATTGATGGATCAAGGCCTCTGGTTCAAAAAGACCATGTGCCGGGTCCTGTCCTTGGGTCACAACGACCCCAGGCAGCGCTACAGGCTGGGGGAAGAGTGGCTGGAAAGCAGATAAGCAGAAAAGGACCTGGAAGTGCTAGTTGACTGCAGACTGAACACAAGCCAGAAATGTACCAAGGTGGCCAAGAAGGCCAGTTGTCATCCTGGCCTTATCAGCTATTGCTGTGGTCAGCAGGATCAAGGAAGTGATCCTGTACTCAGGACCTGTACTCAGCACTGGTGAGGCCACACCTCAAGAACTGTGTCCTTTTCTGGGCTTCTCACTAGAAAAAAGACTTTGAGGTGCTGAGTAGTATCCAGAGAAGGGCAATGAAGCTGGTGAAGGGTCTGGAGCAAAAATCTTATAAGGAGCAGCTGAAGGAGCTGGAGTTGTTTAGGCTGGGGAAAAGGAGTCTCAGGGTGGAACTGATCACTCTCCATAATTACCTGAAAGGAGTTTTTAGCCAGGTTAGGGCAGCCTTTTCTCCCAAGTAACAAGTGACAGGACAAGAGGAAATGGTCTGAAGTTGCACCAGGAAAAATTTAGTTTGGATATTAGGAAAAACGTCTTCACTGAAAGGGTTGTCAAACACCAGAACAGGCTGCCCAGGTAAGTCACCATCCCTGAAGGTATTTAAAATATGTGGCACTGTGGGACCTTATTTGGTGCTGGAATTGGCAATGTTAGGTTTGCAGTTGGACTCGATGAATTGAAATGTCTTTTCCAACCTAAATGATTCTATGATTTTTTTAAATCATGTTTAATACTGTACAATAGTGAATTGATTTTCTGTCAGCACCTGATAAGAAATGGAATGTTTAATTTAATATCTTCAGTATTTCTGGATTTTAAAGTAGATGTCCCAAAATGGACCAACTCTTAGACACTTGGAATTGAGTCTTGTGGAAGCACTTTCATCCTCTGACTCTCTCTACGTCTTATGTGATCTTCTTGCCTTTATAGAAACGGATACACAATCCTCCTTGGTGTATTACAGTTGTTTTGGAAAGTAGGTATTTTGTGACTAAAATTGTCTAGGGAAAGAATGTACCTTAACTAGAGCTCTGATTGAAATCAGTAAAAATTATTAATAATTAATAATTTACTGAATTTCATCCGGTTTGTTGGTCTTTACTGAAGAAAAACTGAAACAGGGGTTATGTCTAATTATGATGTCTCTTTATAGTGACATGGTAATGTCATTTGTTGCTCAAATGGCCTACTTTTTGCTATGACTAATTAGCAAGGTAATCAATGTTAATGATGACTGTATAATTTACAGTAACTCACTGCTTATTTTAGGGCTAATTAGTGCTAACCCTATTAGAGAATAGGCTGATAATTTGCAGTTAATAAATTTCAGGTTTTTTAATAGGTTCAACAGCCAGTAACCTAGCAGAAGTTGGTCATGCAAGGGCAGTAGGGTCAAAACAACTTAAAGAGAAACTGTAACTGCTTGATAAGCTCAGAGAGATGCAAAAAGATAGTCCATTAAAATGCTTGGGAAAGTGCAGAAAGAAATTAGCTTTTAGTTAAATTCTGAATTTAATTAAATGTACTTGAACCAAATCCTTGAGTTTGTGTGGTGTTAAATGATTGAAGTTGATATTTCCAGGACCCTGACATTATTTGGGTGAGATGGTACAACTTTATTCTGATCCAAATATACTGGTAATGAATACTCAGGGAATCGACAAATCCTAGAGTCATGTGACTCATATCCCAAGATATTTAACCTCACCAAGACTTTCACTTGGCTTTAGTATGGTTGAAGGTGTAATTGTGTAATACTAGGGGTGAATTTGTGTTTAGGACTTTCTGAACTGCTAAGATGGTCACAGTATTCAAGTGGTAACCTTCTGAAGGCTATTTATTTGTGGTTTACCCAGACTACGGATTCCAGAGAGGCTGAATGAACACATAGGTGGAGTGCGTAGCATAAGAGCAAATGGGTTGTGTTATGGACAACTAAAAACCGGAACATATGCCTGGACACTTTCCTTCATGTGGCTCAATTCACTGTTCCCTCAGTCCCTGTGCGTGGTACAGAACAGACCCAGGGCTGTGGATGTTAAGGTATAATTCCTGGGAAGTTAACAAACTATTTCCAAAGTCCATCAGTTTGGTATTCTTCTCCAATAATTCTTTGTTTCTCTAGTGCAAGATAATGATGACTCTGGTGCAGGTGATGTTATGAGAGTACACAGAGAAGTTCAGAATATGAGATCAGGCCAGGGCCCTGCTTTTTGTAATGTTTGCTTTGGCAACCAATTGAAATCAACAATCAGGAGCATTCCTTGAAGGTAATCTGGGAAATACTGTAACTGCGTTGCCCCATTATTTTCTAAGGAAATCAAAATGATATTATTAAAGTGCTTCTAGTGGCTGTCACCAACATATAGATTAAATTCAGCTATGTTTGAATGATGAGAGTAGTTTGGAATGATGCCTGGGGACTGGATGAGAGCAAATGTCTCTCCTACCTCGAAAGAGGCAAGAAGGGTGCAGGGAATTACAGATCAGTTTGCATTATCTTCATGTCTGCAAAGGTGATGGAGTAAATAATCTGGAAAAAATTTCCAGGCACATGATGGGAAAGAAGGTAGTTATGAGTAGTCAACATGGATTCATAAAAGGGAATTCTTGATTGACCAAACCTAGAATCCTCTGGCCTGTGTTTTGCCACAGAGATGAAGATTAGCAGAAGAAATACAGACACAACTTTAAAGAATAAGTGTATAAATTTACTATAGTGCAAAACAACAAAGAATTACAAAAGAGGCAGCAAATTATGAAAGGATAAGCTTAGCAATGCACCTAATCATTCCTACAAAGAGTCTTTATAGTGATCAAGAGACAGATACCTCACCCCGTTTAATACATTACCTTAGTCAGCATCATGCAGGACCCACACTTCAGCTGGTGAGCCCCTTGATCACAGCAAAGGTCTGTAGAACCTCTCCTGGTAACTGGGAAATCCTATGCAGTGCATCCACTCATAGGTGAGGCATCCATCTTCACTGCAAGTGGGGTCCAGGTTATACAGCATTAAACAAACCAGCTTACATCACTTAATTGGCACAGAAATAACCTGTCTTTCTCTACTCCTTGGTTTTCCCCTAAAGCCGGACAGGGCCCAGAGGAAAATCAAGGGAGTCAGTTTGGACTAACTACTGTCGAATGGGGCCAGCCACCTACCCCCATGGTACCCCCTTGACTATTCCCTTAATACAGAACGATAGATACAGTCGTAGCTCAAATTTGAAGCAACTACTGTTATATGAGGCCTACTGTCTGCTCCTACAGCCTTGGCTGAAAAGAAAGACTCACTCATAACTCATAGAAGTCTTAACTAATTGCCAACAATATACCTTGCTAACAAGCGTAAATGTTTACTCTTAAAGCATTACTAAGGATTATATAGAATCTTGGTTACTAAGCAGATGTATGCCTAAATACAATACTATGGTAAATATCATATTAGGTTGGAATGTTCATCTAGAGGCCAGCTCCATCTTAGGGCTGATTGTTAAGGCCCCAGCACTTCAGCCTGGTAGATGAGAGATATTCGCTCTAATTCGCATGACAGAGCAATTTTAAAAAACCCCAAACTACCTGTCTCATTTGAAACTCTCATACTTGATATTGATCCCTGGAGGAAATATTTGAGATAAATTATGTCTGCAAACACAGAGTGATGTCTTGTCTACAACTTTTCATCAGAAGTACCTCAGTAAAAACAATGTGAGTCCAGGAGAAGAACCTTTTGACTAACTTCTTTTGAGAAGTTGTTGGTGGATACCCATCATTTACTTCATAGAACAATTTCACCATTTACCTTGTTCCCATTAATTTTGCATTTTACAAGGGAGTAAAAATGCTATCACATAGAAGGTATTGCATTTAAGTCAAGAACCTTGGCATCAACTCCAATGCATTTTAATTTTCTAACAATGCGTGTTGACTCCTATGGAAGAAAGTTACAAATGGGTCCATCTGAAGTAAAAATCCTACAAAGATCAACAAGATTTGTGTGGATTTGTAGTTCTATTAGGAGGATTAACATTTCATTTTGTTTAGAGGGATGAAGGAAAAGCATCTCTCTCCTGCAGGCCTACAGCTTTCTAGTGCAGTCCATGCTCAGGCAAACTCGATTTGGTTTGGATCTTCCTCAAAGCCCGCACAGATGGGTTGGTTCTTGGATCAGACCACAAAGTTTGGAACCTCTGGACATGGGTGTGTGCTGTTTGTACTCCTTGCACCAGAATGCCTTCATTAAAGACCTGCTCTATATCTTATCTATACTAAATTTGCCTGGACTTGTTTTGCTCCTGGATCTTTAGGCAACAAGGCAATATGGCTCTGCTATAGCTCATGGAGCAATCCTGGATAATGTACAATTTATTGACCATTTGGAGGCTCCTGGGGTCTTGAAACCTGTTTAATAGGCATCTCAAAGCAACAGGTCTCCCATAATAATATTACTGTAATATAGCTGCAATACTGCAGAGTGCTTTTGCTGTAATGATGTATTATGGAAAATGTTGTGTGAGCCTCAAAATCACCAAGGGAAGTCATAAAATGTTATTTAACATTTTGTTAATTTAAAGGCTCCAATATTATCTAATTTATTTATTATATGAGGAAAGGAGATGAAGTCAATTACACCATGGACTGTGTGATCTGGGTATGAGCTTCAGCCATCCAGTAAATTATGGATATTGTTAGGCAGAGATGTAAGTTTTAAAACCTGCCCCTGAAAGCTGACAAGATATAGCTTAATTTGTATTAGTGGCAAATACTGCAGTTCCAATGGAAAAAAAATTGTTTGAAACTGTGGTCTCTCTCACTGCAGAATCTATCCAGAAATTTTAGGTCTAAGTCTTTAGTCTTTTGTTAGCAAATCCCAGAGTAGTCTATTAGAGATTTTGCATAAATAATTATGATTTTTCTTTTCAAAGCACTTTAAAACAACTCACTTTAACAAAAGTAGTGTTTTGCACATTCTAATGGAATATTACACTAAGTACAAGCTGCATTAGCAAGCATGAAGTATGTAAATCTGTCAAAGTCAGTTCACTGTGGTGTTCTAGAGGAGATAAGGATCAGATTTAGCATAGCTTAAGAGAAAAAGATCTCTTGGGCAAGAGCTCTCAAAGATGCAGAGACACCACACTGAATAGCTTTTTTTGCATAAGAAATCAGTTACAGCATTCAACAGATCAGGAACTGTTTGAGTGATGGGGAGGTTCGGTACCTGGCCCATCACTGCCAGGAATTGTTAGCTGCAGTGGAACACTGAAATGTCAAGCCCACTTATTTTGCTGACATATAAACCAGGTATGATCTGTAGTCCAGAGGGCGAAATTTCTTACTGGTCAAAGTATAATACCAGATTTACTTATGGTGAAGTAAGTAAAATAACAGAGTTGCTTTGGGATTTTGGTTTTTTGTTTTGTGGAATAGAGGGTGCTTGTTTTGGCTGTAACTCACCCTTGTGCAAATAAGTGTTCAGTTTGCATAGATCAGTCATCAGACTGGATGACTCAAACCTTTTACGCAGAAGAAAAACTCATACATGTTTCCATCCTTGCTGTGAATTGATGTCCCATTTGCACTAACAGTCAAAGAAGACTGAGACAGCTGAATGGAAGATCAACACTGTACATGATATCTCAGTAGCCTTCAATCTACTCCATTTGAAATGTATTAATTAAATACACCCATTTTTATGTGTCTTAATTTTAATTGCAACTTCAAATAAATTGCTGTTAGGTGAATACGACAACTCAAAATATTTCCTAAACTCCATCTTTCCAGCTTGTGTTAAAAAGACTTGGTGTCTGAATCTTTACTGTTCAGAAGATCTCAAAACCACGTGTGATCTCCTTTGTATACACTCATATTAGTCCACTGTGATGAGTTATTTCTAACTACAGAGAGTTAAGTGAGGTATTTTTAAGTCCTGACTGTTGTGAGAAAAACGTGTACCTATATCTTTATGATCAGGATATTGTTAAAAAAAACTAACAAAACACCCACCCTTCCTTGGCGCAGTTCTTCCATTTCTAACTTTGTGTGTCAGTATGGGCAATTCCAATCATATTGCTAGGCAACACTTTGCATGACCACAATTGCTGGTTGTGCTAGTGATGCTGAAGTTTATAAAATGTGAGATCTTGAGCTACTTCAGTGTGAGAGATTCCCTGCTTGGGTAGCTGGAGGAAGCCCCAAAATCAGGCATAGAATCTCCAAGGGAAAACTGATGTGGGAGATAATTCTGAATGATGTGAAGGGTGATAACTGATGGGGTACATATACATGCTATGTATATGTATGCATTTCCAGATATCATGAAAGCACATCATATTGCTGCAGAAGAGTTTTTCGGAATACTTATGTTGTTTTGAAATCCAAGGGCTGTATATTTGTCCCTGGAAGGAAATGAAGCATCATTTCTTCCTTGCTATCAATGTAACAGAGTAAATCTAACCTTTTTTTGCCTGTGTCTAAGAGCCTGATCTGTAGTGCATCTTCTCTCCATTCTTTTTACCCCAATCACCTGAAGTGGGAGGTGTGCTGGCATATACCATAGATTCCTACCTCCTCACTTTCCTGGATTTCCTTCCAGCAGAAACTGTGCTGAGGACCAAAAATACCAAGATATATAGAACTCGTTCTAGCATGAGATCTTCATGTCTAGCCTCAGAGCTGCAAATTGCTAAGTGACCTCAGCTACCATAGTTTAGATGAAGGCTTTGCTTATCAAATTAAAGGATGCTGCACACTTAGCACTTCTACACAGGCAGCTGTGTTGCACTAAACATGGTAATAGTTGCACTCACTTTCCTTGCAATCGTTACCCTTGGTAGCTAGTGTAATTAACTGGGAATTAATTAATGCATTATATTCAACCTGATAGGTTGGCAGTTAATAAGGGACATGTTCTGACACCTCCAGCATACCTAATTAGAGGCTGTGGAGTTCAAGACAGGACTGCTCCCTTTATGTATGCACCTCTCAGAGCAGCAGCTAAAATTACACTAAGGATACTCCCTGCAGCCCCTTGGGATTTTTCACATGGCTAATATCTCCTACACAAAAGGAGAGTGACTAGTTGGGGCATGGCTTTATATCACATCTGCTTCCATTTCATATCCAGTACTGAGGCTATAATAAGAAAGCCTTTATTCCCTCAGTTCCTCAGAAAGCACTCTGCCTGCTTGCATTGTCTGTAGGCAGAATTCTGCTCGAAACTCCCTGGGATACAGTGCGACTCTCAACCCCTCTGCAGTTCCCGTACAGACCTGTAAGTTAGTGATAATTAGAGCCCTGCATTAGGAGAGTGTATTCAGAGATTCAGTATTACACCTTGCAGACTTCTTAGTTATTGCACAGATGCTTCTCCGTTTCTCTCCCTGTTCATACCCTAAATATATCTGTCTCTATATATTGGAAATGGTAGATACCAATCTTTCTTGGCTCAGCTGTTTCATCTTTCAAGAGGAGAAGCAGTCACCCAATTATACACACTCATAAATTAACTTGACAGCCCACATACTGGAATTGCAATGTCTTCCTGAGCCATTTAAATTTTTCATGAGTTCTGAGCCCCTGCAAGTAGAGGCCCCTTGCAATATTACAAGCCCCTACAGAAATTGTGTTTCTTCTCTGTTTTTCTGACTTACTGGCAACACACTCAGAGAGATGATTGTTACGAGCTTCTCTTTCTCTGTGGAGTCCTTATGCTAAAGAAGCCTCCTGTGTTCGCTCATACAAACATATCCTTAGTAAGACAGTTGGGATCCCTGACGGATCATTCATCATGTTCACAAAAAATTGCTGGATATACATGTCTGAAGTCTGCTGAGGTTTACAGCTGAAAATAGGAAGGCTATTTCTCAAGCCCGAGCCTCCTTGTTCCCTGGCATCGAAAATGTGAAAAGAGAAAGATTTGGGTACATTAAGACCACTGCTTGCTCCCACAAGTATGAAGTGCAGTCTTCAGGGTCTGTTGAAACGCTGCAAGGAAATGCAGCATATTGTCCAGCTTGTGTTGCCTACAACCTAATTCTAGCCTGCTCTAAACACCATCTTCATCCTCTGGAAACAGAAAACATTCTCAGAAGTACCAAAGTAACTGTATGTGTTTTCAGTTCCCACTCTCATTGATATGCACCATCAGTTCCCATTTTTCCTCTGCTTCTGTATCTTGATGTGCTTCCTTTTAGAAACTTTTAACTAGGACCTTATTTGGACAGTTCATTTTTGAAAGGCTGAATTGATGCAGAGTGCAGTATATCATTTCAGCTCTGTTCCAGAGGACATACAGGTAGGCTGAGATATATTTTGCTAAATTCAGATATTGTGGTTCTCTCATTGGTCATGATATTACAGCTGGCTTACTGGAGAACCTCTGGGAGAGATATATGCTGAAGAACTTATGTTTTTAAGTAGAAAATCCCCTTCATAGAATCATAGAATAGATTGAGTTGGAAAAGACCTCCAAGATCATCAAGTCCAACCCCTGATCCAACTCCAATTACTATATCATGGCACTAAGGCCCACATCCAATCTCTTTTTAAAAATCTCCAGGGATGATGAATCTACCACCTCTGTGGGTAGGCTGTTCCAATGCCTGGTTACCCTCTCTGTAAAGAATTTCTTCCTAACATCTAACCTAAACCTCCCCTGGCAGAGCTTGAGCCCATGTCCCCTTGTCCTATTGTTGGTTGTCTGGGAGAAGAGACCAACCCCCACCTGGCTTTAACCTCCCTTCATATTTTTGTGAACAGACTATTTACTATTTACCCTGTATTTATCCAGCTGAAGACAGTCCTCTAGGGAGTCTTCCTACCACAGTTTCCCAGTACTGCAAGACTGTGCAACCATTTCTCTGACGGGATTTATGTCAGCATGGTTCCAGGAGTAAGATGCACAGGTTTTCTGAACGCTGAAATCAGGACAAGTCTTCAGAGGACGAAAACACCTTGGTGTTATCGCCAGGAAACTCCTCCACATAGAATGCACTCACAGGACAGTTTCAATCCATGGAGCTACATTGACCCTGTGCTCTGATAACACCAAATATCAGCATCACTTTTAGATTCACAGTGGGTTTTAGGCTGATGACATGGTTTGTTTATCCATGTATGCTGTGTACAATAACACCTATTGCTTTCCCTTATATAATACAGAAACAATTACTGCTCCTTCACACTGCAGTGATCAGATCTGGGTTTTTTCCCAGCACCATACATACACTTTGAAATATGTGGAGGTTTTTTCTAAATGTCTACAAATCTTGTTCAAATCTATAAACCTCTGTAGTTCATACCATAGAATATTTCTAATTTTTTTTTTAATGTGAGTTTGATTTTTTTACATGATCACTGAGAGAGATGGCCATTGCTCATTGTGAAGCTGCTGAGTCAACAGACCAAATAAACAAAAGCAAGGAGGGAAGTTGATTTATTCTAATTCTTTCTTGTAGAAGAACAAGAAAGCTATGACTGCTTGACATAAGGTCTTTGTAGATAATCTTTTCATTTATCCAGGATGTGAATTGTGGCATTAAAAAAATAGTACAACTTCAGAGTGCCCCATAAGAACTTTCTGCTATTTTTTTTTTGTCTACCTTTATTCCCAAGTTAACATCTTAAGAAAATTAGTAGGAATAGTACAACTTGCTGCTTTCATTTCTACTTTGAAAACCTCATGCTCCAAATTAATTCTGAGGAGTGGTAAAAATAATAACTTGAAAGAATGTTGACACCGTATACATGAAGATCAGACATTTATTTTTAGAATAAAATGCAGAGCATCACAAGTTGGAAATCTGAAGTCTATATATGTTGACATTTACAGCTGAGCTTTCTTGGAATATCAATGTTGCCTCAAGCTCAGACCAGCCTTGTTTGGCAAAAAGGGCAAATCTGCTGCTGCTACCTCATAGTAGCAAATTTTGGAAATCAAACACCCTTTAGAGGGAAACAAAAAAAATAGATTGATAGACAGAGACGTAATTGGATGGATGGATGGATGGATGGATAGATAGATAGATAGATAGATAGATAGATAGATAGATAGATAGATAGATAGATAGATAGATAGACAGATAGTAGAAAGATAGATAAACTACTTGCAGATAGAGCAGTTGCTAAGAAAATAACACTTCTTTGCTTCCTGGAAAGTACATATGCTGCAATGCTGCTTCACAATTTTCACAAATTGAGCTGTAGAATTGAGAACTTGGCTTGAAACTCATTGTATTGCCATTATGACTTCATTTTAAAAAAGTGACTTGTAATGCGTGCTTCATATCAATGATAGCTCTAAATCATAATGATCAAAAATGAGTTTTCTGTTTCAGCCACTGTGCTTTTAATTTGCCTTTGAACTTGTTTTCAGATTGCAGTTCCTCCATTATCAGCTGACTGGGAACGGCATTGGCTCTGATGACAGAGCCTACTGTTTATATATCCTGATGTACTGAAACTGAGGGAGCACATCTGCTGTGGATTTTAAGAACTACACCTTCGATATTGCAGGAAACTGAGCCAGTCGGCAGACAATTGGAAATGTTTCTCAGTAATTTTGTGGGTTTAGCAACAGCAGGTGAAGGATGAAACCCCATAAACTCATGGGAATAGCTGCTGTGTGTACAGAGTTCACAGTGCACTGACACTCTCCCATCTTGGTACAGGGAAGAGCCAAAATTTCTTCCAGATTAGGTAATTAGGTATGAAATACAGCAGAACATGCTGACTTTATCCATTAATAATTTGTTACAGGGAGAATTAGTAAAATGATAGGAGACTGCATTAAATTCTGAATGTGTATCTTTTTATTTGCGGTATTTTAAATATACAATAATCTGTTTATTTGTTAGTATGATCAATTGGCTGTGTGTATTTAGTACAACCCTCCATTGATACAATACTGCCATTGGGAGTTGAAGCCACATAACAGAAGGAAGGTTGCAAGCAGGATCTGAAATATTTTTGTTTGGAACCTGAGTGATGCCTGAGGTGAAATGGCAGTGTTAAAGTAATGATAATTGGCTCCTCCTGGCTTTCTCCAATAAAAGAAATTGAAATTCAATTGACTTTCACTGGGAATGGTTGTGGAGCAGCAATTGTCATTGCTGTGACATTGTGTATTTCTATATCAGGCAATTCTCAGAAGCCAAGAGAAAGTGTTGTTGTAAATTAGAATATAATGTAAGAATGCATTTCATGGAGGCAGGACAGCACATGTGGTGAATCTCATATGCTCAGTAGTAGGGTTAAGCTGAATGGTGTTGCACAGGCTGCCTGTAAATATTATGAAGGACACAGGAGTATACTGCTCTGCCAGGTGCAGTGATACTTGGATGATAGCTTCCTTTTTTTGCAGGATAATAATGATATCTTCAGCAGTAAGTCAGAGGCTGAGGCATTTGCTATGTAAAGAGATGGATATTTGAAAGGTGTGTAGAGATTCTGGGGATGCGTGTTCTGGGCTGATTTCAAACGATAGAGAGTTCATTAGCTCAAAGCAGATTATATAAAAATATCCTCAGTCAAATCATTTCAGTTTCCAGCTACCCTCACTGTTAGAAAGCTTTTCCATCGCTCTGATCTAAATACTTGCAATATAAGCTCACTTCATTCCCAGAAGGTAAAATGAAGAAGTTATTCTCTTATTCCCTGCTGAGTGTTCTTCAAATATTTTTTAACTATTTAAAGCTTTTTTGTCCCTCCAGTCTTCTTTTTGATAGTCTAAAGATTACGGTGTGTTAAATATTTCTCCATTTCATAGTTTCATTTTTTCACCAACTGCTCAGTAGTTTTCTTGACTCGGAGTACCTGAAACTGGGCAGGGCCCAGACTTTTTACTAGTAATACAGACTAGAATGAGAATACTTGGGTATTCACTTGCCTTTCTGATAATATTAGTGTTTTTATTTCCCTCTGTGTTGAAGGTCTTCCATGAAATGACTTAATGAATTTGTTTTTTACTGGATTTTTCCACAGATCTAGCTCTCTATGCCTTCATGTTCCACCCTCCCTCTAGACATATTATTCCTTACTACAACTTTACAAATTTTGCACATTTCTTTGTTGAATTCAATACTATTATTCAAAGTCTTTCTCCGTTTTCTAAATTCAACTTTATTTTCCGCTACGTGTGTGAATTCACACCACCCTGACAAACTTCATGTCTAGTTTTTTGTGATCAGTGTTCATGCTGATAAAGCAACACAGTTTTTAGCATGGTGTGAGTGGCATTAGTACTCTTATTTACTGAGTCCTTGCAATCTTGTGGTAAATGCTGATAACAACTGTATGTGGTTTTCAGCAAGGACAGCTGTATAGTAATTTTTTACAGACCATGTTTCCCTAGGTTACTTGGAAGTATCTTATAAACGGCAAAAGCTTTCCCAATACTATAATACATTCACATGCTATTCTATCCACAAGATATGTTACCTTGTCATAGAAAGAATTTAATTCATATCCTGTTACTTAGTCATTATTTCTTCATTTTATAGATGCTTAATTTCTTTCAGCATTTTCTGTCAATGTAATTTAAGTAGATCATCTATAGCTTCCTGACTCCTCTCCCTGTCTTTTAGAGGACAGAAAATAAAACTGGGATAGTAAAATCTTCTGGATTTTCTCCTGTCCCCAAGGGAAAGGAGAGGGAATTGCCATTAACTCCTACTCAGAACTGACTCCAGTCAGTTCTCTGTAGTTTAAATTTTCCTTAGTACTCAAAGACTATATTAGGCTGAGAATTTATATGTCCTTCCTGTCATAGTCTGCAGATATTTTATTGAAGATGAAAGTTAAAAATATGTAAATACCTTTCAGTGTCATGTTGACAAATCTCTTTTCAGTAAGAAGTAAACAACCTCCCTGGTCTTAGTTTTAGTGGACTTGAGAAATGGATGGTTTGGGGTTTTTTGGCACTGCTTATATTCCTCTGGGAGCTCTGTGCTCTGTAAGCCATCCTAACTAACAGCATATTGTAGCTTTATTTTTGCGAACTGCTGGGAAAATGGTGTTTGAGTATGGCAGTACATGTACCTTTACCCTAGGAATATCCTCCTGCTGTTGAATAATGAATGGCTTATTTCAACTACTTTAGTATTCTCACAGTGTAAGATGTAATGCAGTAAATTTTGTTTTCCCCGTGGTGACAAGTGACATCCTTTGTTTGTAGTATGCTACCAGAGGACTTTGTGCCTCTATTTCTCTCACAGCATCAAGGTGTTTGCTTATAACTGTCCAAGAAATTTTGCGGGACAGTTTTCCTGAGCTGACTTTTTTTTTCTTGTGTCTGGGAATGCAATCTTTCCCATCTGTTAAAGCCAAGACTACTGGGATCAGACTGAGGTGAGTTTTGTGGAATACACTTACTTCTGTAGTGTGCTTTAATACCAGTTTTCTGATTCAGCTTCCCTAGCTAAACAGTTACATTCATCATAACAGCAGAAAATATCTGGATTCCTGTGACTCTTAACCAACTTCAAATAGCAGATGGCAAGAACAATAGTGGAAGCATCAGCATCATTTATGAGGAAGCAGCTTTTTCCTAGTTACTCAACTTTTGCTGTGTTATTTCTATGTATAGGAGGGTGGATAATCCTGTTTCTGCTCAAATTATAATGCATAGTACATTACATAAAAGGTAGTCTTCCTATATTCACTTCTCCACAAGCTGGGAAAAGTTTCTTTCAAACTTGATGCAACAATGTAATATCACAGGAATTACACTGTTTGACTCCACGTGGGGAAAAAAGCATTTTCAAGCGAAGCTTTTATGAACTTTTTTCTATTATTTTTTTCACATTTTTCCTGTGTTTTACACAGGAATATAGAAATTTCCTAAGTGGATCAGGTAAGCTGTTCAGTTACTCTAACTTGTTTCTACCCTTGGGAAAATGCAGCTACAAAGCCTGTCTCAGGCACAGCTTCACTACAGGAGGTTTTTTTCTTCTCTGGAACGTGGTGCTTGAGTCCAGGAAGCGTAGGATGCCTTCATGAACTCTTTTTTAATCCTTTTTACCATTACCTCTCTTAAGCATTGGCATGATTTGTATTTTTGATACCAACTTTTTAACTCTTGATTTCATTACTTTGCTTTGGCAATTCTTGAGGAAAAAGTAACAGAATAGGGTACAGGCCTTGCAGTTTCTTGAATAGTTTAACTTCTGTTTTCCTTATGCCTCCTGGAGCACTGCAAATCAATGAGAGGGATATATTTCCTGCTTATAAGGAGGCTAAGTATGAACTTTGATAGAAGCAAATTTTTAGTTATTTTTTTTTCCCACACCAGTAAGCTGATGAACAGTTTCATAATGTGAACTTGCATTTCTGTACAGCTCAGGGTCAACCTTCAATCAGCATGTTCTTTGGAATGAGCTGGAAGCATTTGTTCTATATTTTATATTGAGCTTGTGCTCCTGTCTGCTGCTGACAAATGGCTTGTTAACATATTGTTTCTGAAGTACAATTTGCATTTATGTGAACCAGGGATTAAGCACTGTGTGTAGATTAGGAATAATTTATATCTAATTAATAATAGATGGGTTTTTCCCTCTACTGCCTTAAATTTTGTTTTTCATGAGAACAGCAGAATACTCCCTAGTGATGACAAAGGAGAGCATTTCTTAAGTACAAATAACATTAAAGCATTTAAATTGGAAGCATTTTTTGTTTTAACCACTTATTTACTGATCAGTAAATTAATTCTGACCGCAAATGCACTCTCTTCTGGAGACTTGAATATGGTTGGATGTTATGTTTAGTTAATCTAAAGGGTTAGGGTTCCAAGCTTATGCAAACAAGTTTAGCTTAGCAAAAGTACGTTGGTGTAGTAAACATTTAGCAATATGTAATTTGTGATGATAGATTTTTTTTAAACGTTAATAATTATCTATACTGAAATATAGTCTGTAGGAACGATACTATATGCCTTTTAATGACAATCTTATGTTTTATCCTCAACTTTAAAAATACATGATACAAAACAACAATACAAAAAGGAGAAATGTACAATAATAGGACTATTAGTGCAATAATTAGTTCAATTAGTTCAGTTATGCTTTTCTTCATTGTTTGACTGCGTTGTAGCTCTAGGTAGAAACAGGCCTTTCTGTTATGAATAGTTTATTTAGGTTGGTGATCTTTACTGAGTGAGCTGACAGATTGCTTTGCTGTAATTTCAATCATTTTAATGGCAACTTTGCAAACAGGAAGAAGTCAAGAACAAATAATATGAATTCGATGACATATATCTCCTTCAAAATAAGTGTTTTTTCTCCCCATTATTAAGGAAGAAATGTAATATGAAGTGAGCTAATGAAGAAAACCTTCCTGCAAACTGAGTCCACTTTTCTGAAAAGAACCACTATTTAAATGAGTGTTAAAAAGTTACAGGGTTGGAGAGCTGTGGACTCAAATGTTTTACTATTTGATATGTAATTTCATGTACATTTACTGAACTTTGTTTCATTCTCTCCTTTATATCCGTTTACACAAGCAAAGACTGAGATTCGAAAATAACATAATCTTTTTTCTACAAGTGGATACATTTTTCTCCTTAGTATAAACTGATTATCTCTAAACCTGAAATGCATTTGGATTGAAATGACAGAGCTCTGAATACTCTAAAACTAATATTACTATATTTCAATTTTTTTTAATAAATAATCTGCAGTTCTGTGTTTGTCTAAACAAGACATATGAGGTTAGCAGTCAGTCTCTCTGTGGTTCAGACAGATGTTAATGCAGGGTTTATTTTCAATAGTGTGGACAGAATTTCATTATGGGTTCACATAATTTCTCACACAAAGTTTTAGGCCCTACAAAGGACCAGATAACGGTGTTCATCAAAACCACAGGAATAGGCAACAGAGGGTGACATTGTTTCTGTGAAACACCAAGATCACAGTCAAGAGGCCTCCTTCACAAACCACATGGTTTGTTTAGAAATGTTATTAAGAAGTGTGACTGCAGTCCTGAGCTTAATTGCTTCTGTATAGACTTTGTTCAAAAAGAGGGATGAAGAGGACAATATTTCATATGATACTGCTCTGTGACCTTTTTTCTTCTGAGAGATAACAGTCACTGATACTGATGGCTGAAGATAGTTACAGGGAAAAGAAAAAGGAGAACCATCACATCTAGAAACCAAAAATGTAGTTTTGGAGGTAGAGAGGAGACAATACGATAAGGGGATTTATAACTACTTCATGTTCACATATGCTTCCAACAGAAAGTCCACTCTAGACTCAAATTTAATCTGATGTCTTGAATCAGGACCATATCCATTTCACAAAGATAAAAATTTCCTGAAACATTTTCTTCTTCCAGGTTCTCCGATTATGGTGTCAGTCTGGAACCCTGGCTACTCTGATCTGAGCACTCATTATGGAAGGGCACAAGAGATATCTTGCAGAAAAGAAGAAGGGATTTCTGAGCAGAAAATAAGAAATCACATAATTCTTTTGCAAACCTTTAGCAAAATTAATTATTACTCAGTAAACATGAAGAATTAATGAAACCTCTATCCAGTGCTTATTTAAATACAAATGATAAATAATATTACTTTCCAAATGAAAGCACTCACTGGCTCAGTATATTCCTCCATTATACTGGAGGGCAAAGGCAGCCCTTGAATTCTATGTTTGTGAATCTGGGGAGTAAACTTAAAATTCTGTTGACTAATGCTTCTGTAATCTAAAAATGTTAGATTCATTCTGTGATGTTTTGCTAACTGAGGTTGCATGGCGATAAAATTAATAATCTAGAGTAATTAAAGGTAACTTACAGTCTGTATAAAATATTGGATTATATAAGAAAATAATGGTAATAATTTACCTCTGTGAGAGAATTGGAGAGAATAGCAATTAAATGATGTTTGTGAATTTTTTACATCCTTGTGTGAAAGATGCCATACACAGCAAGTGCCAAATATGATGATTATCATCAGAAATATGCTGCTGACTCTAATTAGATTATTGAAGGGCAAGCCCTTGAACGGTGCTGCACAGGACAAACTGTTCCTCATTGAATCTCTTAAAATTTTCATTATTCATATTAGCATATTAAGTGAATTAGGGGAACAGCTATGAACTGCATTTTCTTACTTGCTTAGATTTTTTTTCCCCTAACATAATTGTTGTGAAACCTTCTTTGGGTTTAGTTTTCCTTTCATTTACCTCAAAATTGCTTGCTTTGAAGGAACAGGCTCCCTGGGGAAGCAGTCACAACACCAAGCCTGACAGAGTTCAAGAAGCATTTGGATGATACGCTGAGGCACATGGTGTGACTCTTGGGGATGGTCCTATGCAGGGCTAAGGGCTGGAGCCAATGGTCATTGTGGGTCCCTTCCAGATCAGCATTTTCTGTGATTCTGTGACTGTAGGTTTTCTCTGTGAACAGAAATAGTGATGGATGATGCTTGCTTACTGTAGTCTGCCTCAGCACTCAGAAGTGTAACTACAGCTGATGTTTGTACATTTGCTGCAGTTTTATTTTGGGGACAGTCTAACTGACTGCACGGTGTTTCTTCAAGATTTTATGCAGTAAAAGCATAGAAGTTCAAAAAGGTCTAATGAATAAATACCACATTGTCTTGGACCTCGACTAGGATTTCCTGTCATCTGTCCGTATCTGGTGATAATTAAGGATTGTGAATCCCAGTGTTCACATAACCGATAAATCCTTAATAAATGAGCAGTGGTATATGCTCTTAAACAAACCCTGTATGTTCAATTCTTATGATAAAATTGCTTAACATAGGGACAAAGTCTTCTCTCCTTCCCTCCCTAACGGCATACTTTGAAGAACATCTCCACTTGAGAAACTGCCCAGAGATAAATGAAAATAGTTTTGTTTCAACTTCAGGAGAAAAAAGTCCACATTCATCTCAGAGGTTTAGGTTTGGCAAAAAAGATGATGGGCAGTCTCTGATATCTAGTATTTGAAGAAGGAATGCAACCTTGTAGAGAATTATGCTTTGATATTATAACATAAGATCAACACAGATAGGCATGTGTATACTCATACGTGAGTCTGAGAAGAGGTTCATCAACAGTATTATCTTCAAAGTGAAATTCAAAACTGCACTAGACACAGTGAAGAAGATACTTTTATAATAGCTTAATACAGTGGTCCCCTAACGTCCTAATTTTGGCTCGGATGGAGTTCTTTTTCTTTCTATTAGGAGGTACAATGCTGTGTTTTGGGTTAGGATGAGAATAACTGATAACACAGTGATGGTTTAGTTGTTGCTGAGCAGTGCTTACACTAAATCGCGGACTTTTCAGCTTCTCATGTTACCCTGACAGAAAAGAAGGTGGGGGGCACAAGATGGGAGGGGACACAGTCAGGATCGGTGACCCAAACTGGCCTTAGGGATATACCATAACATATGGTGTCATACTCAGCATAAAAACTAGGGGAAAAGCTGGCCAGAAACTGGCTGAGCACTGACTGGTTGGTGGTAAGCATTTGGTCACTTGTTTTTCTTGGGACTTATTTCACTCTTTTTGCCATTTTCTTATTACTATTATCATTATTAATTATAATTATTATGATTACTAATATTACTTTAATGTTTATTATTAAACTGTTCTAATCTCAACCCATGAGTTTTCTTACTTTTACCCTTTCAATTCTCTCCCTTATCCCACCAGGGAAGTGAGTGCTTAGTTGCCATCTGGGCTTAAACCTCACCACCTACTGAGATCAAGGCTTTTGTCCAGTCTTCAAGGTCTTCAGTGGGCAGAGAACTCTATTTTGTAACATAGGTAGGTAGTTTCAGAAAACTCTTTTTTACCTGTGTGAATCTTGTGCTATTGATATTGAAAACTATTTGGATTTCAACAAAATATTTTATACTGGTATCCTAGTTACAGTTTGTATTCATTCAGTTTGAACCAACAGGAAAGTAGAACCAGCAAAGGAAACCTTTGTTTAACTGCTTGTGTCACACATCACTGAAAATGTTTATTTGTTCAGAGGCAGCTGGGTTTATCTGTGCAGATAAAGCTGGGAAGGTGTGATGTCTAGTGTCTACTTCCCTCTAGTCAAAACAAAGTGAAGAATTTCTGGTGTGTCAGCACATGTTATTTCTTCACTGTGTAGTAAACCATCACTCCAGGCTCAGTGGAGGGAGCTCCATGGTGTTTGCAGGTCCAAGTTAGCCCCTGCTTCTGTTGAACTTTGCAGTAAGGCAGCATAGACATGCTTTTGTCCCTTGAATCAGAGGGGTTACAGTCCTGCCCTGGCGTTGCAATGAAAATGGAATGGGCAATCTAAAAACATATACTATGCTGGATAATGACACTGAGCCCATGTCACTTCCTCCGTCTGCTCCTGAAATAATAGGTTGCAACAGTGGAGATGCAGCTAGATCATTTTGAATTGTGGCTTTCTCAACACACAGATTCACAGAACCAAGGGCTAGATTTCTGATATTCATCACTCTATGCAAGAGACTATTCCAAGACCTTTTTCTTCTTGCTGAAATAACACACATGCCCTCCCTCTCACTGTGTTATGTCTTCCAGGGAGGAGCTAACTAGCTCCTTTTGGATGCCTCAGAACTTGGACAGCTAAGAACTTTCTCTATTTGAACACTGACTTTTTTTTTTTTATTTGAATATTTGTTTCCATATTATTAACCAGATGATATCTGTATGCATCTGGAAGTGAAGTTAACCGGCCTTTTTTCTTCTTTCCCTTTTTTACTCTCTGTTTGCTTACATTTGTGTGTATATATGTATATATATAAATATCACAGAATCACAGAATATGCTGTGTGTTGGAAAAGACCCACAAGGAACATTGATTCTAACCCTTAGCCCTGCACAGGACCATCCCCAAGAGTCACACCATGTGCCTGAGAGTATCATCCAAACACTTGAACTCTGACAGGCTTGAGGCTGTGACCACTTCCCTGGGGAGCCTCTTCCAGTGCCCAAACAGAACCACTTTCTAATATCCAAACTATACTTTCCCTGACACAACTTCAGGCCATTCCCTCGGGTCCTGTCACTGATCACCACAGAGAAGAGATCAGTGTCTGCCCCTGCTCTTCCCCTCGAGAGGAAGTTGTAACTGCAGTGAGATCTTCGCTCAGTTTTCTCTTCTCCAGGCTGAACAGATCAAGTGCTCTCAGCTGCTCCTCATACAGTGTCACCTCCAGAACCTTCACCATCTTCATTGCCCTCCTTCGGACACTCTCTAACAGCTTTCTTATTCTGTGGCACCCAAAACTTCACACAATGTTCAAGGTCAGGCTGCCCCAGTGCAGAGCAAAGCAGGACAATCCCCTCCCTCAGCTGGCTGGTGATGCTTTTCCTGATGCCCCCCCAGACACAGTTGGCCCTCCTGGTTACCAGGGCACCACTGACTCACATTCAACTTGCCATCAACCAGGACCATCAGGTCCCTTTCTGTGGCATTTCTGTCCCTTTCTGCTTTCCAGCATCTCATTCCCCAGTCTATATGTATATCCAGAGCTGCCCCATCCCAGATGCAGAATCCAATACTTCTCCTTGTTGAACTTCATATGGTTCAACATATGACTGATGGTTGTCTTTTAATTTGTCAAGGTCTCTCTGCAGGGCGTCCTTGCCTTCAAGGCAAACTTGCTTAATATCCCTTCGAGTCCTACAGGTCCTTATCATTTTGTCATTCTTTATTGAAGAGAAGGTTTACTTTATGGTCAAACAAATTAGGAATTTCTGCATATGAAACTGTTATCTGACTGACTTCAACATAAAAAATATTATGTTAATGTTACCATGCAAAAACAAATTAGGTTTTCAACAATATTTTCAGTAAATATAGTTTAGAGCTACTTACTTCTGCATCTCTGAATAGCAAAAGCTTATGTATGTAATTTATAAGAGGGGGTTGAGATCAGTCCTTATCTTCTTCCAACATTTTGTCCATTTAACTCTGCTGACATAAGCAATTCTGCTACTTAGTAGTTTTTCACTTTCTGTGACTGAAAAAAACCAAAAAAAGTACTGGGCTTCTGGGTGTTTACTTAACAGAAATTCAGGGTTCCTTGTCTGACCATTGTGTCAAGAATCCTTACTACAGTAGTGATACCTCAGATCAAGCATTTTAGTTATCCAAATATGACACTTAAATATTGGTTTCGAGACCTGAATGTAGTTTTACTGGTAGGGGCCATAGACTATGTGCCATAGAGGGTCATTACACAGGGTTAAGGAACTCAGTGGAACTGTAAACAGAACAGTATTCAGGGAATAATAGACAAGTTAAGGTCCTCAACTGTGCCCTGTCAGGGTACCTCAGACTTCATCTACACTAGAGGTAACCAACACTGAGTAAATAGGCTATTTTATTCTCCATATCTTTATTTAGTCAACTGTTTCAGCTTTATAGTAATTTAATTTGCCACAACTTACTTTTTTTTTGTAGAGGCATGAGAACATTTCAGAAGGATCAACTGATACTGATTTTGTATATTTAAACAGATAACTCATCCACATTGAACTTGTCTACACAAGCATGACAGTGCTTATCTATGATTTAATTTGCAATCTGTCCTTTCTTTTTTGCCTGTAAGAACCAATTTTTAAAAAGAGGAGATCTAAAGGTTATAGGGGATTATACATTTTAATGAGTACTTCTATAGAAAGCAAGAAAACAAGCATAGAAATATTTCCCACAACAGATTTTTTTTGTCTCCCTTTGTTTCATTAGTCTGCACTGACTTGTCATGACACTGAGCTAATTCATCTTTTATGAAAGAGCAGAGCAGAGAGATTACTTTATATGATTCCTTTTCTATACCAGTATAAATGCTCCTTTCTTAGGGCATCATATTCAGTAAGGAGGTGTAACAGACATTTAAAGTCAAACAGCAAGGAAAACACATCATACTACCTATTAATATATTACAATATTATATTAATATATAATTATTCTAGAATAATATTTAGAACAATATATTCTAAATTATTAGAATATATTATTAGAAATAATCCCATTATTTCTATGCAGGGGATCACAGTATCTTGCCATAGAGAGACAACAAAATAATGTGAGAAGAAACCTATTTCTCTCTTGAGTGGGCATGGAAACTGACCCATGGCTTTTCCCACTTCTTATCAGAAAATCAAGCTTGTTCTCCATGAACTCTAGAAGTGGGCTGGAGAGAAGTCAGTTAAAAACTGAATGCTTTTTCTTCATGTCAAAATATCATAGATGACACAGACAGGTAGCGGAGCTTTGTGCCATCACGCTCTGCAGGTTTGCAGAGCATTAACTAATTAACTAATTCTTGTACTCAGTAATGCACTACATGCAGTACTTGGTGCTCACATAAATTTCCCACACCTGTATAGAGAATACCTTTTTAACTCTCTGGAGTAATTTAAAACTTTTGGTTCCCCTCAGAGTGTGTCATGTTCATTGGTCAGCATCCAGGATTTAGAAAAATCCCACAATTAATTCAAGCATTGTCCTTTAGTGACCCTTTTCGAAATTACCAGGAGCTGTTTCTTTGGAACTCCTGTATTCATTACTTGTAAATTTTGAATTATATGAAAGGAATACAAAATGATCCAATCTAGCCATATGGAAACTGTTCCTGTCACCAATTTCTATGTTTTACAAAGCAGCTTAATGTTCTTTGTGAACATGTCATTTTACTTCAGTGAATTCTGAACATTTTATAGTTCAGATTTTATAAAATCATGCAGTGAGGGAGAACATGGCTAAATTTTTCAATTATGTGAGATGGTCAGTCATTTGTTAGGACTAACACAGATTGTTTAGTTACTTAATGTAGTAAACAAAAAAGCTACTTGAGGAGAAGGAAACAAATACAGAGTTTATATCTTTGTGATGAGTTTGCTTATGTTCTTTAAGGGGAAAAAAATATTCTTAAATTAGTAGCTCCAGGAACCTCTTTATAATACTTGACTGAGTGATATTGCCATTTGCTATATTATACTGCTATTTGATTACTCAGGCAGCACATAAAAAGAAATTTAAAAAAATAAGTAATGTTGTAGGAAAAGGCTACTCTTATTAAATATTTTTCCTATTACACACAGATAGGAATTCTACTGTTCTGTGTGCTCCAGAAATGCATACATAGTTATTATCCATAAATTCTCAATTTGACAAAACAAAACTGGAAACCGTAAGTATATTTCCTTATATTTTCCTTTTAGAGTGTTACTACATATCAAATCAATTTATGCCTCAAACATAATGTACTTGTTAAAGTGTAAAATTAAATAACACAGCCAGGGATATTTAATCTCTAATTTTCTGTGATGCTTTTTAAAAAAACACTATAATAAATAATATAGCTCTCAGAGATACACAAAATAAATGGATATATTGCTAGGCACACTTCTGAACAAGTCTTATAGCAAAAATTAGCAATTAACAATTATATTGCAATTTAACTTCTCACTCTATCATCAGTATGATATAAACACAGTTCCGAGGATCATTTCATTCCTGCAGACAGTGAAACCATATTGACTAGACAGATACAATTTTTGCTGAAGTTTGATCTGCTCATGCAAATTAGTAAGCAGAGAATGCTAGCTCACGACTCCAGTAAAATGTATGAGTAAAGTAGATAAATAGAAGACTTCTGAATAGGCATGACAAAAATATCCAAAGCAATAATTTAGTTCAGATTTGGGGAAGTCATACATACCTATCCTCCTGCCCTTTCCTGCTCCTTACAACCAGCGCGTGACTATCCCTGACTACAAGACTGTTTTTAAAAAGGAAAAAAAGTGAAAGGTTTTCATGAATCTAATTTTTAGACTTTTCAGACAGCAGACTCAGAGATCCCGAGTTTTGTCTGGATGAATTTCAAAGAAGCTCTCTCATCTTGAATCTCTCTTTAAAAGTATAAAATCATATTAAACATAAGGATCATCGTATTGATTAATATTTAATCATTTTTTGACTGACTCCTTGTGGAATATGTGTATATCTGGCGTGGAAGGTATTTTAGGAATAGTATCACAGCGGAACACATTAACATGTTAGGACATTATCCCAAAATAGCTTTATTCTCTTCAGTTAAATTGAAGTAATAGAAGCAGGATTTTTTACAAATCCTACTTGTATGAAATATATGAAATCAAAGGTCCAAATAATTCAGTGTAAAATTGCTGCAAGATACTAATTGTCACAGAAACAGTTGTAAGACTTTCCCTTTGCAATGACAATTACTAGCTGAAGTTTTATTTGCTTAGTAGTTAGGAAGTTTTAAATCTCTTCCCCAAAAAGAAACATTTCTGTACTCCATGCTCCCTGTTCTAATCCTTAATATTTTTTCTCCACTCATTCTACTTAAGTCCAGTGACCTGCTAAGTTATTGACTGTGATAGTGCTCTGTGCAATGAGGGCCATCAACTATTTCGATGTTACTGGGAATAAACAATTGATTATTTTTAAATATAGGCAACATTATCTGACTGCATTCAAAATTTATGATTATTGAATGAGGAAGTGAAACAGACCTTTCCTTTTCTTTTGCATACCACCATTGTTTCAAACAGCTTCTACTTCCTTTCTAGTTCAATTTCTCCAAAGGTCAGTTCTTACTGCCATTTATCTTTTATAACAGTTTTTTTTCTGTCTCTAAGCACATTTGTTTCCTGCTGTCAGAACTTCCTACTTTCTAATATGTTCTAATACTCCCTTCCTGTGCAAAGGCAGCCAAATTTAAAGGCGAGTGTTTTAGGGATAAGATGTTATCACTTTCATTATTCACTTAGTTTAGGTAATTTCCTCCATGAGTCCTTAGTTTTATATTCTGTCACTTGGTTTCCATTTCCATTGTCCTTTCACAAGCATTCACTTAACTAAACTAGTAAACACATTTGTTGTAATTCTCAGTATGGAAACTCAGGAGCTTAACTACCAGAATTTTTTAATGATGAAATCTGGTAATTATATGAACCATATGTTTGATCATTAGCAGTATTTTAACAGCTTCAGTCCCTATATTTTAATCAGAGCTGAGTATAAGACCCTATCAAAAGACTTTTGGAAGCCCATTTATATTACCAGCTTACTCTTGGTTGCATTTTTCCATTGCACAGAATTCCATAGGACAGGCAAAGATGTCTTCTTTCTAGTCTTCTTTCTAGATGTCTTCTTTTTGATTAGATCACATATCAACTAACTCTTCAGGTCTTTGTGATTCAGCATCACTCTTTGTGTTTAGTCCTTTCACTGTTCTGCTCAAAATATTTCTATATATGTAGATACATGAATTAAACCCAAGTGCATATCTGTTGTGCTGCAAGGGTGAGGTTCTACTTGGAGATACGAAATAGCCAATGAAGGATTCTGGGCACAGTCACACAGATGTCAAAGGTCTTCCATCCCTGCTTTAGCAGCACAGGAGCATAGTCCCCATACTGTGTCCAAGAGTGGTCTGGAAAGAGGGACATGAGTGTTTCCCATTCAATCAGTATGAATCTCTTTCTCTCTTTACAGGCCTTTGGAGTTCTTCATTCTTATGTGCACTGTTGCCCATGATACTATTTTCAGATATATTTTTTAAGAATTCAAGTGAGGTGAGGCTCTTTATTTTTGTGTTATGATGGGTGTCATTCATTTTGTAATAACTGACTCCTAATACATTTCTCCTTGGCTGCCCAAAGTATCTGTATGTGTCTAGCAATGCTTCATGTATTGGATTAAAGTGATGGAAGGTAATGTACACTTTATTTCTAGTAGTCACAGAACGGCATCATTAAAAGCCTCGCCAATGCACTTATTTTGAGACACTGCATAGATGGTGTCACTTGGCATTCTTTTAGTTGTTCTGGCAAGACAGAGGACCTTTACTGTAAGAAGTTTCTTCTTGTTGTTGAATGGACTGGGCTCTGGGCTGCACAGAAAAGAATTGTCTGGTTTTTCAGCTGAAAACAACAGAACTGCTCAAAAGGGGTATCTGAGCTATACGTCATGCCTGATTTTGTTCAATACTGCAGGGCTGTGACGCCTTCAAGTTCTGCATGTTTCCCCGTATTTCCAAAATAAGAATCTACCACAATTCATCTTCCTTTACCCAGCAGATGTGGTCCAGGAGAAATATCCCTTAGAAACTCCCTATGAAATATTTCTCTATCTTAATTACTGCAGAAAGGGAGATAGCCAATAACTCTCTATGCTCTAGTAATTCCTAGCTGCTGGAAGTAAGGACAGAATCATACCGTTGTGCAGCCTCAAGGCTATGGTGCCATATGCTAAAAGCTGAATTGATCTTTTTGGCAACTATTAAAATAAGCTGACAAGATGCCATAGAGGTACTTTTGCCCTTTCTTCTGAGGAACTCCTTTCTGAGGATGTGTCCTTTGCTTGTGACCGAAAAGTAGCACACATGGAATTTGTCCTGAGAGATGCAGCTACTTCTCATTCTTTTTTCTTGAATCTTGGTCCAGTATCAAAGAAATCTCCTACTGTCTTGTTCATGCATATAACCTTCTTGTCCTCAGTCTAACCTCAGGCTTAGACCTTTGGCTGAAAACATGTGAAGTATGTGAGATGAAAGATCTCTTCTGAGCCAGTTTAAAGAGCTGTTCTACCTGTTCATTAAAGTTCCACTATATGAAAATTTTTATAAAGACAAGGCAAGGTAATGCCATGTAAGAACTTCCTCAAAGGCATGATTCTTCCATCACTTTCAGAACTGCTCTCTTTCCTTTACATATATTTTAAAAATCTCCCATCATTTTAAGAGGGTTATGTTAATTGAGTATTTATACATATAAATACAGATTTTTCCACCTTTTATGTAATTAAACTGCATTTCTAGTGTGCTGGTAAAATAAAATCAGTCTTTCCAAACCTTTATGCACAGAAGGAGCAATTTTCAGTTTATAGCTATTGACTGTGAAGATGTGCTTGGAGCTATTAGCTCATTCTCTTTTGAAATCACTTCTGTAAGGTAAAAATACTGATTTAGTATTCTGGACACTCCTAATTGTCTACTGTCTCATCTGCAGTCATGTTTAACTTCCTAATCCTAGTAGGAGCCGCTGGACTAAGATGAATTGAGAAGATGGTGACTGCCTCAAGAGTGATTTCTGTAAAAGATAGAATGATGCTGTCTAGAAGTTAAATTACAGTATCTAAATTACTTTAGGGATGCTGTTTTCAGGCAGCAGTGGTGTTGGACAAGGCCATGACTTGTTTTACACAGGACTTGCAAGGCAGCCTTGTATAACTGATGCAAGAGCAAGAAGGTGAGCATCAGCTGCAAGAGGACAGAGCACAGCTGTGTGCTTGGAAAGATTGTTATTGCAGGAAGAAGAGATCTGTATGGAGTTCTGCAGTTCAGTTCATGTCCCTAGTTAAGAACTCAGCCCTGAAGAGTGAAATATGTCTGAGCTATGGAGGCCTGGAAATACCTGAATATGCCTACAGCAGATGACGGTAAATCTGGGGGCTGAATGAGGACATCTGTCAGCACTAAGAATTCCTGGAGATCATCCTCCTATGGGAGTTACAAAGCTGAAGCACCTAAAATGAAGGTTTCCTTATGAAAGTTGAGGTGCTATGATGTCTATAAGGTCACAGAGGGAAAAAACAAGTGTGAAGATCCAGTAAGTCTTCTGCATTAGGATCAGGGATTCCTCGAACTTTCTGGTCATAGTCAACAGACTATATCTCAGACAATATTATGTATCCTGAAAACAGATTTTATGGTGTAGGCTCCTGATTTTTTTTTTTTTTTCAGCCTAATTGCAGTTGCAATTTTTTTGCTATTTATAACGATTTTTTTTCAGGCTGTCACTGATGGCATCACCTTTTCATGATGCTTTCATATCTGTACAATTTTTAAATGTAAAAATATAAAAAAAAAATAACAAAATAGTATAAAGTTCCATAACAGTCTGCTCAGGGAAGAACTGTAAAAGGCCACCCACAAAAAATATGCTAATGTAAAAGTATTATGAAGCAGTATGTAAATTAAAATGCAGTACTTTGATTAGAGATACTACAGACCGATCCCTAAAAGATTTTAACGGAAATTACATCTATCACAAAAGTTCAGTGTTTACATGAGCATTAATATATTCAATAATGTTGGACGCAGTGATGAAAATAAATTATTAAAGACACAGTAACCAATATTTTTGGAGGAATTGAGAGAATGCCCTTTTGTCTGTAGTTTTTAAAGGGCAAATTTTATCATTACAAGACAGAGTAAATGATCCTCATTTCAAAAGATGTTTAAAAAAACTGATGGAACATAGGTTGTTTGTTTATCATGCCAAATATAAAAATACCTTAATTATCATAAAAATTCCAGAACTGGAGTTAGATTGTGAGTCTAAGCAAGAGAACCAGAAAACAGACTTCCATTTTAAAAAACTAAATTTCTTTGGGCATCCCCTTCTAGCTAAGACAGTTGGATAGGCAAAAATCCTTATGTTCCTCCACCCCACACTGAAAATTCTGTAATAAAAACAGATTCCCCATCAATCCCATTCATTCAATTATGCATTCTGGGAAAAATGCAAATGTTGTAGTGGAGAAGTTCCCATAGAAGCAATAGTTACTTCATTGTAAACTTGATGAAATATTGTCACCAATGACAATAATTATAAATTCATGTCAGTACAACTGAATATAACAAAAACTGGCAGGGCAGTAAAAAAAAGTGGGATAAAACGAGGCACGTTGCTCACAAAGCAGTATATTCTTTATGAACTTAACCCTCTTTCTGGGGGTAATATACTAATGCATTAGATCTTTTTCTATATATGCATGTTCCTTTCTTTTTTTTAACAAAAGATTACTGCTAGGAACTTAACCAAAGGAAAAATTCTTTATTTTCTGTTAAGTATATAGTATATGGTGTATATAGTAAATATACTATATACACCATATACTATACAGTACATACTGTATAGTATATAGAGCTGATGGTCTAACAATATCCAAGAAAACGCCCGATTGATGTGACTTTTTTTTCCTGTTAGGTGCTTGCGTACAAGGACATGTATAGAAAATATTTGGGAACCCTATTCAGCATTTCTTCATTGCATTCAATTTTTGTTCTTCATAGAGCCATCTTCATGCAATCAGGCAGCTTTTTCTACCTATGTCTTACCCACAGCTAAAATAAATGGAAAAGGTCCATGTTCCTGAAAAAAAATTAGAAAGAATCTGTTATGCAGTGAAGAATATATGCCACACTTTAAAAAGCTGAAGGTTTAGGATTTTTTCAGTTTGATGAGTTACTTTGAATCTCACCAACCTAATAATAATATTTTTATCAAGATATTTGTTAATAAAACTGTTTAATTACCAGGATTTAAAGCAACATTGACTAGACAGAGAAGAATATTTCAAAACAAAAATTAGAAGCAAAAAAAATTAATTTTCTCAGTTTTTTAAACCTTATGATTAGCTTCTTTTGCCATGACCTATGTGATATTTTCATCACAGCCATTATCTTCTCATACAGCTTTCAGTGATGAAACCCAGACTGGTCTCATTGGAAGGCATTTCTCAGAGGAAATCCTGTTTGCACCCAGTTGTTTAGGCAACAGTAAAATGTCTACTGTAGTGGCTTAGGAGCATGCTTGAATAACATCTCTGTTTATTAAGATGAACTTCCACAAAAAAAAATGTCCACTAAAAATCTCATCGCTATACAAGAAGGTAAAATAGATCATGAAATGCATCTGCTTTTGGTTTAGACTACGTTGTCATTCATTGTGTACAGTTTACATAAGGAGTGTTCTGGTTCCAGCTAATTCCTGTTATAGTTAATTGGCAGTACCATAGGGGTTACTAATAATATCAGCAGTGTCACATGCAATTTGTTTTATAATGGTTCCATTATCCAAATCAGTTAGCTCTTTCTTTGGCTGACCAAATTATCTGGCAGAGTTCATGTTTTCCTTCCAAAAGTTCCTTCCCTTAAACTCTGTGCAATTACTCCGCATGACAATGCATTTGTCAAGCTACATTAAAATTAGAGTCTGGGGATTTATTTCAGTAACTCCTAAATATATACATAAAAATGGAAAAGTAAAATGTCCCAGAGAAACTATGAAAGAAGTTGAAATCAGAATATTGGTTACCTGTTTTCCTAACACAAAATGCTCCTTTCAGAACACTACATTACTTTTAGAAAATTCTCAAATTTTCCAAAATTCTCAGCCTCTTATTGTGTTAGTAATGAAGATTTTCTAAATTGCTCTGAGAAGTACGTAAGTATTAGGGGTTTTATCCAGCAATTTGTAGAATAGCCTTGATCTATAAATATGTACTAAAAAAGGCACAAGAACAGACTCCCATGTAAGCTTTGTATTTCTTCTTTTTTCACTATTTGTTTTGGTGTGATCAGATCAGAGGTATCACACTAATGTTTTTTTCCTTTCTTGGTTGCAGAAGACTGTGAATTACCCAAGCAGAGAAAAAGCAATTTTTTCCTATGAGGTCTCTGTAAAGGATTACATTCAGGCTCAACAAAGGCTGTGTGCTGACTATCCTGGGAACAGAAGCAGCTCTTGCCTCAATTAAACTGTTTTACCCCAAGCAGTTCTATCATTTTGAATCACTGGAGGAAAGGAAGAACAAAATCAGGTGGAGATCCCTTTCTGTTGCCAGGAGACCAAAGGCCTTTTAAATTGCTGTTAGGCTTCCAAAGACCACAGCAATTATTAACATAATGTGCTGTTAAATTGTAGTGGCTTTTCATTGTTTTGAAGATGCATTATTTAGCTGGTTATCAGACGTCTTTTCTTCTGTCCTGGTATGGTCTTAATGAGAGGTTTATCCTCTTTCTTCCCCAGAGGGCTTCTGTTTCTCCAAATGTGGAAATCCTTGATGCTTTTGAGTCTATGCTCTTACCATGCCATCCTCTAATTCTTGTAACTCCTTTCTTCCTCCTTCTTAGGTGCTGAAACACTTTCAAAAATACTGATTTTGTAAAACTTGGAAGTAGATCTTGATTACTTCATAATGTTTCATGTGAAAACCTGGGACTGGCCTTTTCTGTCATAACTGCTGAGCCCTCCTGCTCTAAAATATACTTTGTTTTTATGTTTGCTATCCAATCAAACAGTGTAACTAAAATAAAAGAAAAATGTAAGAATATCTTCAATGTAGAAACCCTAAACTTTGCTTTTGAATATATCTGAATGTAGGGGTTATTATGCATATCCACAGTGTATAAATTCCTGTGTCAGCTCCATTAAGGGTCAAGCTTCATTTAAATCTATTTCTTCAGAAGAAAATCCCGGTGTTATAAGTTAGTTTAAGAATTTAGACAGCTCAGTTCCAATTAAAAATTGACAAATTTATTAAGCAAGCGATAATAAAGCAAACAGTGCTGGGTGGTCTGGGGGGGCCAGCGCCCCGCCAGAGACACACACACCCTGCTTGAAAACCGGGCTTTTGTACTCTTTCGATATCAGTTGTTGAATATTCATCCATTGTCCGTTTGTTGCCTTAAAAGGTAATTCCCCTGCTTTGGAGGTGGATGTTACCTTTTGGTTGGTTGTAACTTATTTCCCCTGGGCTTGTACAGGGGGGGTCTTGCATCATCCTCACGCTGCAAGTCCTGGAGGGCCTCTCTGTATCCACATGGCACAGAGAAATATATTTTCATTTATAATTTGTTCCCTGTTCTCGGCCGTAAAAGATTCCCTGGTGTTAGGTCCAGACAGGACCCTTCACCTTACAGACTCCATGGTACGCCTAGAAGTTAGTAAATATACAGAAATAGTTTTTTTGTTAGTACCCCCTTTTTATTTTAATTTGCTTGGAATAAAAACCGGTGCCTTCACTTATCACACCGGTGTACATTTTTTAGGATGAAAATTATGACAAAAAGTTTTCTCATGGTACTTCTAATAAGTCAAACACTTGTCATGATTCCAGTTTAATGCAGCTTTTTCAGAGAAAAGGAATCAACCCGTATTACTCAAATCACATTTCTGAAAGATGGCCAGTCTCTAGCTGGCACAAATATGGGGATGTGAAGAGGTGAGGTATATGAAGACTGCAGAATTCTAATGGTCCAACCTGTGATTTAATATTTTAAAATATCTGTAGAGTCTGTTTGGAGTACAACACCCACAACTGATTTTTAGATTATTTCAAAGTTCAGCTATGCTATATAAATTTCTTGTCCATGCAATACTCCAACAGAACTTCAAATATAAAGAATTTTTGCCTTACGTTAATGAGGCCCCTATTGCTATGGAAATCACTCAAAAATTGAACTTCAGTAGAACACAGAATAAGATGCCACACATTTATTTTACAGTTTTACCGTTTTACCATTCCCAACATGGCTGAAAAGTAGAAACTGCTCCAAGGACATGACTGAGGATCCTTACTTACTACCAAGCAGACACTACTAAGGACTGACAAGACCTGGGAAGCTGTGTGAAATGTCTTGGACCTTTCATATCCCTCTTTGTCCCAGATGTAAAGACAGTAGGTGGACTAGAATACATTCATCACCAGTCACTACCTTCCCTGCCCTTCCGGTAGGATCAAACCAAAGTGGAAGTGGCTTATTTTGATGTAACAGAGGATTGTGGTATCTAAGGACCTTAATGCACAGTCCCTTTCAAGCTGGAGGGGTAACTGTATTCAGAGCTGTGTCAAACAAAAAATGACTCTCAGCCTGAGTCATGGTTGTAGTGAGCAGTACCTTACTTTCTAAGAAGCTTGGTTTGTCATAAAGTCTTAATCCATATGAACAGGGGAATCATGTAAGTCAAAGTACCAAAATGTGGTGCTGAACCCTCAAAGGGCTAATTTTCCATTTTGTGTACAAAACAGCACAGATGAAAAGCATGTGAATGCATGCTTAGAGAACCCAAAGTGGAGTTATGCTATCTGATCAGTCACAAGTAACATAACTTGAGTGTGAGTATTTAAAAGGGCACCACTGGGAGTCCACGCTAAATCCATGGGTAAATTCAAATACTGAACACATTCAAGAGAATCAGCATTTTTTTTATAAATATTCAGTGAGTTAAAAAGCATATTAAGTTCATTCAATTAGTTATTCATTGTTACTTTGTTTTCAGCTCTGAAGATAAACAATCAGAAAATATTTTTTAAACCTGCATATGAAAGTCAAATCAGATAAATCTTACCAAATAGAAACATTTAATTTTTTAAACTCAACACCCAAAGCAAGCCAAAACCAACCAACCAAGCAAACAAATAAAAATCCCATGCCAAACAAAAAATACCTCACTATATTAGCAGCATTATTAGTATTTATTACTGCTGAATGTGATAAAGTGTAAAAATAAGTATAACCACCTTGTTAGCTGTAGTGACACAGTTATCTCTACTGTGAAAATTTAATTGCAGATAAGGATATCATTCAATGATTATAAAAAGTGGTAGCAAATTTTGACACTTGGATTTGTCTCCCATGTCTTAAAAGGTGGATGTAAACACCACTAATGTAGTTGCTAAAGCATGTATCACAGTATCAGATTTTGAAATAATGTGGAAGTTGATTAAATTATATGACACATTTATTTAAAATATTATTTAGAGGTGTAAGGTCACTGTAAGGAAAAAAAAAAGGAAAAAAAAAGGAAAAGCAGCAAAAACATTCATGGTGCAACATACTGACATATACTGGATTTGATGACAAGAATAGACTCAACAGCATTATTATTTGGTTAAGCCACTCTGTTTTCAAATAATAGGGTAGCAAGACACTGTGTTTCAGGTACAACTGAAGCAGCTCTGCGGTGGGCCCTTGCAGACTTTCAAAATTTTTCACAGAGCTGTCTTTTCCACCGCAAAGTTTGTTGCTCGTGATATAGACCTGGATTACTTTAAGTTCTCACCAGTTCTGAAGTCCAGCATGCTTCTTACTAGGTCACATCCAGCACACAGATGTGACTCATTACTCATTGCCCTAACAGGACAAAAACTAAATACACGTTAATGCATAACTAGTTCACAAATGTTCACACTACATTATCAAAAATTAAATTTAAGAAAACCCCAAACAACAACAACGTAACAAACCATATTCCCTAAAACCATTTTGCTAGTCCCTGCAATAAAAATATGACACTTGGGAGCACAAGCAGGAGCATAGAGTTTTAAGGTACTTATTTATTATTTATTAAGAAGATTATTGAGGGGAAGGTGTTGTAAAATTCAACTGTAGGGTTAAATCCAATAGGAAAATGTTGGAGTCTTGTACCTAAGCTTGGATTTGGAATCTGTAAAGCTATGTACTTGTAATAGGTACAAAATATTAATGTAAATTAGTTAGAAATATGTTTATTTGTTCCATGTGTTCATTCACTGTGATCCAAGTCAGTAGTTTCTTATGACGCAAGCTAAAATGTATAATAGTAGCAAATATGGTCTTTGTTTGCCTCTGGAAATATTGTGTTTGTTTATCTTTCAAAATTTTTAAGCAGAGGTTCAAAAACAATGGAATATTTCCAGTATCCAACTGTGAACAACTTTGCAGCAATGACACCACTATCCAGAGTTCATAACAGAAGATTTCTTCCTTTCTAAAGCTGCTGTTTCCTCATTGTACTTTGATTGGTCTGTGGATAATTAAATATATGTATGTATTAAAACATTTAAAATTAAAACCATCTTATTGTGGTTGTGGTTCTCATATGTTGGAAAGAGACAAGGAAATCTTTTATGCTATCTTGATAATCTCGTGTTTATCAGATAAAAGACAAAAAAAACAATTCCTAGAATTCAGATCAGCTTTGTATTCCTGCTGGCTACAGTAATTTTAATGTAATTCTTACATTAAAACTTGCCACTCGGCCAGAACGTAAATATAATAATAATTTCAACTTAGCTATTTCAATTCAATAGATCATGAAGGATTCCAAATCATCATCAGAATCACACGATTGCATTAGTGACTCCACTCCGCCAGGAACGTGTTTTAAAAGCATTCATCACCTGTCGCTGCACGAAGTGAAGAAGTTATTTGGAAAATCAGTTTTATAATGGCATTTCTATTTGTGAAAAATTCAGCCTCCAAGTTTTCATCTCCCTTTTATACTTTTGAACTGCATTTTAGAGTTATGTTATTCAAGCCTTATACAGAGAGGCAACACTACCCTTTAATAAAGAAGGCTTGAACTAATCTGTTGATAAATTAAGCTGCAGAATGACAGAACTCATCTGAGGATGTTATAGAACAATTGGTAACAATTAGTTGGTGGATGTTGACTGTATTTCACTTCTTTCTGGGTGCAAAGTACTAATGTGTAGATTTCCATCTTCTCTTATTTTCTTTGCAAATACTTGATTTTTTACTTTGTTTAAAATACTTTGTCCAGAGCTCAGTAGTATAGAGCAGATGCTGTTTAGCAATCATATGTACCACATCTTGGTTTTTTGCTTCCTGCCTTATACTAATGCTAAAGCTTCTGGAAGTAAAGTATTGTACTACTAAACAGAAAAATCTTTCTGAAATGTTTATGTTGCTAATAGCTAACCTTTCAGACTTGAGGAACAAATCCAGCAGAAGGGGTTTAAAGTAAAAAGTAGGAGCAAACATTCAAAGAAATGCTTTCTTGCAAGGTCATCCCAAGGCACGCAATTTCTTGTGGTAAAAAAAAAAAAAAAAAAGAATCCATCCAGGGATGGATTTTTACTGGCTGATAAACTTGGTGCAGTTAAAGCAAGGATTTTCCAGGTAATCCCTGGGCCTAGACATTTTATTATCGTAACAATATTTATACTTCAGGCATGTGGATACTAGTGTTCTGTTGCTGGGTTTGGAGACAGAGCATTATACTGGAATGGCAGACCTCCCCAAAGTCCAGTTTTGCTTTGATCTCTGTTCTGTTCAGAGACTGCACTCATTAAACTGAGTTAGGAACATAGTCAGTAAAAGTAACAAGTGGAATAACTCACAGTTTGGTACTCCAAATTTTGCCTGCTGCTTCTCTAAATTGGCCATGAAGTTTAACTTTTTTAATGAATGTTAATTAAAATCCAAATGATGTGTATTTATGGTACATTTTTTTTTCGTCTAAGTTTACACTGGAATCCACAGCAGCCTCAGAAAATGTGCAAATAAAAACACACAACATGAGATGCTGAAGAGGGAAAGCAAAAGATCCTATTTATCATGTGCCTGCAATCACTGCTGAGTGATGTATAGTAATTACAAGATTTTTTTTTTTTTTTTAATTGGCAGGCTTCCGAGGCTGCAAGGAAAATTGGTGACAAGATGATGGATTGGTTTCACCATATTGGCTTTTTGATCCAACAAACCTTAAGTGGATATTGGCATTTGTCATTCAGCTTTGGACCCCTACAGACTCCTGCTGCTGATTAGTCAAATACTTCACCTCCTTGTAATTATTGTTTCAATAGCAGAGGCTCCAAGAGATTCTCTGGGGAGCAAAGTTTTACAGCATAGCTGCAAAGAAGTGCTACTTAGTGCCAGTCAAGTAAGAAGAAGTAAGCACATGGGAAAAAGGAAGAAATCAATGGCAGCATTTGAGTGACTTAACCCTTCGGCCATTGCATGTTAATAGATTATTTATGCATTGCTTTCCCAGAAGGAGGAAATTAGATTGACTACCATTTTCTTTTTATCAGCTGCAAATCACAAATTGGAAAAATGTTTACTTCTACTTTTGTTTTCTCTTAAAACACTGTGGTGTGGGCTGTGAGGGCAGGACAACCTCTCATCATTTTTGCTTATTTCCTAATCTTTATTCCAGAGAGTTTTCTTATCATCTACAGGCACTCTGCTTTATGGAGGTTAAAGGAAACTTAATCAGTTAAAGAATGTTAAATGGAAACACCTTTTTACTAATTGGAAAAATAGAAAACAAAAAAACTTTGATGTACTGAAATGCACTAGGTCCTTCCACAAATGGTATTTCACTATTAAAAAAGGAGTCTTCCATGGCTACAGCTGAGATTGTATAGGAATATGGCATGAATGCAGTGTAGCAGGATTTGGGAGATTTGTACCAGAGCAGCTGAGGTTTCCCAAAAATGACTGGAAAAAACTCAAGGTTCACATAACCTGTAGGTTGTCCAGGGAAGAAGTGTGTGAGGTTTTGTAACATGTTAGAATACTTGTTGTTGATATGAGGAAGATTGCTTGATATTTTGCCCAGAGCTCTCCCAGTAATACCAGTTCTTAAGCCGTTCAAAACTTTGCATAAATAGAAAGCTGGAAATCACTTTATGTGAGGGGAGGAGCTGCGTTAGACAGAGAAAAAAGAAACAAAAAATTTCAAAGTAAGAGTAAAGCACATCCTGTGTATTGTTACAAAATGGAGAAGATTTCCTTCATCTCCAGACAGGTTGCACATGATATGTATGTAAGAGTACTGGGAAGCATCATCTAGAAAGTTAGATTAGATGTCTATATCAGATTGCATTTGCCAGTCAGTGACTTCAAGAAGAGGTGGCTTTATTAAAGAGGAAGATTCACCAGGAGCTGTCATGAAATTAGCATGAATTTCAATATAAAACAAGCAAATCAAATTTTGGGTGGAGGAAAACTTGCAGGTAAGCAGCTATGCAGGAAATGATCTGAAGGGTTTCAATAAATGACATTATTTTGTAAAAATCTTCCTCTTGGAACACAAAAACAAAAAAAGTGGGTCTTGTAATAACTACATTATTAGGCAAGTCTCATTAGAACCACTGCACTTCAAGAATCAAAGAGTCTAGAGTAGTCTAACAAATCAATAGAGTTCTAGAAAACATGAGTGATAGAAAGACAGTGAAAAATTGGGAATTTATTTTTTTTTCTGGAGTTAAAAAAAAAAGAGGATTAACAGGAGAACAGTCATAGGAACATTACCAAGATGGGCATAAAATTGAAGGGGAAAAATTAGATACTGTGAAAAAAATTTCTAAGAGAATGAACAAAAAGGTATCATTACTTAAATGGGTCTTCCTTAGGTGAGGCACTATTGAACAGGGATACAGGGAACAAATTGACCTTAACTTATAACAAAGTGGCAGATAGATGATCTGAACTGTCTCTAAGCCTGGCTTTGCTGTTCTCTTAAGAAAGAGGAAATTGTCTTAGGATGTATTGAATGCAGGACAAAGCTATACTAAGTTAGGCTTCCTGTTGACACTAAATTGGGAAGAGCTGTTGACTCCCTCAAAGGCAGAAGGGCCTCAGCAAATTAGAGGACTGGACAATCACATGGAGTATGGAGTTCAACTAGGGAAAGTGCCAGATTCTGCATCTGGGACGGGGAAAGCCTATATGTATGGACAGATTGGGTAATGAGACACTGGGGCAGCCCTGTGGAAGGGGGCCTGGGGGTCCTGGTCCATGACAAGTTGAATCTGAGTCAGCAGTGCCCTGGCAGCCCGGAAGGCCAGCTGTGTCCTGGGGGGCATCAGGCAAAGCATCACCAGCCGGTCGAGGGAGGGGATTGTCCCGCCCTGCTCTGCACTGGGGTAGCCTCACCTTGAATAGTGTGGCAGTTTTGGGCACTGCAATATATGAGAAATATTAAGCTATGAGAGAGTGTGCAAAGGAGAGCAACAAAGATTGTGAAGGGCCCTGAGAGGAAGCTGTGTGAGGAGCGGCTGAGGTCACTTGGTCTGTTCAGTCTGGAGAAGAGAAAACTGAGGGGAGACCTCATTGCAGTTACAACTTTCTCATGAGGTGAAGAGGAGGTGCAGGCACTGATCTCCTCTCTGTGGTGACCAGTGACTAGAACCCAAGAGAATGGCCTGATTGCATCAGGGGAAGTTTAGGTTGGATGTTAGAAAGAGGTTTTTCACCCAGAGGGTGGTTGGGCACTGGAAGAGGCTCCCCAGGGAAATGGTCACAGCACCAAGCCTGACAGAGTTCTAGAGAAGTTTGGACAGTGCTCTCAGGCACATGGTGTGACTCCTGGGGATGGTCCTATGCAGGGCCAGGAGTTGGATTTGATAATCCTTGTGGGTTGCTTCCAACTCAGGATATTCTATGATTCAATGTCAGGACTTTCAGCAATGGTGGAGAGAAAAAAAGATACATTCTGTGACATTTCCCTATCTGTGTGATTGAGATGACCCTCAGTAATCTTAATAAAATACAGTTATTATTCACATATTCCATACGCATAAAATTTAACTGTAGAATTAAAATTAAATCTAACATTATAATGAGGAATGGTCTTTGAAAAGAATGTGATTAAAAGACCTACATAGAAGGCATTTCATAAAGATATTTCTTCAAGAATAGAAAATTTAGGTATTTAAACTTACATAGCAACAAAACTTCCTTTCACCATTTCAGCACCCTACAATTTCCCCAGAAACTTTCCTTTCCTCAACTTGACCACTTTACCTTTTTCTTCTTTTTCTTTTCTTTTTCTTTTTTTTTTTTTTTTTTTTTTTTTTTTTTTTTTTTTTTTTTTTTTTTTTTTTTTTTTTTTTTTTTTTTTGTCTGCTTCTTTGTTTCCTGATAATACTTCTGGAGGTGTTCAGGCTCTACATTTTTTCTGCCTAAAAAACGACACCATTTTTGTCCACATAACTGCCTTTTTTGGTTACCCTGGCTTAGGGAATGTTTGTTATTCCTACTGATATGTCCTTAACAGACGGTTCTCTCTGTGACAATGTGACAAATGATAGTGATTTAGATTTCTATTTGAGTTCGGTGAAAAAGGGATGCAAGCATTTAAAAAACAAACTAAAGTTAATATTTTTGGTTTCAATTTTACTGTCTTGTTTTTCCTCCCTTATTTTCCGAGAGGTTCCTATGTGTTTGTTTTTTTTTTTATTTTTCCTGCACCTCTGGATCTCAGCTGTTTTCAGCAGTGTAACTAAAGAAGAGGTGACAAATGGAAAAAAAAATTTAAAAAGGAAATTTTATTCTTTTTCAAAAATCACCCCAATTTTGGTAATCAAACAACTTTGGGAGAGGCTGATTAGCAAATTCTTCCACTCCAAATGCATACATGCATGCACAAGCACACATTCTTCCTGGTAGTTTTCTCTGTGTCACAGGAAAAACATTTTTATTATTATTAATTTTAACTGACATAAATCCTTTACCTTCCTGATTCAGCCTTACTCAGAGTTCTTTCTCCATCTAGGCCATGTGTTCTTGCTGAATATAATTTAAGTCAGCCAACTGGTTGCCAAATGACAAAACTCCTTTATACCAGGAAGGATAGAGTCAGTTTTTTTCCCCAAGACCTAATTCTGCTGTCAGCTCATTTTCACATGTGCCACTGCACAAATCTTCCTGTTCTCAGGATATTGCCTCCAGAAAGGATCTGTGGTTGTGTCAGACACCTGAGGTATTGAAGAGCGCAGTACAAAAAAGAAATCCATGTCAGAAACACACCCTTTCTTTAACACATGAATCAGTACGTACCCAGGCAATATGAAAATAGTCTTTACAGATGAGACACTTGAGTAGACCATTATTACTATTTGTCTAGGAAACAACTTAATTGTGAATAGTGCATTACACCTATTATAACAGGTATGTAAGAAGATGGTCAAGAATTAAATTTGTGAGATGCAGGTTCATTTGGACCCTGAATTTGTCATGAACATATGTATAGTGCAATGGAGATTTCAAAAAAACCCACCAAAATTTAAGTACAACTTTTCCATATTCTCTGTTCCTCCACATTATTTCATAAAGATAAATCATATCAAACTCTCACTGCACTATTTGTGAACCATTCCACGCCTCATCAGCTAACTTAATAGCTGACACCTTGAGTGAGACTTCCCACCTCTGTTTTCTCCTGTTCTTGGATGCTAGACCAAAGCTATCAAAAATGACCAAATATTTGCCGCACACTAAAAGTATGTTATAATTCAGTCTTCTATTAGCAGAAGGGGAATGGGTTCTTTCCATTGTTTTTCAGGGAGAGAATCTGCACATAGGCGACATATATAAACTCAACATTTAAAAAACAGTTATAACTCCCCATCCCCACCCCTCTCCATCCAGATCTTCATTAGATGAGGGAAGATAGCAGCTGAGTCAAAACTCACTGAAGAGAAAAGTGTCTGATAAGCAGTAACACACCTACAGTATGCCTTCTGGGTATGAGCAGAATCCACAAAAATTATCCACAATTACAATGTGTGGAGCCAGATGTACAAAAAAATCTGGTATGATAAAGATTTTAAGTGGTTCATGTTCATTATTTGTGACTGAAAAAATCGCTGACTTGTACACTAAGAGCCTTATTAACTAAGAGTTAGTAAGAGAATCCCACCAATTAAAATACTTGTTAGACCAGACCCTAGTAAAATTTTCATGTTGTTTCTCATAAGATCTGGTTTTAAAGTTTGTCTTTGAGGTGGAGAAGTTAATTGCAATCATGCAGATGCCTGATTTGAAGTTAGAAATTCTTTTTATTCTAATTAAAGTTAGAATTTCTCTTTGCGTACAACAGCAGTGCAATGGTAAAGTAGGCTTTCTATTATCTTTCTTTAAGAATTAAAGTATATTGTGTTGAGAACAGTGAGACTAGAAGAACTTTTCTTATTTTTGTGAACAATTTTACTAATGTTTCCTATTTAAAAAAATTATTTAAAGATGGTGTGCTGAGGCAGTATAAATTGTTCATGTTCATTAAGACTAAAACAGAGTAGACTTGAAGTTTCGGGAGGAAAAAGGAAGAAAGGAAGGAGAAAGAATAAGAAAGAGAAAAAGAAAAGAAGGAAGAGGGAGGGAGGGATGGAGGAAGGAAGAAGGAGGGAAGGAAAAAAAGGAAGGAAGGAAGGAAGGAAGGAAGGAAGGAAGGAAGGAAGGAAGGAAGGAAGGAAGGAAGGAAGAATATACCTTCATCTTTTTTGAAAAATGTGTGACTTTTTTTGTTGGTGGTGGTGGGTTTTGTTTGTTTGTTTGTTTTAAAAGATTTTTATTTGAAGATGGGCTTGGTTCGAGCTTGTAGAAGATCATGAACTCTAAGATGTGGTTTAGGAAGATAAACGTGAGCTATCAGGGACACCTGCAATGAAAAGGCTAAACAGAAAGTGAAAAGAAGCTGCTTTGGATCTAGTAATGTCTTCTCTGACACAGCAAACCAGGAGAGCAAGAGGAAGTGGATGCCCTCTCCTGGGGCATACCATCATGGGCAATAGTTGTTTGCCACACAGAGAGGGTGTGCAGAGCAGACAGAGCTGCTGGAGCATTCCTCTGCCATACAGGCTCAGTGAGCTAGAAGGGGTTGCATTATCATTAACATGCCAGTGGTGTGGTATGTTTAGAAATGATCTTGCCAATTACTTTGACTAATACGGAAAAGGGAAGAGATTTCTGGGCACTGCAGCTTTTGTTGGCAATATCGTTGTCCACAAAATTGGATTTGTTACCTGGTGTGCAACAAGCCAGTAATTACACTCTACAGAGACATTGATTATTTATTTCGTATTTGCCTGGCCTAGGTGCTTGGTGATTTTCCACAAATCACATGTTTCAACAGGACTTTCCACAACATTATTTATACCCAGAATTTCAGGGTTAGTACCTTGCCAAGTAGAGTCTCTCTGTTATGATTGGTTAGTAGTTTCCATGCAAGTTTTGTAATCACAGCTGACTTCCACCCAGGGAAGGGTCTTCACTTTGTTAGGGGTCTTTTTGACTTGTGACATTTTTAGTATTATAATGAAGATAGTGTAGCTAAGGGATACATGGATTTTAAGATGTTTGCCAAGTTAGCAATGTATACACAGACATACAATAAAATCTCTATTTATTACATTTATTAATTCCAGGTTGTCCTTGACTAAGAGATCCTGACTAAGAGATCCTAACTGTTTGTTCCCCTGGTTAAGTGTCCTTTCTTGCTGACTAGGGAAGTCCTAATTAACCAAATTACACATTAAAGTGTATTAAAAATTCCTTTCTTAGACAATTTTTATGTATTCCACACTTTGCAACAGCATGGTGCACTATCATTACTTTGGCTCTTATCTTGTTAGAAACCCTAGAACCCAGGGAGAGAAAACCCACACCTGCCTTATACAAAATAATATAAAATCTAATTACTTCATAAGGAAAGAAAAAAACAAAGCTTGTGATCGTAAAAAAAAAAAAAAAAATTGAAGAATCTGAGTGAAAAATAAAATACATTCACAGAAGACATTGCTTAAGCTTCTGTAGTAAAGAAAAATTTGTTCATATACAATACTTGAAATCTTGAGATGTTCTCATTTGAAAAGAAATTACAGAATTATTTGAGTGAGAGGTATAAATGAAAACATGATTTTTAGACCAAAAAAGTTGAGTAGTCAAGATATTTCATTTGGATTGGCACAAGGTTAAAAACATGAAAATGTAATAATGGGACAGAGAGAAGGATTTAGGAATAAGAAACAGGTTATTAAAGGATGAAAATGTTCGCAGTACATTGACCTATGACTTAAGAGCTCAAAAGAATAAGCTGGCAGAGAAAACATGATGGGATCCTAGTTAATGTCTTTAGAAGTCAATAAGGGTCCTTCCACTGATGTCACTGAGAATTAAATCCAGCTCTGAGACAAAATGAAAAAGAAAACAAAACTGAAATAATATATATTGAGACAAAAAGTTAGACAAGATGAAACAGAGCAAATGGTGTTTCAACTACATAATGCACTAGTAAATGGACAGGTCTGTGTCTTTGCATTTTACAGGCATTAATATGTTAAATTACATGCTTAAATGATAAGTGATGGATTATTTTCTTGATAAGAATAATCTTTATAGTCTAATTTGAGACAACTTATTAATACTAGTTAGATGTACAATGGTATTTCTGACAAACTGGATAGTCACACAGAATCATAAAATTGTATGTTGATGGATTGAAATGGAACTTAAGGACCATATAGTCCCAACGTTCCCCCTACCATGGGCCACAAGACTTCCACTGGAGCAGGTTGCTCAAGGCCTCATCCAACCTGATTTTTAACATTGCCAGGATTGGAGCATCCACAAGCTCTCTGGGCAACCTGTTACAGTGTCTAAACTGCCCTCATAGTGAAAAATTGCTTCCTAACATACCTTACTTTAATTTTATTCCTTTCAATTTGTACCTGTCGCTCCTTGTCCTATCATAAATCTTTCAATCAAATTGCTGTATGAACATTTTTCCTTTTTTTTTTTATTTTATACACTTTAAAATTAAACACAGACCTAAATATAATTATAGGTTAATTATCTGATCTATAATTTTAAATCACGTTTGACCTTTATCCCCTTATCAATATTTTTTAATGAATGACCACTCTAAATTAAAGGTATTTTCTACAGAATTGTATATTGCCGTTATAAAATAACAAAAGAAAAAAAAATCCTAAGAAAGTTATTGTAGATAGAGTGCATACCTTGGGACATAACGTATTCTGAACATTAATCACACCAGCCACTTGACATGCTAGTTATTTGAAATTGTTACCAGCACACCACTAATTCCAAGCTGCCTACAAATCAAGTTTTTTTCCAGACTGTAACTGTTGATTTCCTCATATTTATATATAGTACAAAAATAAGAACAAAACCCTGTGGTACATTTCCCTCCAAAATTAATAATAAATTCCTGTAGTCTGTGACTTCACTTAGTGAGCAAGAGGAATGACACTCTTAGTATTTCAATGATTCATTCAAAATACTGTATAAAAGGACATATTTCACAGAAGCTGAGGCATTGCTATGTCCCACAGGGTTTACTGATGCTTCACACAAGCAGATAGTTCCAGCCATCTACATGGCAAAAGTTGCAGAACTGAGACCAGAAAACAAGACAAAACAAAACAAAAAAGAGTCAGAACTTACTGATGTCAACAGTTTCCATGGTTTCTGGATCAGTTTTACAAAAGCTAAATATTCTCTGAAGTAAAAGGGAGTTTGCAGTTACTTGGGAACTGAAAGCTGGATTATTAAATATGTTCTTTGTTTTCAGCAGTAGTGTTATCTATGAAAGGAACGTTCACTTGTTCCTCTTAAGAACATTTTATGTAGCTTTTACGTTCACATGATCAGATTATAAATTTTATCTTTTCTTCTGTTATGTAAACTGACTGGTGTTCTAGCTTATTTTACATTTAAAATGAATACCAGACCTCCTACTGCAATTTAAGGTTTTGAGACTAAAAATGAGAAAAGAAATTAAGTTAGCTATGATGAAGTTAACTAATTTGTACTGCATTGCATTTTGCGTATTTCATGGATATGTGTGAATCACATAATTGTTAGGGTTAGAAAGGACCTCTGGAGATCATCCAGTCCAATCCCTCTGCCCAGGTAGGATCACCCACAGCAGGTTACACAGGAACTTGTCCAGGTGGGTTTTGAATGTCTCCAGAAAGGGAAACTCCATGACCTCCCTGAGTAGCCTGTTCCTGTGCTCTGCCACCTTCAATGTAAAGAACTTCTTCCACCTATTCAGGTGGGACTTCTTGTGGTTTAGTTTATGGCCATTGCTCGTCATCCTGTTGCTGGGCACCACTGAACTGAGTCTGCCACCATCCTCTTGGCATCTGCCTTTGAGATATTTGTATGCATTAATGAGTTCCCACTCAATCCTCTCTTCTCTAGACTGCACAGGCCCAGCTCCCTGGGTCTATCAGAATATGACACAGAGTATTAGATTGGGGCAAGGAAATGGCTACATTTAAATTAAGACAAGAAAAAAAAGTCTGCTTTATGGGCAAATTATTGTTGCAAAATTTACCTTCCAGAGTAGACCAAAGTCAGTTGGTGTTGGATTATCACAAAAGAGAAAGAATTTTCTCCATTTTTCTTTGCTTTTTAACAGCAAAAAATAGAGCAGGGAAGAAGGGTAGTCAAAATAAATGAAGGAAATATATTCTGAAAACTAATTAAATATGCCATTTATGTTTTTAAAAGCTTCTAATTTGTTTTAATAATAGCAGTGCCTCTGGTTGTATGATTCTTCAGATCTTCAAATGAAGTTATGCTAGTAAATCTGCATGCAGGTTGGCAGTATTTATATTTTGTCTATTTTATGTGCTTATGTCTCTAATTTTAAGATGCTTTTCATTAATAAAAATACATAAATAAGAACCGCATTCATATTAAGCTGTATTGAAAATTATCTGAAAGCAGACATAGGCATAAAAAGGCTGACTCAGGAAGTTATGGCTTTGTGATGAAAAGAATTTGTTTATTTTCTACAGAGTAGAGCTACTGACCAGTCTGCTGGTACCACAGTGAAGAGCTACCCATCCTGGCCCAGCTCAGACACCCACTACACACACATTTAGATGAATACTCAGTTTTGTTTCAGCACACTGCAGTCTGTAAAATCACTATTTTTCACTGAAAAAATATATCCAATAGTGTTCCTTCCAAAAATGGCCTTTTTTTTTTTTTTTTTTTTTTTTTTTTTTTTTTTTTTTTTTTTTTTTTTTTTTTTTTTTTTTTTTTTTTTTTTTTTTTTTTTTTTTTTTTTTTAGCAGCTGTGTATCAACATCAATATTGATCAGTTTTTTGTATGGTGTTTTTTATTACAGAAATGGAAATTCAGTGCCTTCTGCCACTGTTTTGTGTATGGCAGATCTGGATGTAAACCAAGAGATGGTTCAGGTGTTTGAGAGAGATTGACATGTTGCATTTTGTTCACAAAAGCATGATAATTATCTGCTCTTTCGAATTATAATTGCCTTCTAGCTGTTTGGTCATAGACATATAAAACAATGACTTAGAAATAACTTTTAGAAGTACCTGGGAATACAAAATTGAAATTTTATTCCCATTATTAATTCCTAGGTGAACTCATATCTCCATATACTTAACGTATACTTATTATCTAAGGTCATGGGTTACAGAGCATTTCCCATGTAGAATGCATGGACGGTCATTCAAATCTTGCCTGATCAGAATCATCCACAGTTGTTTTGTGATTTCATGAGACTCAAAGGACATGAATACAGGCAGAAATCCAAGATCAAATTTGGCATTTTTATGTTCACATTTTTATCGTCTGTGGAGTCCAGAGACACTTACCTTAAAAATTACCTCTTTGTTCATAACAGCTTGCAGTTTTAAATACCTCATATGAACAGAGATAGAAGAGGCCAGCTATTGTAAAAGAAGTGCTATAGCAATATAATCTAGATCTGGTGAATAAATCCCAAAGCTATCATTCTTCTTTAAAGAGCAACTGCAAAACTATTACAGACAGCTAGGGGAATTGTAACTGAGAACAGAAACAAACCAAGTGCTAGAGAAATAGTTAATGCAGTCCATACAGGGTAACACTATGAAAATCTCAAAGAGCTTGTGTTGTTTAAGCCTCTTCTCCTCTGTTTTTGGGTGTACTTTGATACCACAGATCTGAGATGAGGAGCAAGGTTTACTAGTAAAAGGTTTAGTTCGTCTACAGGAAGTAAGCATCAAAGATACTGTGCTTTTCCCACATTAATTTCATTATGTAATTGTTATGTTACATTTTCATTCCAGAAAGACATGTGAAGAAAACCTCTGGATCTCAGGTTTTGTAAAGAACTTTGGAACAACCATGTGACATGCCCCTACAGAACTCATTGTTAAGTGGCTGAAGAAACTTCTTATTTGTTCTTTAGTATAGCTTTATTTTTAAACATTATCATGCTGCTTTTGAAAGCATGCTTCAGCCCAGACTGAAGCTGAGTGCACAGACTGCATTTCATCATCCTTTCTTTACTCAAATACATACATAGTTCCTACTTAGAAAGCTCATGACACAACATTTCAAGCTCAAGTGGCACTGAGAGACTTTTCTTTTAGTCCCTCACTCTTCTCAGCTGTTATTTCTCTCTTCCAAAAACCTTATTTTTATGCCAGAGAACTCTTGTCAGTAGTGCTCTTTTTGTTGCCACATTGGCTTTATGGATTCAGATCAAAAGAGATCTTTCAGAATCTGTCATTAGGAGAAACAAACCAACAGCAAATCCCATCTTTCTCTGTGTGTACTAAAAATATTACACAAAATGATGAAACCAAAAAATGTTGAAGAGCAGAAGGAATAGAAGACATACAGGGGCTTTCAGGGAAATCCTTGCTGTGCTTGCTTCTAAAACTACAGATTGCTAATGATTCAATACAGGACCATGATTATTAAATTAAACGTTATCCTTTCAGTTATGAAACATATTTAATAGGAAAGGGATTAAAAGAAAGGAAAATTATTTTCAAGAAAAACTACAAAGATGACCAAAGCGTGGCTTAGGCTTTAGCAACATCAGACTAATAATCAACTGCTTATTCTGTTTGTTTCCCTTCAGGTGAGAGGGATGCATTTGGTCAGTGGTGCATGCTTCTGTACTCCCACTGAATATTCAAAACCCCCTTTTGTGATTATTGAAATAAGTACCTGCAATTGACTGAATTACACTATATACCCTGAATTTCTCCTGCTCCCCACCCTACTTGTTTCTGTTCTTTGTTTTTTATCAACTTCTGCTCCAAATCCATTAATGCACCATTGGATTTTGTTTGGGTTTTTTTTCTGTTTCCCTCTTCTCAAAATCTGCCTTTTTTGATGTCAAATTTCTGTTTCACATGTGGACATTTAGTTATGAATTTTCACAGACCATTCCTATTTTGAGGTACGTCTCGCAGATTGCAGAGTCTGTCAAAACAAATTCCTCCAAGTGATAGGCAGAACTCTACATAAAGGAAAACTACCACATCTTCCAAACATCTTTGCCCATTCACATGGTCTGTTTTTGACAATGCATGGATTTGGGAATCCTTTACTCACAGTCAGAGTTGCTCCCTTCAGGAGTACATCTGAATGGCTCTGATTTTGAACTCTTAATGTGATTGGATGAAAGAAATTTGCATTTCCCAGACCACCGTCCTAACTTCCAGGACGAAGATTTTCACATAATTCTTGGACAATTTTATGCATACCAGTTGATATTCCATAACCCTCTCTGGTTTTGCTTAAGTGATACATAAGAGCAAAAGTTTTAGTTTCTTTCTCTTATTCTATAAAAAGAGACCATATGGTTAGGATAAGTAAAATAGAGAATATTCATCTGTTCAACCCTTACATACAGGCCACATATATCTTGAAAACTGTTCTAAGCTATATGCATGTAGCTCTTTCTAAAGATACCACCCAGTGGAATTCAAAATCAATTTTTTTCTTTCATTTTGAACCTATAAAATATTAAGGAAGCCATAGAGTTGAAAAAGAAGTGCGTCCTTCAAAGAAAAAGAGTGCAATTCTGATATTTCTAAGTTTATGGGGCTGATATTTTTCTCTCCTTGGAGTTTTATAACAATATGACTCAGTTAATTGGATTGAAAGCCAAGGGCTGTCACAACTCAGATACAGAAATAAAACATTACATTCATATACATTTGCAGAGACAGACAAAGGTGTTTAAAAAAGTCTTCCCTGTACTGGGAATGTAATGGTCAGTGTAGAGGAACACTGAAATACAGAAAAAACAACCATAAAATAGTTTTGTTTTCAGACCTTCCTGTGTCTAAAAATATGTCAGTTGTATAATTTTAAAGTATCTCCTTCTCCTCTCCATATTTCAGTGCAAATTTAGTTCAGAAAAACCACCCAGCATATCCAGTGACATTTTTGTTCAACTGTCAGGAAAAAAAATGTAATTGAGAAGTGCCTGCCTGTCTTGATATATGCTCCTCTCCCTGGAATCTGCTGAAAATTAAAAAAAACAAAACAAAAAAAAAAACCAAAAAAAAAAAAAAAAAAAAAAAAAAAAAAAAAAAAAAAAAAAAAAAAAAAAAAAAAAAAAAAAAAAACAAAAAAAAAAAAAAAAAACAAAAAAAAACCCACAAAAAAAACCCACAACCAACAAAAAACACCCCACTCTGTAAATTCAAATTACTTTTTGAGCATTGTGTGCTTATTTTGCAGAAGTGTTACATTGTCTTTAATCCATGTACTTGTGCCAAGATGTAATGACTCAGTTGCAGAAGATATTTCTACATTTAAGACCAAAACGAAGAGCTGTCTAAAACACCTGAAGCAGAAATGCCATGCAAAAGATCAGTGGAAAGCTATCTGTAATTCTGACTATGGAACTCTAGCAGCTACACGTATAACAAGGGAGTTGGTGGGTAAAAGCTGTAAGAAAAAGAGAGATTTGGGATTTTCTTTCTTTGAGAGTAAATGGATATAAAGCCTGTGCTAATTTTTAGCAGTGTCTTCTAATTGTATACATGAAACTGAGTGATTTTTTTTTTTTAATTTCATAATTCAGTCTGGGGTCCCCAAACTCATTGCAACTAAATGTAGCCTTGCATACAATAGAAGGCAAACATAAGACTTACTACTTAATAAATAGATCTGACAGCAATTTGCAAGAATATTTGCCCTGCCAGGTTCTACACTTAAATTTACCATAAGAAATCACATGTTCACACAGGATGAAACCCACATGCTGACAGTGAAAACATCACCCACACTAGAGTATTTCTGCCTTCACAGCCTTTTTCTTCACATACTGAACCTAAAACTGTGTGGACATTAATAGTTATCTTTTCCTACTTAAAGTACTTTAACATACATTTTACATTAAGACAATAACATACATCTTACACACACATCAAAAGGCAAGCTGTAAGAAAACTGTCTTGGTGAAGATAATATTCAGTTTAGAGTCGCATTCTCAGTGTCTTATGTGGTGGACTTAGAGGAACAGAAATACTCCAGAGCTGGTATTCAGTAATGTTTATCAATGTGAACTGTGTCAGAAAATCCTAGAGTATGTTGGCTAATGGTTGTTGTGTGGTTTGGTGAGAGTGGAGCAGTTTTGGCAAAAGGAAGCATGGCAGCCATATAGCAACTCTAAGCTGAATGCTTTGAAAAACAACAGGAGAAAACCCACCAGCTGCTCCCTTTGTTGTTGTGCGTCAGTGTTTATTGTCATGGTGATTTAATCTGAGATGCTTTAAGGAAGACTTAAAATGTGCTTATGGCCTTTTACTACTAGACTGATAACCCAGTAACTTGGCTATGATGGTTCAGATACTTGCAGTTTTTGTTGGTATCTTAATATTAGGAGAATTAAAGTAAAGTTAGGTGTCATTGAAAAGTGAAGGAGTCAGACAGTAAAATTCTGGAACTTTTATTGGCTTGGAATCAGAGAAGGGACATGCTGAAGCAATTTGAAAGGGGTCTAAAGGGCAGCCACTCGAGTAACCATGATGCAGTCAAATTGCAAAAGAATGAAGTATTGATCCTTCATCATGCCCTGATCTCAACATAACCTTGTGACAGCTACTGCAGATAATCTGTGTGCATTAATATAGATATACACACATTATATATATGTAGAACTTTATGGGTTTTTGCACATGCCCAGGAGTATTAAAGGATCTCTGTCATCCATGAGAATCTACCAATAACTGAAGAACAAAAATGCCATTGGCAAGTTACTCAGTGGAGCTAGATTGCTGCTAAAATAGGTTAAACACAGACAAAGAGTTTAGTGAATTTTATGGTACTTTCCTATAAAAAATTGTGTGCACCCTTCCTTCTGCTGTATTCATCCACCATGGGAGGATTTCTGGAATTTCTGTCTGTGATGTGAATATCCTCTTACAGTGTTTTTCAGACCTCTGAGAGAAAGTCTTTTTCATCTGCTCTGTAACTTTCTTTTCCTCACCTTTAACTTCCTGATTTGAAATGATGTAGGAGGGAACCAAACAAGTTAAGTCCTTCAGTATCATGTATAAGGATGCTGAGGGTTGATTCTCAGCAAATGTTAAGTTTTTGAATATTTTGATTCTGTAAAGCCTAAACCACATGACTTTTTATTGTTTCAGGTTTCTTTACAGAATATTACCCAGTGTAGAACTATTTACTTCATACAGTAAGTGTTTATGTTAGGAGAGGGAAGACACAAGAAGAAATAAATCTGTGTGTAATCACTTTGTACCTTTCCTTTTTTCAGAAAAGAATGGAAATTTAAAAATTATCTTAATAAAAATCATCACATCTGAAAACATGTTCATAAATTATGCCACAAAACATTTAAGCTGGAAATTACTTTTAAGGTAATCTAACATTAATTTGATACTCAGATCTTAATAAAATGAAATTTTCACAATCTTAAAGAGAACAACAGATGTTGCTTTTGATATTTATTGAAAAACGGTTGTGTTGTAATGCAATCCTCTCCAGCTGACATTGTTTTTATCTGCTTTGTTTTATTTCATTAAAAGATCTTATCATCAAACTGTTTTCCGTAGCAACTTGGGATCATAGTAGCTTCCAACGCCAGAAGTGTCCAGATTGTGATGAAGACCTGCGAATGTCAAATGCCAAAGTAACACTTAACAGAACTACAATAAAGCAAAAGAAAGCAGACTTAAAATACAACAAAATAATTTTGTTTCTCTTTTCTTAACCAAAAAAAAAAAAAAAAAAAAAAAAAAAAAAAAAAAAAAAAAAAAAAAAAAAAAAAAAAAAAAAAAAAAAAAAAAAAAAAAAAAAGGGTCTCCTTTAATGTAGTTTAAAAATGTAGCAAACTATACTGGAATGAAATCTATCAAAATTTGTGTGCAATATTTAAAGACCCAAGAGCTCAGTGAAATTTATTGTTGTTATTAGTGAGAGCTTTATTACTGAAATCTGTGCAGTTATGTTTTTAATCACATTTAAATAACCTGAATGCATATGAATCACCTGCTTTGGTGCCATCCTCATATATAAAGATTTGAAAATAACTCAAACCAACATAGAATCAGTAATATAGCTTTTATAGTATTTATAGTAAATAATAGCTTTAAGGAAAGTTTAAACACGGAGGACTTGCAGACTATCTGGAAAGCTCTAGCGGTAACTGAGGTAACTAACCCACAGAGTGGAAGAGCCTTTACAGAAACTGGTGGGTTCCTTGTGTTTGTGCTGGGCATCCACCATCCAAAGCATTCAAGCTATTCTCAGCTGTGGCAGTGTAAGTTTCATCTGTCAGGTGTCTGCTTACCAAAGTGTTCACATTTTGGCAGGTTAAACTGTTCTTTCACTGGAGATTATTGGAAGCCAGTTCAGATCTGAAAGAAGTACTGTTTTGCTCTCAGCATTGATACCATTTAGAAAAGACACTGCAGCGAGTAGGAGGTGCCAGGAACACTAGGACTGAGTCCCACACACCAGAGCTGTCTAACTGTGGTGCAGCTGATGGCTGGATAATTTTGACAAGACTGATAATGCACGATAAAGGATTTATTTGTTTTCTCAGGTATAGATAAGTAAAAAAGACAAGACAGGTTGAGAAGAAGAAGTCCTATGTGAGTAGATTCATGTGCATTACAAAAGATCACAACAAGGCTTCAGCTGGCTTGGGGGCATGCAAAGTGTATAGTTAGGTCTAACAAAAAAAAAAAAAAAAAAAAAAGTGGGGGAGCTGTGGCAAGCTTCTGAGGAGCAAATATATCTGCTCCTATTAACCAGAAAAACTGCATTGGGATAGCTTGCCAGCATAGTAAATTTTTTTCAGCTAAAAATGAAATGTCAGCACCCAAGGCAAAACTACCTCAATAGTAACTGACTGCCAAAGGAGATAGAGGTAGGTAGATGTGGGTCGTCTTCATGTCTCCCACTGTCTAGGCCCCCATCTTGTATACTAGTTCACTCCATAATCTCATAAACCTAGTAGGGTTATTTAGGAGTGGGTAGTGGTGCTAATCATCATAAAACAAAACAAAGCAAAACAAAACAAAACAAAAACAAACAACCCCCCCCCCCCAAAAAAAAAACAACAAACCTTTATGAACAGCAAGAGTGTAATCTAAACTATTTAGAGGTGCAAGGGAGAAAAGTTCCAGGATAGACTGAATTACTGCCATAAACATTACGTTCCTTGTGGATCGCCAATTTCTATCTCTTTGTGCAACACAGTAGATGAAATCATGTGCAGTCTCTCATCTGATTTTCTTTCTCTCTCTAGGATTATTTGAAAAGAGTGAATCCTCTAACCTCCAGGCAATAGAACTAGAAGTGCTTTAATAAAGCTTGTCTCAGAATGGTAACAAAATTAGTATGGTTGAGAAAGTTCCTTCACAGCTAAAAGGGGAAGAAAGATTGAAAACTTACACACACCACATCTGGGCCTTTCTGCCCAGAGAATTGGTCTGATTCTCTGTTCCTATCAAGAAGTGTAATGTGCTGCAAATTTCATCTATCTGAAAACATGGGGAAGAGTAACTGCCAAACACCTTCAAAAATGCTTAGCAACTACATCCTGAGGGAAAATTAATTAAGTCAAGACACATAAAGGAAGGCTACCCAGGAACTGGGAGATCCCTGAGAAATGAAATGGAAAAACCTCAAAAGATGTTCCGTTTGGAATAAATCTGGATACTAATCCAAACAGTTCATATTTCTCAACTCTATAATACTAATATTTTGCTCCTAACAGAGATATTTTCTCTATTTTACATAATTAATAGCCCACATGAAATTCTGGAGAAGGTATTTGGGATTAGAAGGTGAATTCTTATGAAAGGATGAAAAGGAGCACTGAGAAAGTGTAGTATTTAAGGCTTCATTGTTCTGACACTTGTGTGGTTTTTCAGTCCTGTGCAAAGTGTTATGAATTCTGCAGAATGACTATGATCCCACTGAATTTGTCTTTTATGAAAGTCAGTGTACCTGTTCTGTGTTCTTGCTTCTTACTTTCCTCCAATAAAATAATTTCTATTTGGCCAGGAATATATTTTCTGTGTTTTTCTCATTTTTCTTTGTGAGCTCACTTAGCTCACAACTTCATTGTAGTTGCAGTTAAGATTAAATCTTCCAAAAATAGGATCCAGAATGATCTCTGAGTACATATCAGCAGAGCAATTACAGAATTTGAGAAGAATATTTCCCCTTCTTGTTTAGTTCTAGTAACAAATAGTGCTGCTATGTAGCCTGCAAGTCTCAGGAGAAGACAGCTAATAGAGGACTAAAGACACTGCACTTTGCCCGCATAAGGTGCTGATTGCAAAGAGCAGCAGCCCCGGGTTTTGAGAGTTGCTGTTCAATTACCAGTGCAGACACTGAGTACTAGCCTTGCAGAACTAAACATGGTGCATTTGTAGACTTTGAACAATCTATGTATCTCTACCTTTATTCAAATTATCCCATCTGAACTGTATTTATGTCCATATATGACCTTAATGATAAGGGAAAGCAGAGCCTGTCTCAGCCACATGCAGCAGTTGCACTCAACAGTTTTTAAGCATGGGAAGCAAGTCATACCTCCCAGTTATGTTTCAAAGTGAATACGTCTTTTGTCCTTCCTTTAATGTCATTCCATGCAACTCTTTAGAAAAACACAGCTCCCCCTCTGCATTCTTTTGAGCAGGTAAATTTGCTATGCACCAAAAAGTACTGGTACAATTGAAGTAAGAGTCAGTGTTCTAACTAGAGAGCTTCATTCTGAATATCAGAGCCCTTTATCAGACAGACCACCAAAGTCATTAGCCAGCTGGTTACCTAAAATGGGATAGGCCAGACTTTCTGCTGATATTATTCTGTTTGGATTCATTCTCAAGGTAAGCTTTTTACTTGCTCACTGTGTGAGAATTTGTTTTTCCTATAGGAGGGCTCCCCTCCATAAAAGAGAACATACCAATCCGTACTCAAAAAAAAAAAAAAAAAAAGAAAAAATATAAATTAAAAATCATTACTGTACTTATAAAAAATGTTTGCAAGATGTTAAACTTCAATTAGCTATACTAACAAATTTTGATTTATTCTGAATCTAATTCTTGCGGAAAAAATCAACAACAACTAACAAATAAGGAAGAAAAGTAGTGGGAGTTATTTCATGATCTCAGGACAATTCTTAACACAGGCATAGCAAATATGGCTTATGAACATTCAGACCAGTGCAGAAAGGCTAAAAATGGTATCCATTTTCACTGAAAATCTGACTGCTGTTTGAAAATACCATATTTCTACTAATGTAACAGACCATGCCACCTGTGTTCCAAAACATCCCTAGAATATCAACTTAAGTCATAGAAATACATGGTCGAATTTATCACAATATTTATTTCCAGAGACTCAATCCTATCTGGAGATTATCCCATAGGTATTAAGAATGAGAAAAGACCTGGTGGACTGTGTATTCTCTCTTACTACTAATCCTTGCTAAAATAAATTTTCCCAAGGAGGCAGATTCTGCTTTAGCTTATGTCAGTGCAGAGGAAGATAGAGAATTTCAGAGCCAGAATGATAGTAAAAAAATTGAAGCAGAATGTAGCCCTGTAGGTTTTTCCTGATCCAGCTTTAAACGAGGGAAGTGATGATGTTTTCATTCTTCCCTAAGAAAACCCCTTTGCAGTTTACCAGGCCTGAATGTAAAGATTACTTTCACTCCTGACATTTACTTCATCTTGTTCTTCCACTCGTTTCCTACCGGGTGACACAATGCATGCTACATATGTGAGATGTGTAGATAACAACAAGCTCTACTACCACTAATGCTGAGTGTAAACATGACTGCTGAAATTGCCCTGTAATGTTAGTTCATGCATCATATTCAATCCAAGTTTTTTGGAATATCTCACACCACTTTTTTCATTTTTCCAGCACACTTCATGTCTCTGCATCATTATGCATGCGTTCATGTGTTTATGTGCATTGTTCACTTATTATCTCCTTGTGGACATTTTTCCCACCTCATTTTCTTCAGGCTACTTGACTACTGACATGTCAGCTGAGGAAATCTCAAACAGCGTTCATCCTTTTGCCTTTTTTTTTTTTTCCCAAAATATGATGCCTGTCATAGGCACTATTTTAATATCAAAATATCTATGGAAATCACACATAGTTTATTTAAAAGGCCCCAAAGCTCCCTCATGGCAATCATTTAATATTGGCAGTTCAGCCAGACAGTACCTCTCTTGTTCAGTTTTTGAATAATAACAATAAAGTGCAACAGCACCTGTGTTATGCCTTTCAAACAGGGTGCCTCAGAGCACTTCACACACAGACACAACTGCTAAAAGCAGTGTTGCAGACTCAGGTTAGTTGAAAGGTGGGCTAAGAGGGCTTTAAACAGGAATTTGAACTTATAAGAAGAATCTTGTATCCCAGCTCTTATCCATGAGTGTTATCCTACAAAAAACACATCATTGGCAAAAAAGGGTTGCAGCAAGATGGTTGCGGGGACTGGAACTGTCTGGAGACTGTATATTTGGGATTTTTTAATGAATGATTTTTTATTACTCTCTAAGCAGGCAGTTGAACATGAAACAAATGCTCTGCCAGGCATACAAAAACAGTGTTTTTTCTTAGGTTCCTGTTTAGTGAAACACAATGGAAAATCAAGTGACCTTAAGTCTGTTGTTCTGATTTTTTTTTTTTTACTTTTTCTGAAGAACCAGGGTGATTCTATCTGATCCTGGGTTTTGGGAACACAGCCTAGGCTGTGGCTCTGCTCTAGAAGGACCTTAGATACATCCTCATTGGAAAAAGATGTGAATATGCTGTTTTTTCTTTCCAGTACAAACTTTCCAATTCAAAACTGTGAATGGGGGAAATTACTTGGAAAACAATTAATTATTTAGGACATTTAGGCATACAGCTTTTTTTCATAGTCTATGGTTAAACTGTGATAGATTGTTTTTCACCTATCCTTTTGAGACCTCTGATTAGGACAAACAAATATGTCCTTGACTCTTTTTTTTTTTTTTTTTTTTTTTTTACCATTAAGCATTCCTTTCATCTTAAGACAGTGTTCACACAGTCTTCTGTAACCTGGGATATTTGTATATGTTTCTCTTATAAGTCTGGCTGTTTATTATAAGAAATGCTGAAGTGACACATTTAGTGACCAATTGTCAACAGACTATGGACCTTAAAATTGGAAGTGATGCCTTTATTCATGTCCCTCTCCAACAGCTATGAAGGAAGGCAGAAGGACATTGTCTAGTGTTGTCCTTTGACTGTTGATGATGATCACAATATGGCCGTTAAAGTAAGATGAAATATCGAGGGAAGAGATTTGTTAAGAGATATGCTTTTCAGCAAACTTATGATCTACCCTGGTTTTCTCAGCAGAAACTTTAAAAAAACCCTCCTAGCAGAAAGGGAGTTGTGGTATTTTCTGGTAGGTTTCCTGGTCAGACCAAGAAGACACACACTGTAGGATAGATAAGTGCTGTAAATAGATGTATCCATGTGGAGTCATTGGATTTCATGAATTTACTCTTAGTATTGAACTTGAGTGTTAGTCAAGTAAATATTTATAATTCATACTGCATATTTGCCTTGATAAAGAATCAGAGAATGCTTGGCAACATGGCAACCAAAATGTACCTGCCCTTCACTTGAGATGCTGTATTAAATGGACCTGGTTTATCCAAGGTTGTTACAGTAGACTCCCAATAGATAAGCACTCTGCACTACTGTTATAGGTAGAAATATACTTTTAAAAGGGAATAAGGTCATGTCAGCAAAATGGATGGAAGTGTCTTTGATACTGAAAACCCCTGAACCATATCTGACATGATTTAGCAGTTAATCAGAAAGTTCCACTTATGTCAAGCAATCTGAATCCATTTCATAATCAGAATCCCAGCACCTAAAGTCAGCTGCACTTTAAATCAATAACAATCAATTCTGTAAGAATCTGGAAGCCAGTGATACCTGACAGAATCATCAAGATGTCAAATTTTGTAGAAGTGGGTTCCCTGATGTTACAGCAGCAGCCTTTAAATGTATTTCTAAGTAAGATTCATCATGTTAGAAGTGCAAGATGTAATGAAATCTTGGTGGATAAATTGAAATGTGAGGAGCTGAGGAATAAAATAAATCCAACTTTTATGATAATGAATAAGTGTAGATTAAAATGGAGAATGTCTGAAAAGAGTAGAACAAGTGTAATTATATCAAAAAAGTAAATTGAAGTATACAGGATTTTTTTTTAATCTATGATTCTACAGTTCATATAAAAATGCATTATATGCATTGTGGGAACACTTAAAGTGATCATTTGAGAAAGAAACCGCAGATATTTATCAATGGAGAGCAGAAAAGGAACGCTATTGTTGGCAATGGTGGATTTCTTTTCCTAACAATTTTTTATTAAAACACAATGATTCTGTCTTGATTTTAAAGTTTTGCTACAAAAACTAGTAATACCAAAACAGATTTCATTCCATAAATATATAACATATAATGTATAAGTAATTTCAGGTATTGCATTAATGCATATTCTCAGAAACTGGATTAATTCATCTATAATACAGAACCGTGACCCCTTCCAAAAGAAGTTAGAATTAGATCATCCTGTAGTCTGTAGTTACCCCATATGTTGCAAGGAGAATGTCCCAGGTTGGACTTGGCTCCCAGCCAAGTGCCCAGACCACAGGGACAGAACCTTCCCCCTCCCTCTCCCTCTCTTGGACAGACAGAAAAGACCACGCAAAAAAAAAAAAAAAAAAAAAAAAAAAGAACCCGAACCAAACCAAATTACAAGTCAAACACATTGATATATATAAATAGAATTATATCCAATATAACACCCACAAGGAACCCCCCAAAAGGGAAAAGGAAGGAAAAGGGAAAAGGGAAAAAAGGGAAAAGGGATAAAAAGCAAATATTTCTCTCAAGGCAGGAGAAAAACCACACCAAGCAACTGCTGGCACTATCTGCCTCTCAAGGCCAAGTAGACACACCAGGCCTCACTCCCTCATCCAGGCAAAGCGACAGCAAAGAACCTTTGCCTTTGGTCCGCCGGAATAAAGACAGAGAGAGTTTCCTCTCTCTTATTTATACCCTTGCTTACGTAAAAATCATATGGAATACTGGGAACATTTCTTTGGTTCCTTGGTTACAACCTGGTCACCAAGGAAGACCTAGACTCAAAACCACTAAAGAGAAAGAGACCATAAAAACATCTTACAGGAAAATAGGGACAACACAGTCACCAAACTGCCGCACCGTTCAAAATATTCCAGGAAAAATAAAAACCTGAAACATTTTCATTGTAGAGAGATTTGGCATTTTAGACAGAAAATCCCATTTTTCCTGAGAAACTGAATATTCTTCATGACAAAAATGCACCCAGTTAAAAATACAGAATACTTTTAAAAAGTTATTGTAAACCTGTGAAGGCATCTTCTGTCTGTTGTTACCTGGGCCTGACATTAGAGTGTAGGAATCAATACTTCTTATTTCTATTTCTGCTTTTTCCCATTTATTCACCAGTCACTTGAGGTAACTCATTGACCCTGTCCAGTTCTCCTTTGTAAAATTTATGAAATAGATGTAATATTCCTAACAGATGTGCTGAGACTAAACTATTGCTGGTAAAATTCTCTGAGATTTTAAAATTAAGTGTTCTGTATAAATCAGACCATGTATCAAGCACTACGTTGAAATAAGGTGTCCCATGCTGGTGATCCTATTCCCCCAGGATTTTATTCTCTGTAGTCTTAAAAGACAGAGATCAGCCCAAGATACAATTACAGAACCTCGTAGGAAGATTAATTTCTCCACTCACCACCTTGCATTTATAACTTTTTTATTTTATTTGCACCACCAGACAAAAGAGTTCATTTGGAGGTTTTACAGCCTGAACCAACATTTATCATTCATGAAGACCTTGTGGGCTTTCTTCAAGGTCTGTCAAACCTACTATCTCATATGTATACAAAGCATGACTAACTTTGTGTCAGATGCACTGTAAACAACATATCTGATCATTTTACTGGGCCTTTGATATATACTAACCTAAAAAAAAACCCCATTCAGCTTAACTTCTTGCAAAGTTGGAATACTGCTAAACAAATCTCCAGCATGCTTAATAGTGCCATCCTCCTAGAAATGAAAATTAAGTGAAATATGACTTGTGGTTTTATTAAATATGGTGTCATGATTTTAGCTAGCTCTCATAGCCAGGTGAAGAATT